>NC_059104.1:141429302-141745414 GCF_020740685.1 Jaculus jaculus
AGTGCAGTCAGATTGACCTCAGTGCTGATCCCTTAATTCCATTTACATGAAGAAAATTTAAGGCACTTATTCAAATTCTCTGGGCCTCTGCTAACTCAACATTGAATTGAATAGACATTTAAACTTTCTCTCACAGACATGGTGAAAATTGCCTTCAAATACATGTTGTATTTTCTGATTAAGGCTAATTTCTCTGTCATGATGGTGAATGATATCTTATTTCTACATTTAAAATAGAAAAGACAAAGCATGAAGTTCACCCCAATGGATAGCAGGGAATTGACATCAACAAGACCATTAGAACTTCAAACTGCAGCTCCCTGAGAATGAGAAGACAGGAACAATTAGGTCACATGTAGGAGATGGCAAACCACCCTTGTAGACTGGTATTATCTAAAAAGGACAGTGACAACTTGAATTTAAGCAGGTAAGGGCTTGGGTATTTAAAGGGATTGAATCTAGTTTTGCAGACATGTCCATAGAGCTTGTAAGCAAGTATCCTATTTGCAGATAGCAAGGAGATGATGATCTTTTAAACTAACTAGTCCTTTACAACTGGTAGAAGCAGTCACAAGTAATTCTAAAATATATTTTATTTTCAAATAAAAATCCCTCTTCCTTCATTTTAGAGATATGCAATGTAATATGTTGAATTAGTCCCAGAAACATTTTTCCTTGAGCTTCATAAATGACTGTTTTTGTCAATAATCAGTTTATATATTGTTTTCTAGATATTTCCATAAAAGGCTAATTGTAGGAAGTACATAAAAGAAGCTGGATCCATTGAAGATGGAATGCATGAAGTCAAGTCCAGTGCACCTCATTTCCAGTAGTAGGGGATCCAGCAGCAATAGCATCACCTGATACTAAGAAAAGGAAGCTCTGGGGCTACAATATGCACATTCTGAGTCACACTCTTTGGGAGGAAAGCTAGAGAATCTGTGTTTAATTTAAACCTTCATGTGATTTTGCTTCATTCTAAAGTTAGAGAAGTACTGCTTCACACAGTCCCAGTGTATAGGGATCTGCTCCAAGTTTCTGGTTAATCGTGAACTACTAACTTATGCAAACACTCAACCCTCCCATGCTATTCCCATTCAAGATAAAGGTATTGGCACAGGTGCCATACTGGGCCATTTCATCCTTTTAAACAGAGGATTGTCTAGGTCCTAATGGTAACCTCAGTCACAGAGTCACATCTCCCTACAGTTTGTTGTTGTTTTTGTTGGGCTTTATTTTGCAATTTTGATGTTTTCTCTTGTTGTCCTTGTTTCAGTGCTGGGACTGCACCTAGAACCTTGTGCTGCTTGGCAAGCCCTCTTCTAGTGAACTAAATCCTAGATACTTAGATTCATATTTCTTTATGAGATTGTCAGGAGCCATTTTGGCTGCACTTGTATCCATAGCCCTGGGCTTCTGGCCACAAGACATTACCAAAACTATAGCAGCCTTCCTGTAAGTAAGATTGTGTATCTTCAGTGTCAGGAAGCCATCTGGCAGCAAGATATTAACATAACCATAGCAGCCTACCTGTAAGCAAGATTAGGTATCTTCAGCCATTTGGCTGGTCCTTTGTACTGAGAAATGATTGAAATGCAAAAACTCTGTAAAGGGAAGGTTTTTTGATAAGGAACTTGTAAAGCTCATAAAATCTTTGTCCATGGAAAAACTGTTTGTAAAAAGATATAAAAAGGAATGCTATGAAATAAACCATGTCTTCAGTCCTGGCTTGAGGCCTTGCTTCAGCCCTGGACTGGGGTCCATGCTTTCACTCTTTCTTCTGTCTTTCCTTAATCCTCACTCCCCATCAGGCTCAAACCCTTTCAGCCAGCAGGCTCAGGCATGAGATCTATGTCATATGAGCTCAGATGTTGTTAAACAATAATAAAAGTGTGGCTTTAAATTATTAACATCACTTTGCAAACAGCTGGAAATCCAAAAATATAAAATCTTGAGTATACTAGTGCCCAGCTGATTGATGTGGAAGCCTGACTCTTACCAATTATTGTTATTAATAGAAAAGAACAATATAGGAAAACAGCATTAAGTATTTTTCAGAACTTGGCATTTAGTTTACTAATTATATGAATTGCTTTTCCCTCAGAAACTCTGGAGTTGGTATTAGTGTTCCCATTGCACAGATGAAGAAGTTGATGTCACATATAGAACAATGACAGAGTCAAGATAGGGACCTAAGCTCTTCACTTTCAAGGAAATCTCACAGCTTGCTGCTGCTGCAACTATACTAACACATGAAGTTTATGAGAATGAGATCATTCCAGCTATGGAAACATGACCTTCCAAGTATGAAAAGTCCATGTAGCCATGCTGAACTCTTAAAGGACAAAGACGTTTCTCATATAATTTTTATTCTCTGAGAAGAAATTTGGGGTTAAAGTGACTGAAAAGAAAACATAAGATAATCAAAACAAGTTCTCAAATGTGAGGGCTTTAATGAAGGCTTTAAACATCTAGAAAAGAGAAAAAGGTCAGTGTGTCCTAAGGGCTATTGGACAAAATGTACTGGAGAAAGTAGAAGTGAGACAGGTATTGGAGATCAGTGATATTTGGACAGCTGGAGGACAGTAAGCCACGAGAGCTGCCACTCAGCTAAGCAGATTTGTAGCACAGCAGATCTTGTTCAAGCTGCCAATGATGAAATTAGGTTATTATTTCCTTCCTTCCATGGGAGATTTACCAAGAGATGGTCTCCTGCAACTTTTCAGAAGGCAGGATGCTACACGTGTCCTGTTTAGACTATTGACAACTCAGAAACTAATACTCAAGCATAAATAGGAGACTCAGAATATCTGGTGGCCACCCTCAAAATGAGTCAGAATGAAACTACTCTCAATTCAGGTTTCTTTTTAAACAAATGTTCATTTAAAATGCAAACTTCCATTTATGACCTTGCAATAATGTTAGACATGAAAAAGTGTGTGTGTGTGTGTGTGTGTGTGTGTGTGTGTGTGTGTGTGTGTGTATAATATATGATACATGTTCATGTGTGCATGGGGTCCATGCATGCTGAAGTTGCACAGATCCGAATGTAGTTTTCAAGTGTTGGTTTTCACCATCCACCTCATTTGAGTCAGGCTATTGTTTGCCAAGCTCAGTTGCTCTATGAACTTTTCAGGAGATCCATCCTGTCTCTGCTTCCAATCTCACCATGGGAGTACTAGGATTATGGAAAACTGCCATGACTTCTGACTCTGACATGAGGTCTGGAGATCCAAATGCAAATACACTGCATGCCTAGTGCTTTATCTAATGAGCCATTTCTGTAGCCCTAGATTGCACACCTGAGCTGAGTAAAAGGAAGGGGAGTCATGCTATAAGCTTCTAAGGGAATGATGAACAAATGAGGATATTTTTATCCTCTTCCAAGTTGTAATTCACCAGTTCTTGCTTATATAACCTTTACATGCATGGGGCTACTGGGAAGGTGTGAATTCACTTCCAATGAATCTGCTTGTGGTCTCCTTAGAGGTGGTATAGACCATGTTCATAGTCATTGTTATTTTCTCTTGAATACCATTATAGTTTTGGAGATACAGTGACATGGTGACATTGTATAAAAATGTGTGTGTTCACATAAAAATTATTCCATAAATACAAAAATATTATGAAAAATTATTCCATAAATACAAAGATATTATGAAAAATTATTCCATAAATACAAAGATATTATGAAATAGAACAACATACATATATATATATATATATATATATATATATATAATGAAATCAGTCTAGCTAACATATACTGTATAAGATATATTTCTTACAGCTGTATGTATTTGTTTAATTTTGTCTGCAAACCTATGCTACCTTTAGTGTAGCAATGAGAAAAGGCTTTAAGTTCAGGAATAATAATGTTATATTAAGGCTTATAGTCTACAAGGTCATTATATTGAGTAGAAAGTGAGGGTCTCAATCATCAAGCCACTTGTCTAGCATTGGATGTGATACAATCAGGATTCAAATAGCGAGACTCTAAACCTGTTTCTCTTAGCCATTATTCTGTCATCCTCAGCTTGAGCCTGGACATCAATTCACCTTGGGCTGGAGAGGTGGCTTAATGGTTAAAGTACTTGTTTGCAAAGCCAAAGGACCCAGGTTCAATTCCCCAGGACCCATGTAAGCCAGATGCACACATGCGTCTTGAGTTCATTTGCAATAGGTGGATGCCCTAATGTGCCCATTTTCTCTTTTTGTCTGTCTGTCTGTCTCTCTCTTTCTTTCTCAAGTAAGTAAATAAATAAAATAAAATAGTGGTTCAGCTCAGATGACTAAATCATTTGAGCTTTGTAATTTTTCCTCTCCCTGCTAGAGACAATGAAACCTTCTCTTATAATGACTCTGAGAATAATATGAAAAAAATCAAAAGGCTTCCATTTCAGTTTCCTAATTATAAATATATATTAATCTCATGGCTAATGATTACTTCATCATCACCTTTTAACATGACCAAACACTGCTGGTCCAGTGGATACTATCAAAAACTGAAATTTTCTTGTGCACTGAAATGGAGGGGTGTTCTGAGATGGTAGTGTTTTGATTTCATTTTACTTCAGGGAGAAAAAATGACTTTCGCTTATACTAACATCACGTATTGGACTTGGCTTAAGTTTCCTAGGCACTTAAGTATCTACCACATCCCCATCCTTTAAGATTTCTATAATGGGAGCTAGGAAACTTCATCAAGGCTTCAGAACATTCCATATACAGGGACTCTGGAGCTGGAGAGATGGCTTAGCAGTTAAGCACTTGCCTGTGAAGCCTAAGGACCCCGGTTCAAGGCTTGACTCCACAGGACCCACATTAACCAGATGCACAAGGGGGCGCATGCATCTGAAGTTTGTTTGCAGAGGCTGGAGGCCCTGGTGTGCCCTCCGCCCCCCCCCCCTCTCTGTCACTTTCAAATAAATAAATAAAAATAAACAAACAAAAAATAAAGGGACTGTCAAGAAAATTTGTTACCAAGAATTAATCATTTATTTTGAAATTACATTACTAATTTGCTTACTATAGCCATAGAAAAGAAAATGCCCAGTTCTTTTGCTTTTTGGAACAGCTGGAACCTAAACCACCAGCAGCTGTTCTACAAATTGCCCATCCATTATCTATCATTTTCTCACCACAGGAGCATCTGGAGAGGGAGTCTTTTCCCTCTCGGCATCACCCTCACTTCTTTCTGTCTGTCAGCCCTCCCAGCCGGTAATGACCAGGCCTGCTGAAGGAGAGAAGTGCTTCCTTTATGATAACTGAAAATTGTGATTCCACATTCTAATACTTGATTTTTTTTTTTCAAATTCCTGAAAGGCAACACAGGAATTACTTACAGCTGTGAGGTGCCAGATTTCTAAGTGACAGAAAGTGTTGTATAGGATAGTCTCCTCATTTTTTAAAAAACATTTTCCTCTTTGTTTCATATTTTATTTATTTATTTGAGATAACAAGGCAGAGGAAGAAGGAGAGAGGGAGAGAGAGAGAGAGAGATAGGGCATGCTAGGGCCTCTAGCCACTGCAAACAAACTCCAGCTGCATGTGCCACCTTGTGCATCTGGTTTATGTGGGTCCTAGGATATTGAATCAAGTTCCTTTGGCCTTGTAGACAAGCACCTTAACTGCTGAGCCATCTCTCCAACCCAGTCTTATCATTTTTTTTTTTTTCAGTATGGAACTTAATTCAAAGAAGTGGTGTGTTCAAGTTCTGCTCAACAAGCAGCATAGATTAGTCTTGGATTCAGATAGAGTGTTTTCTCTACTACTCCACGAACTGGCCTCATCTTCCTAATGGCCATCTGCTCTGTAATGTCCAAAAGATGTAAGTATACATAGATAAAATAATGGTTATTTTTGTTAGAAAGATAACATTAAAATTTTAGACACTTCTACATACTGTTAATATTTTACAGACATCAAAATGCTTTATAACCCCACAAACCACATACTCAAAAATGTATATTACTCCCATTAATATGCCCCATAATCTAGATGAGATAAATGGAATTTTATATTTGGCACATAAAAAGAAAATCCTAAGGGGAGAATAAAGCTTCTAATCATTTTGCTTGGGCCATATCTTGAGATTATCCAATTCTAAGGTATCCCTCCATTTCTTTTGTCTATTTTTATTTTTATTTATTTATTTATTTTACTTTCAAGCTTTCTAAATAGAGGTTTATATTTTGGAGGTACTTCCCTTTGCTCAAATCTAGTGCTTGATAATGAGAGATCAGGCATAGGGACTATAGCATTTTAAATGCATGGCCCTGTAGACTCAGGCTTGAACCTTGAGTCTTAATGGGAAGAGCCCTACTGAGGAAGAGATATGTCACTGGGACAAGACCTTGGGGTCAAGCTTACGCTGTGTTTGGGGGTGGATGTTATGTTCAGTCCTAAGGTTTATGGAGAGAATCTCGGACTCTGGCTGTTTATACTTTCTGTTGTTTGTGGTGCTGGATATTTACTAAAAATTCATAATAAAAACTAGCACAAATAAAAGAAATTAATTAGTGAAATATGAAATAGGAAAAATAAGAAATAAGAAAAAAAGTAAGGTTCTGAGAACCAATAAACAGCAAATAGAAAAATGTAGAAATAATAACAGAAACTTGGAAAAGACATGATAGAATAAGAATTAAGAAAGCTGAAAACCAGGACTAAAGACGTAGTTCAGTTGATAGAGTACCTAGCCAGCATGCATGGATTCCGCATCACTGCGTAACAGTGTGTATCATGGAGCACCTTTGTAAGCCTAGCACTCAGGAGGATCAGGCCATCCTCAACTAAACAGGCCACATGAGACTCTGTCTCAATGAGAAAATATACTAAGGAATAAGACTATTATCAAATGTTTATTTAGCACTTTTTCCATGTTGGTATGTGCCATTTGATTTAGCTCCAGGTCCTGTTAAGCACTGCAATCTATAATAACCCTATATATTGAACAGACAGATACTGTTCTGATTTTTACATAGAACTAAGTAAGTGAGACTCCACTGGGCTTCATACACACAGTCTGTATCTGTGATGATAGGGAAGTTTATTAATGCCAGTGCCATCTGCTACTTAGATCCACCTGAACACTCTCCTGACACCCATCCCAGTACCCACAGTCTGCAGCTGTGATGATATGAAAGTTCGTAAGCACTGGCCTAACTTGTCTTTCTAGGCCTGCTCTAAGTCACCCTATCACCCATGACTCAATCTTTGCCTTCCCATGAGCCAATAATTCATGGGCCAGCTCCTGGTATAGTAGTTGCTTCTAGAGTATGTTCCTAGGTAAAACTGAACAGCCCTCACCCCTTTAAGATATTTTGGATATAATTCATAATGAGAAGTTATATACTTTTTTGGCTACCAAGAAGTGAATAAGAATTTGAATGAAAGCAGACATATTGTAGTGAAGTCTCTATATCTGTGGGCTTCTTCTCCATGGGGACCACATCTATGGGCTCAACCAAATGGAAATATAAAGTGAGTTCTCAAAATATATCTACAGTGAAAGTAGACCAACTTTTTATTGCTACTATTCCCTAAATATTAGTATAAGATGTGGCATTTATATTGCATTTCATACTGCATACCATCTAAAGATGATATACATCATGTGGGAAGATGTGCATAGGTTTCATGTAATAATATATCATTTTACAGACATTCCCTAAACACTTATAAATTGTGGTAGCTCTATGGTATACTGGATCAAATTCTCTGCAGAATTGAGGGAGAACTTATTGGCAAAAAATCAAGGTCAAAGGGGACAGGTTGTACAAAATTCTAGAAGTAGTAAGCCAATAATTTTAAGTGTTAAAATGATCATTTGATGAATTGTTTAAAAATTAAAGAGTTGGGATGAAGAGTTGTTTGCCTGCAAAGCTTGAGGACTGGAGTTAAATTCCTCAGTACCTATGTAAAGCCAGATGTCCAAGATGGCACATGCATCTGGAGTTTTTTTGCAATGGCTGGAGGACCTGGTGTGTTCATTCTCTCTCTCTCTTTCTCTGTCTGTCTGTCTCTCTCACCATATATATATGGCTCTTTCACTATCTTTCAAATAAATAAAAACATATATATTTAATTTCTTTAATTAAAAAGTAAGAGAAGGCCAAGAAGAAACTGGAAATTGTCATGACCACACTCCCTCCATGGCCAATGAGAAAAACCACAATTTGAATGGTCTTGCCAGCTGCACCTGGCTGGCAATGGCCCAGCTTCATATCTCTCCAGCCCAGGGATTCTGAAATGATTTTCCCTACAGAATTGATCGCCCATGGCAGTACCGTGATAGAGACATATTAACAAAAGAGAAAGAACAAAAGCAAACATGCAAATGCCCAGAAGTGCTTAAACTAAGAAATGAGCAATAAAGATTCAAGACTAAAAATATGAGGCCCGAGTTAGAGCACCAAACAATTTGCATACTTTCTACTAACCTTCTGATCTGGGTCTTTAAATGTAAGAAATGCATTATTCAGACCTGATAATGAAAATCTATAGCCCATAATTTGCAACCTGCTGGCTATGTTATGCCACATGCATGTTAAACATGACATTCTTCACCTTAATTGCATACCATTTCTCCCAGTTGTAATTGTGTTATGAAAATACCTCTTTCTATCTTTCTCACGCACATGCAGATTACTTTGCTTTTCCCCTAAAATACATCAGTAAGACAAAGCAAAACAGATGACTTGTGCTTTTTCTATACAGCCAGGAATTTTGAATGGAAGTATCATGGATCCTGGTGAGCATTTATATTCTGTGCAATTCCAGGTCAGATGTTGGGATTTCTTACTTGTTTCCAAGGTTCAGTTTGCATATAATAACAACTTGCAACACAGAGATAAATATTTAAGACAGTTTTTTTTTTTAAATATAGGTAACATTGCTTGTCATCCTTCACCACAAATGAAATTTAGCAATGTCTGATGAGATTTGAGTTGTCCAGGAATCCAAAAATACTGATATTATATGATGTTCAAAACAGGTATAACACAAAAGAAAAGATGTCAGTCTAAGTGTTAGTATTACCAAGGTTGAAAGACTCTGGTCTAGGGTAATATTCACAGACAATTGTGTGAATTTTTTTCAGCAAAACAAATTTGTTGTGTATTTGTTTGTGAAAAATTAGTTCTATCCAAAAAGACAACTGGCTTATGTGAAGTCAGCTCACACCATGAGCTCTTATTGATGCGAGTCACCTCCAATGTCCACAAATGCCCTTTCATGGTCATCTCACTTGAAAGGATGTCAATGAGCATGGAGGCTATGCCAAACAAGAGTAGCCTTCCAAAGCCTACCAACAACATCAGAGTCACAGAAGGAGTGGGAGCTTAGGATGAAGGATGATGTGTCATGATCTCAAAAGCCAAAGCTGGGAAAGAGAAGATGAGGGGCAGAGCCACAGGTCCTGAGTGTGATTGAACCACAATGGCATGTGGACTATCTGCAGCAGTAGCAGTGTCTGAACTGTCAGGATAGACCATTCACGTGCGTACCAAATAATAATTACATATATGATCAATAATAATGTAACTTATAATAATATAATAATTAACAAGAGATGTAATTAATAATACATATTAGTCACTGATGGGCAGCAAATATAGCAGAGTACTTATATTATCTTTTACTTCAAATTGCATATAAATCTGAAAGTTTGAAGTTAGGATCTACATCTGAGAGAGACTCATGCAGCATTTGTCTTTCTGAGCATGGCCTCATTTGCCTGCAAATTTCACATTGTTCTTTATAGCTGAATCATACTCCATTGTGTACATGTATCCTGTCCTCATTATCTGCTCATCAGTTGCTGGGCATCTGGGTTGATTCCATTTCCTAACTATTGTGAACAGAGCAGCAATAAACATGGATGAGCAACTCACTATAGTGAAGTATAGATACTGGAGAGATTCAAAACTCACCAAAGAGTTGAGAATAAGTTGTTGTTCAGTGCTCAGTGATAAATGAGACATCTCACACACACACCCTCCAAGGCTCAGGGAACATTATGGAAGAGGGAAAGAGTGAATTTAAGAGTCAGAGGGTAGAAAAGTTACTTTGGGACACTATCCTTCAGGAATGAAGCAACCATCACATCCACGACCCTATAGTGACTACTGGTTATAGTTACCTACACAAGACCTACATAATATTGAGCCTATCAATATTTCAATATGGATGAGGCACTAGGTGGCAAAATAGACATCAAAACAGAAGGACTGTTTATAAACAGGAATGAGTTCAGTGGAAAGAGGGAGCAGGAGGCTACAAAAGAAAATTCTGGAAGAGGACTAAGATCCAATGGCTTACTCTTCTATATACAGAATCACTGCAGAGACATGTGAGCAAAAGCATGCAAACAAGCATTTTAAAACCTCACTTAACTTAAACTGGAGTTCCACTGACAGTGTTTCACCCTCTTCCCTCTTCATGCAGCATGTTTGACAGACCTCAAGCAGACACAGTCCACAATTACACAGCATGCCCTCCACAGACAAGCCTCCATGACCCTGACTTCTGCGATGTTTACTTTACAGGTTGTAAGATTTATGTGGTGCTGAAAATGAGGAATTCCTGGACCACTGCATAGTTCTTAGCTTTTTTTTTTTTTTTAACTGTTCAAGGTAAGTAGGTTTCATAAGCTTGAAATCCTCTTGAACAATGAGTCTCTAGAAGAGACTCTTATTACAAAAGACAGTTTGTTTAATGTCAGGGGGTAGATCACACACAGCTGGATGTTTGAGACCAAAGAAACATGTTTGAGCATCTGAGGTTTCAATACTCCTGTACTGACACACACCCAAAACAGGAAAGTGTAATAAACCTGAGGTAGCCCCAGTGGCCATGGAATGAATATGTCATTGTAAATGCCAAACTTGGGAGTCACCAGGTGATCCTTTCTTTAGAAGGTTTGATAAATATTTAAGGACCAGAATTAGCATTTTAGCAAAAATTGTTGATGCCTCTTTGGTTATTCTTCTTTTGCTGTTTTAGGTTTGAGTCACATATACATCAGAGTTATTGGATTGAAAAGTAGCATGAAGACTCAGGTTCTCAGGAACCACAAAAAGCATAGTAGAGACATAGAGAGAGACGCCAGGAAAAAGAAGACTACAATGGGAAGACTAGATGTTTTTCACAAAGGCCTGATTGATGGGGAGGATTAATATTCCAGCCCTGAGGTAAAGGGATTTGTATCCTACCCATTCCTTCCCACTTGGCCACAGCAGTCCAGCCAAGTATGTGTGTGCTGCAGAGGCTTGCTAGCATTCAGCCAGCAAAATTCTGCATCTGGAATTGGAATTGTCAAATCCCTCACCTCTCATCTCCATACCAAACATGAATTTTAATTAGCAAGAAAGCATAAAGTTGATCAAGTTCCTGCCACCTTCAGACAAGTTTGTTCATTTATTCAAATCATCCCCCCAACACACACAAAGATGTTATTACAAAGAGAGTAGAATTGTATTGTTTTAGAAATCAAATTGTAAAAAATAAAAAATCAATAATCTTGGAACTCAAATTGCTGCCATTTATGATAAAAGGAAAGGAATAATTTATAAGATTCCAAAACTCAAAAGCAATCTCTATTTCAAGATTCTAATGTTTACTTAAATTAAAGCCATTGTTTTTACTTATCTATCTCTCAATATCCTCAGCTGTTTTTATACATTTTCTTGTTTCTAAATTCCTTCTTACATAAGGTCTGGAATCAACTTTACAAAATTTTCTATGATAGGAATTATAAATCTAGCTTAAAAGTAGAAGAAAACAATAAATCTCACACATGCACATGCTTCACAATTACCAGCGTTGCTCCAATCTTGTTTTATCGGCCCTGCTGACATTGTTTTAATGTTCAAACATATTGTTTTTTTGAGACAAGGTCTTCTGAAGCCCAAAAAGTCTTGGTATCACTATTTGGAGATGGCCTTGACCTCCAAGTCTTCCCAGTGCTGGGATGACAGACATCATGCCTCACATGGAACATTTCTATGAATTCCAGAAATATTACTTCACTTGACCATAATTTAATAGGTCAACAATGACATTTTAAAAGGTTTTATTCGGGCTGGAGAGATGGCTTCGCGGTTAAGCGCTTGCCTGTGAAGCCTAAGGACCACAGTCCAAGGCTCGGTTCCCCAGGTCCCACGTTAGCCAGATGCACAAGGGGGCGCACACGTCTGGAGTTCGTTTGCAGAGGCTGGAAGCCCTGGCGCGCCCATTCTCTCTCTCTCCCTCTATCTGTCTTTCTCTCTGTGTCTGTCGCTGTCAAGTAAATAAATAAAAATTTTTTAAAAAAAGGTTTTATTCTGTGTCATAAACACACCTACCAAATAATTTCAGAATGTCTAACTCACAATCCATATTCAAATTATTTTAATTATCTACAGAGGTTACTGCTTATAATTGGCTTACCCAGATGAGAATTTTAAAAAGATGTAACAAGTGCCTTCGACTGCCATGACTGTCATACAGTTGACTTAAAACTCATTGATAGAATTAAACAATTCATAGAACCAAATGAAAATAAAAACACAACTTACCATTAACTTTGGTATGCAACTAAGATAACTCTAAGAGGGAAGGTCATAGACATGAGGGCTTATAAGAAAAACTCAGAAAGATACCAAAATAGGCCACCTAATGATATCTCTGAACTTCTCAGAAACTCAAGATGTTATGCAAATTGATAGACTGGAATAAATGATAAAGATCCAGGAAGAAATTAATGAAATAGTGACTAAAAGAATAATGCATGGCACATGCCTTTAACCCCAGGACTCGGCAGGCAGAGGTAGGAGAATCATCATGAGTTGGGGGCCACCCTGATACTACATAGTGAATTCCTGGTTAGTCTGGGCTAGAGTGAGACCCTACTTCAAAAAACCAAAATAATGATAATAATAATAATAATAATAATAATAATAATAATAATAATAATGAGTTGCTGGCATTTCTGACAAGACACTAGGGATGGAAGGGTTTGGGGAGAGGGGAAGCTGTGGTTGGGAAGAAATATACACAAAACTAAACACAAAATAAATTGATGCCATAGCAACATTTCTTCTTGAAGGTAGACTAAAGATTTAAACCTCAACTGGAGAACGGGGGGTATCATCTGGAAAGAAGAGCCTAAAACATTTGGCTCTGGCCTGTAACACCCCAGTGCCAGAAATCAGGTGCAATCCCTACTGAACTGTTGATTGGGGATACCTACAAGTTCTGGAAAATAAGGCAGGCTTTTGTCAAAGAACTTGATTACCTACCTGAGATAAAAGTTAAGATCCTGTTGCTGAAAATACCATATGCTGCCAGCACAGAACACAGAGAGACCTGGCAGGAATACAGAAGAGAGCCAGTCTCAAACAGTTAACCCATCTACTTGAGCTGCTGAGGGTAAATGGCTAACAGTATTGTAAGCAAGCAGTGGACACTGCTATATGAAAGCAAGCAACCTGATAAGATTTACACACCTGTGCAATACTGACATCCAGCCTAGGTGGGTAACCAAAGGTTCTCTGATTAGCTAAGAGATCTGCTCAGTGGAAAATAACCCATAGCTGGAACAGGAACAAGGTCAGAATCCTATGGAGACAAAAATTATAATCTCCAATGACAAGCTTCCACTAGTCTTTGGCCAAAGGAGGGACTATATCCATCAAACTCTCCCTTAGTTAGCAGTGCTTATTCCATTTAACCTATGCTAATTTCATTCTCCATTGGAGAATTTGTTTTGATTTTTCAGAAGGTCCTGAGACCAGAGGAGATAAACTATCCTTGCACTTCATCCAAGGCCCGTGTTAAACCACAGGAATTAGGGAGATGGGCAACAGTGCTGCTTCCTTGGTGAGCCTGTCAGTCAGTGCCATGGTTAAGGAGACAGACACTGAGTATACTCAACAAATACCAAAGCAGAAATCTTGAGGCTTCTGAAAGCTTATCACTTAAGTAGGCCTAAAACACCCTCCAAGGCTCAGGAAATTTTGTGGAAGTAGGGGCAGAATGATTGTAAGAACCACAGGTTGGGAGGGCATACAGAGACGCATTACCCTCACGTGTAATGACTGACTGCTGATCTCACAACTCATAACCCACAATCCCATAGGGAGTACGTTCTTCACTGAGGAGGGCCTTCAGTGGAATGCAGGTAGGGAGGAGGGAAATGATGGTTAAAACACATGATGTATTCCTAATAAAAAGTATATTCTTAATTTTAAAAAGAATAATAATGATACACTGTAACAAAGAGCAGCTTCATTGAAGACATAAATATGATTGAAAAGCTTTTAGCCTAATCAAAACAAAAAGTGAATGGAAAAAAAAAACCATAAATTTAGAAATTAAAAGGGGACATTAAAACTTACCTTAAGGATGGAGAGATGGCTTAGCAGTTAAGTGCTTACCTGTGAAGCCTAAGGACCCTGGTTTGAGGCTTGGTTCCCCAGGACCCACGTTAGCCAGATGCACAAGGGGAAGCACACGTCTGGAGTTCATATTCAGTGGCTAGAGGCCCTGGCGTGACCATTCTCCCTCCCTCCCTCCCTCCTTCCCTCTCTCTGTCTCTCTCTCTGTCACTCTCAAATAAATAAATAAGAACAAACAAAAAAAAATTTAAAAAAAAAACAAACTTACCTTAATGGGCTGGGGAGATGGCTAGCTATCTTTAAGAAAAAACAACAAATAACTCATGGAAATGTAAACTAAGCAACACTATGGAAGGAAATCAGGATAGAAACTCCTCCAAAACTTAAAATAGGACTACCACATATTCCAACTATACCACTCTTATGTCTACACTCAAGGAGATCTATATTAGCATACTACAGAAATGCCTATTAATCCATGTTTGTTACAACACTGTTAAGTATAGCCATGTTATGAAATCAGACATAGAGCACAATGAAATAATGTCATTTTCAGGAAAATGGATAGCACTGGAGGTTATCATACTAACCAAAATGAGTCAGCCCCAAAAGGTAGACATGGCATATCTCACATGCAATATACATAGACATTCACACAAGCACACATCATGAGAACAGTAAGAAGGGAGAACTGAAAGATGAGAATAATATATGAGTATGGTAACATACATCATATTCTTGAACAAAAATTTCATGAATCCCATCACTTTATACAACTAGTATACACTAATACATTTTAAAAGACAACTAAACCAACTCACCTAATGATCCAGTTCTATTAACCCTATGTATCTGTCCTTGAAAGTCTAGGTTAACATATCATAGAGACCTCTTTTTTATTTTTATGATTTATGGACATACTCAGTGTGTAAACAACACATGTTGTAACCATCCTTACCCTCATCCCTGTCCTCCCCTCTGAAAGGACCCTCCTCATTGGGAATGCCAGTTATGCCCATGGGGATTGTGGTTCTTGCATTGTGGGGATAGCCAGTTATGGGGAAGAGGCAAGGTCTCTGTGCATAATGTCCCAACTTGTGGCTCTAACAGTCTTTCAGCCCCTCTTCTGCAAATTTCCCTGAGCCATGTTGGGTTCATTTTAGGTCTACATCAGTGATGGGCTCATGGGAGTCTCTGTGTCTCTAGATCTCTGACTTGGTAGGAGTTGAGTGTTCTCTGTGTCCATCTCCTTCACTTGTGCTGATGTCAGGTTCACCAAGAAAGCAGCACTCTTGCTCATTTCACCAAATACTCTATGGTCTCAGCTGGGGCCCTGGTGAAGTGCAATGGACTGATTCCCTTCTCAGGTTCTGCATCCATCTGAAAAAAAGAAGCAGATTCTCCAACAGAAACTGAAGTCAGCACCAGTTAATTTATGTAACTATTGCCAGTTTAGAGAGAATTTAATAGGTGTAGACCCTCTTGTAGCTCAATATTGGTGGAATCTTGATATTGGAGAGCAAACTCATTATTTGGTATGATTCTGACTTGTTTCCCAGTTTCAGCTATGGATTCCTTTCCACTGAGTGGATCTTTTAGCAAACCCAACAGCAGTTGGTTACCCACCATGGCTGTGTGCCACTATTACACTAGGGTAAGCAACACATCAGTTTGTTTGCTGTTGAGTAGCTTAGACCTTGAGTTGATCATACAGATGTTGGCCATTTTCCCCCAGTAGCTCATGTAGCACCTTCTAGAACTAGATGAGATAACTGTCTGGAGACTGACTCTCTTCCAGATTCCAACCAGGTCTCTCCATGTTCCATAACGATGCCCTATGGTGTCTTCAGCAGTAGGGTATTACCATTAACCTCTGGTGGGCAATCTAGTGCTCTGACAGAAATCTGTCTTCTTTTTGGAAATTTTGTAGGTCTTTCTGATCAACAGCTCATTGCAAATGTTAATTGCATTCTGGTCCTGGGAGTCATAGGCCAGCACCAAGGGAGAATAAAAGAAGAAAAAGATGAGTAATATAAAAGAGAAAGAAGAGAGAGAGAGAGAGGAAAAAATTAAGGTTAGCATTCATCTTACCCTCTCCAGGGCCCTTTGATTCAGGTGTTCCCACTAAGGTCCTGATGAGAGTTCAACCTTTTACTCTGTCTGCCAGGATGTAGGATTTTATAGTACCATTTCCATTTGGGTTCATTTTTGTGCTCCTCCCCCCACACACATCCTTACCCTCCCCTCCAGCCCCATCACCCTCCCTATTGTCTGTTCCACAAGATGCCTATTAGGTTTGTAAGCATCTCAGGCTGATCCAAGTTAGGAGCCATACATGAGTGAGACCATGCGATGATTGTCTGTGATGGGGTGAATTCACTGAGTATGATCTGTTCCATGTTCAAACATTTTTCTTCAAATTTCATTGTCATGTCTTTTTCTAAGCCGCTGAGTAGAATTCCATCGAGTAGATATACCACATCTTGGTAATATATTCATCCAAAGATGGACATCTGGTTTGATTCCAGGTCTTAGCTATTATGAATTGAGCAGCTATAAACATAGTTAAGCAAATATCTCTGAACTGAGGCTTGGAGCTTTTAGGGTAAATCCCCAATAAGGGAATAACTGGTCTCTTGGCAACTCTATAGTCACCCTTTGTAGGAGTCTCCATATTGCTTTCCACAGTGGTTGTATCATCTTACGTTCCCACCAAATAGGTCTATAGTTTTCTTTTCTTGTATCTCTGTCTGGTTTTTGTATTAAGGTGATAATAGCTTCATAAAAGGAGTTGTGGAGCTGTCTCTGTTCTCTGATTATGTGGCATACTTTGAGAAAAATTGGTTTCAGTTATTCCATGAAAGTTTGATAGAATTCAGCTAAGAAGCTGTCTGGTCCTAGAGCCTTCTTTCAGAGGAGAATTTAGACTACCTTTTCAATATCAATGGATGTGATAGGTTTGTTTAGGGGGTTAATCTGCTCTGAGTTTAGCTTCAGTCAGTGGCATATGTCCAGTAATTCATCCATTTCCTCCAGATCATCCAATTTGTGGTGTAGAGGTTTTGGAAGAAAGTCCTGATGATTCTTCCAATTTCCCTTATATCTGTTGTAATCTTTCGGTTTTTTATTTCTATTTGTGTTAATTTGAAGAATATTTTCTTTTTCACTTGATCAAATTAGCCAGGGGTTTATCAAACTTGTTTAGCTTTTCAAAGAACCAGCTCTTCATTTCATCAATTTTCTTAGTTTCCAATTCATTAATTTCTGCTCTGATCTTGATTATTTCTTTACATCTGGAGCTTTCTGGGTTGTATGCTTCTTGTTTTTCTTTTAGGTGGTTATTGGTTTGGGATCTCTCTGCCTTTGTTATAAAGGCATTTATGACTATGAATTTTCCCCCAGGGACTGCCTTCATTATGTCTCATAAGTTTTGGTATGATGTATTCTAATTGTCATTAAATCCTAGCAATTTTGCAATTTCATTTTTTATTTCATTCACTAAACATTTATTGTTTAAAAGTGTGTTATTCAGTCTCTAGGGGCTGATGGAGTTCCTGGTGAATCTCTTCCTGTTAGTTTCTAGCATTACAGCATTGTGATCTGATATCATGCAGGAAATTATTTCAATTTTCCTAAATATATGGAGGCAGGATTTATGGCCCAGTATATGATCTATTTTAGAGAAGGTTCAATGGGCTGCTGAGAAAAATACCACAGAGATTCTTGCATATCCATGTATATTGCTGTGATATTCACAAGAGCTAATATATGGTATTAGCCTAGGTGCTCATCAAGAGAGAACTCATAAAAATGTGGTGTATATACAAAATGCAGTCTTATTCAGCCATTAAGAAAAATATTATAAAATTTTCCAGAAAATGGATGGAACTAGAGATCACCACATTAAGAAACATAAGGTAGGCCCAGCTATAACACTCCTGGGTGTATCACCAGAAGACACTATATCCATCTTTGGGTGGTGATTTGTCCATGAGTGCTTCACCCTGAAGGAGGGACAGCCTTCATGCTTGTTCGGTGCTTCTGTTAATTCCACTATATGACAACATAGTATCAAGGCACCATCCATAGCAGAGTGAGCCTTTGCCACAGATATCAATTCTGTTGGACTCTGAATCTTACACTCACATCTTCTACATCTGTGAGAAATTAGTTTCTATTGTTAATAAGTGACCCAGTCTAAAGTATTATGCTATTCCAGCAAGCATGCTCCAACTCCACTTACCTCAGGAAGCAGATTCTGGTCTCTTGATATGAGTTCACACAATAAGGAGTTCTTTACCTATGGTTGATTTCCCTAGGCTCTTTCCCTAAGTCTTGGTGTCTGTTAGTATTAGGACTTGCTTATGATATCTACTGTATTCTGAGTGAATAGTCTTTGCTATCAGAGGTAATTAGGTTTTTAGCATTTGTGCCAATTCTGCCACAGCTTTCTTAGCAGCATGAACAAAGCAAAATGGCCAGCATCAAAGTTTTCCCTGACATCATGTACATTTTTGGTACTTGTGGTGGTTTGAATAGATGCCCCCCAATATATTCAGTTTTTTATTTGTTTGTAGTTTGCATCTGCAGCCACCTGGCTAGAGGCAGTGTCACTGGGTGGATCTTGAGGTGTGGTGGTGGGTTTCCAATTTCAATCTAAAGATATTCAAATTGTGCCTAACTGAAGCTCCTGAAATATGTTGTGTGGCTTTTGGCTTTTGGCTTGTGCTTCCCTCTCTGCTTGGTACTGTGAAAGCAGGCCAGCTTCTGCCATTATGGAATTCCTCCTGGATCTGTAAGCTTCAATAAATCCCTTCCTCCATAATTGTGCTTGGTCTGGAAATTCATCTCAGCGAATCTGAAGCTATCTGCTATGGAACTTGGTACTGAGGACTGGGTTGAGATGAAACTGACCATGTGGATGTTGATATTTTGCAACCTTTGTTTTGGAGGAATAGGCATGGACATGGTGCTTGCAAATGAAGATGCCTTCTGGAGTGGTAAGCCAAGTTTTATGGAATATTCTGATGAGAGTTTAAGAATGCTAAGTGCAGACAATATTGAACTTCGAGTCTTGGCTTATGAGCTTTCTAAGGGGAAGGCAAGACTGCAGAGGACTTTGTTGGAACTGGGCTACGGGCATAAGAGCTTGATGTGTCCTGCTGCCCAGGCCCAGAGAGTTTGACCAAGATTAAATTTGTTATGGACTAATGCGCTTGGCTAAAGATATTGGACTGAGAGATTTAAGATTTTTAAGTTGGAAAACCTCAAGCAAGTTAAAATTGCAGGCATTGAGACTGGTTTTATGTTACTAAACCTGCTATTATCAAACATATTAGCAATCTTAAGGAAGATGGTCCAATTGCTTTATCATGGAAAGGATGCCTGAGGAAAGATTATCATAGAAATGCAAATACTTTTGGAAAGAGGTGACTGGAGGATAAACCTGCTTTTCAAGGCTATGATTTGTTTCATCCCTGAATTAAGAATATGTCTGTGTCCTGCACACCTGGTATTGGTTTCAGAAGCATGAAAAATGTGTGGAGTGGTCATGAATTGCACATCGTTCCAGGAGCCACTGCTGAGATGATGCAGCATGAGGCAGGGCCTGATGCCCTGATAGGCTGAAAGAGTCTTTGGAAGATGGACTCTGGTTTGCATGAGGACCCGAAGATGTGTTACATATACCAGGACTGTTCAAGGGCTACCATAGAATGCAATGTTGGCCTAAGATGGAAGTGTTCCCTGGCTACTCTGCCCAGCTAGCGGGGAAGAATTGGAAAATCTGGAGACTGTCAGTCTCTGGTTGTATTGAACTTGAACTGCAGAAGTTTAATGTTTGTTTGATGGTGGTTGTGTTTGCATTGTTTTAGTCTCTCCTTGCTATGCATTATACCACTTGAAAATGTTTACTCTGTGCCTTTATATGTTAGAAATGTTTAACTTGTTTGATTTTACAGGTCTTAATATCTTAAATTGGTCAAGACTATGGCGACCTTTGAAATTGAGCTGAGTACAATTTACAATATGTGATGGCTATAAATCTATTGGGGAGCTAGGGGCGGAATGTGGTGGTTTGAATAGATAGCCCCCAATATATTCAGTTTTTTATTTGTTTGTATTTTGCATCTGCAGCCACCTGGAAAGAGGCAGTGTCACTGGGTGGATCTTAAGGTGTAGTGATGGGTTTCAGATTTCAATCTAAAAATATGTGAAGTGTGCCTAGCTGGAGCTCCTGAAGTGTGCTGTGTGGCTTTTGGCTTGTGATTCCTCTCTGCTTGGTCCTGTGAAAGCAGGCCAGCTTCTTATGCCATTATGGAACTTCCCCTGGATCTGTAAGCTTCAACAAATCCATTCCTCCATAACTGTGCTTGGTCTGGAAGTTCATCTCAGAGAACCTGAAGCTGTCTGCTACAGTACTCAATTACCTGTATTCCACCACTATTTCTATTTTAGAACGTGGTACCTGTCTCTGATCACTTGCAGTACTCTTATGTTAGGAGCTTTCTGGTGCAATACATCATGTAACTGGGTATCCTAAGAATCGTAGTTTCTCTTTCAATAGCCATGAAGTAAGGATCCACTCATCCTTCTCCTTTTTTTTTTTCTTCTGTGCACTATGAGTGGATTTGTGTGTACTTTAAAGACCTTTTTAAGCACTAATTTTCAGAACTCTGAGGAAGAAACTTTAGTAATTTATTTTCTCATTAGGCTCCTATTATCTCCTCATTGATGAACTTTGTTGAAATTATAAAGTTGCATCCTCTATTCATGGCAATAGTGAAGGGCTATGGGCACTGAATCACAGAGGAATACAACAGACAGAACTGGCATTTACTGAGCATACACCAGCCTATAGAGATTGTGGGTACTTTGCATCATTTTGTTTAACCTTCACACCAATTTTATGATAAGAATGAAGGCCACCATTTTAGAGATAAGGAATAAAAGGCCAGAAAGGACTAATAAATATGATCACATCCACTGGCAATGTGAAACCAAATCAAGGACAACCTGACTTTATAAAAATCAGTTTATCCCTGCTCAGATCCAGCTGGTGATGGAAGTATATGACACCTGAGTGACATGAGACAGGAAATCAGGTGATAACTGCTAACACTTTGCCAGTTTTGATCAAAAGAAATACATTTTGTCCATTCCACTCATGAGATATCTTTATTTTAAAATCATTTAATGTCATAGAAAAGGAGTTTCTGGGAGGAGAATATAAAAATGAAACAAAGTAGATGACAAATGAAGAATGCAGATTGAAAGCACCAATCATTTAACAAGTCACTAGCAGCAGGAGGTGACTGCTTTTAACTCTCCTTCACATATTCAGAACAAGAGAGGTGGTCGCCAGGCTAAGTATCTTGACATTGGCTTCCTGGTTTGGTGAATGATATTTTTTTAAAAAAAATTGATAAGGACAGTTTGTAAAGCTAACATCGATGTAACCAGCCACATGCTCAATTTACATTGGATAATTTTTCAGCCTGGCACCAACAGAATGACACTTTTAGAGCTCATAGAAAGAGGATCTTTTGCACTGAAGAAAGGCTGAGTTTTGCCAAATGGGGTGAAATTATCCCAAAGAATGAAGCTTACTGACATCAGAGTTTCCGTCACTGTGCTTCTCTAGGGAAGCACTCCTTCCAGGCACACCCTTCACTGTTTCAGAGTGGCAGGAGAAAGGTTCCACATGAGTCACCAAGGCCAGTTAGTGCCTGTGCATTTTGACTCTTCTCCCAGTTTAAGACCAGGGATTGAAACATAGCCAGACACTGGAACAATCCCTAATCCTTTGGAGTCTGGGTGATTGTTCACACAGAATTTAGGGCTGACTCAACAGATGGGTACCAACATGTCCCCTAAGGCAGAAGAAGAGTGAGGAAAATCAAGCATGTATGAAAAGCTTTGAATCTGTTCTATATTTCTACAGAAATGTGAAGAAAACCAGTAAGTCAGAAATAATTCTCCAAGTAAGTATCATAAGGGTTTCTAGCATTTATTTGAGTGTTTCAAACATTTTAGTTGACTATAAGAATACATAATGAAATTTGAAATGAATGTTAGACTTACCATCATTTATTGCAGCCCACATATCTTTAAATTATTTTTGCAACTCTACCCTTTTACCTGTGAATGTAATCATGCAGGCTTCCAATCTCAGATTTCTAGAATCCACAAGTGAAAATTAAATACTTACTCTTTAAGAGATTTTTACATTCCTTCCTATCAGTAACATAGTTTACCCCATGATAGAATTAATTGCAAGGTTTATTAATACTTTCCTTATCTCCTTAGCATTACATTACAAGAAGACAATGTGTTTCACATGCATTTATAACCAAGCTATTGCAATTTCTAGTACAATTCTGATGTTAAGTAAAGGTGTGGTAAAGAAGCAAGGTTGTTTGTGTGCAGGATCCGTGTCAACTTCTTGATATCCACCTGATCAGACTTGCAAATCCAAGTCCCAGGATCACAGCTCCCACATTAGTGCTAAAACCAAACTCCAAGTCTTAGTTTAGTCAGCTAATGGTCACCACTTTGGACTCTTCTTCTACATCTAGTCTGAGGAAAAGATGATTCAGTGTTCTGAGAATGTCAGCTTGAGCTGCTTGTATGGTTCAGACTTATCATTATATGCCAAACCACCTGGAAAACAGGAGTGGCCAAGGTAAATTTGCAAAAGAGGATAAGCAAATGCTTCTGAATGGAAGAAGGAGCCAGGCACAAAGAACCTTGTCTTTGTCAGCAGCATAGATAGCTAGGATGGGCTTGCCTACTTCAGTCAGTGCTGTGTTCATTGCCTACTGCATCCTGGACCTGTGCCCAGAAAAGGGGTGTAGCCAGGAGCAAAGCAGGTGTGATCCCTGTCTTCCTGGATCCAATTTTCTGGCTGGGTATCCATTAAACAAATATAACCCCAGTCTCCAGATCTTACCAACTGTGACTACAAAGATGTCATGGTATTCAAACTGAATCATTCTGTCACCATCCACTTGAACAGATTTCCTGGAGTCAAGTCTTGCCTTCTGGGCCCATTATTTTACATGTTCCTTTTATAGTTTGCCTTTTGCCAGTCTTTGCCCTGCTCTGTGACCCTGCAGAACTCTTGTCCTATGAATTCCAGCTAATAACAGCCAGTATGCGATTCCTACAGAGTTTTAAGAGGGAAGGAAAAAGATGATCAAGAGTTAATTTTTTTAAATTTTATTTTTTGTGGTGGTAGGGCACACACATGACACAGTACACATGTGGATGTCAGAGGACAACTTTTGGGTAGGTCTTCACCTTCAACGTCCTTTGAGACAATCTCTCTCTCTCTCTCTCTTTCTCTCTCTCTCTCTCTCTCTCTCTCTCTCTCTCTCTCTCTCTCTCTCTCCTATCTATTGTTTTTATTGACTGATGCACTTTCTGTGAGCTTCTAGGAAATTCTTCTATCTTAACACCAATGTTCTGGGTTTACAGAAGTCTTCCGCTACTTCCAGCTTTATATGTAGAGTCTGGCAATTAAATTTGGGTACTCAGAATTGAACAACAAGCGCTTTGTCTACTGAGCTGTCTCCCCAGCCAATCAGTTCATCAGATACTTTCTAGTTGCTAGGAAAAAAAAACACCTGACCAGAAGCATCTTCTGGAAGGAAAGGGTTTATTTTGTCTTCTAATTTCTTGGGTAAGTTTCATTATGGCTTGGAAAGCATGTTAGGAGCAGATAGCTGAGCATGACATCTTTACATTAGCATAGACTATGTGGCAAGAGCAAGCTGATTATAGCCAACAGGGCTGGGGTATATTAACCCCAAGTACACTCCAAATGTTATACTTTCTCCAGCAAGGCTACATCTCATAAGGGCTCAACAACTTTTCCAAACAGTGTCACTAGCTAGGGAGTAAATAATCAAACAAGTGAAGCAACAAGGGGAATTTTACATTCATACTACCATAATAACCTTAGGCTGCTTTTGGTCTATTGTTCCTCTGTTCCTATAACTGTATTATAATTAAGCTCACTGATCATGTTTAATCTCAGGGCTGGAAGGACCTTACACTCGAGCCTTTAGTCCTAGTTGGCTAGCGGGTTTCTTCTGTTGCTAGTTCACTAGTCCACTTTGTCATCCCTTGTTGGTAACTCCCATAACTGGACTACCTATGCATCTCAACATGGGTCTTAGATTGCTACTATTTATTCTCTGGACAAATTTGGTTTGAATCCTCAGAGCAGATGAGACTGGAAAACCCATAGCTATGGTTTGTTCATTGTCAGTCTATATTCAAAACCTCTGATGATATCATATCCCCCACCTTCCCCTCTGCAAACTGTTCCTTGTATTGTCATTCATCCCACTGAGAACTTAATTGATATATGTTATGATAGCAGTCTCTGACAACATTGTATAGATGACTCAGGGGTTAAAAGCACCTGCTCCCCGGGCTGGAGAGATGGCTTAGCAATTAAGCGCTTGCCTGTGAAGCCTAAGGACCCTGGTTTGAGGCTCTATTCCCCAAGACCCATGTTAGCCAGATGCACAAGGGGGCGCACACATCTGGAGTTGGCCTGCAGTGGCTGGGAGCCCTGGAATGCCCATTCTCTCTCTGTGTCTCTGCCTCTTTCTCTGTCTGTCACTCTCAAATAAATAAAAATAAACCAAAAAAAATTTTTTTTAAAGTGCCTGCTCCCCAGCCAGAGACTACAGTTCATATTCCCAGAACCAGTGCAGAGCTGAATACAAGCAGCACACTCATCTGTGATGCCGAGATATCTAGAGCACGAAGAAACAGTCAGGAGACTAACAAGCCCCCAAGCCAAGGAGTCTGGTCTTTGCAGTGGCAAAACCACAAGGCTGTCTCAAACAAGGCAGGAGAAGAGCTCTAACTCTACAAAGTGGCTTCTATATGTGTGACATGCCATGTGTGCATACTCTCTCTCTCTCTCTTTTTCTCTTTCTCTCTTAGTCTTTGTTGGTTATAAAGAAAGTAAGATAAAGGGAAGTAGGAAATTCAAGGAAAATATGATATCAATTCATGCATTCCCCAAGGAAGCCACAGCTGCACTCCCCCATGAGAATCAGAATTGATTCTTGGGATCAGCAAAAACTACCTGAGCTATCACAATGACTTGTGGCACTCTAACAGGCTCTATAATATAGTTAAAAAATACAACTCCACCATTAAAATTTCATAGGTTAACATTTAGGAGAAAAAATCTTGAGTATGCTTGAGGTATGTGCAATGATCAATAAAAGTGATTTAAAAACCTCTGAAGCCCCAGATGATGGTGAGGGGAGGAATAAGGAGCAAGAGAGTGTGATACAGGCCTCAAGGAGGGAAGAGGGAGGACATTCAGGGGATGGGGAGGAAAGCGTGCACATTCCCCATGCAGGGCAATTTGACCTGAGAAGAGGGTTCAGGGATATTACAAAATGCAATAAACTGGTAGAAGCAGGAGGGTTAGATTCCCCTGTGGCATCTCTCAGAACAGCTGGGACTTCTCAGCATTGTATCCAAGACCAAGACACATGTTGACAAAAAGAGCTAGCACTATCAATAAGTCTGGCTTGCCAAAGATTTTCCACTTGGTCTTGACCCCTATGACACTGATATTGGCTGGTCCCAACTAGACAAGCTTTGGGGCTATCTTAGCAAAAGACTAACCTTTTTATTTCCATTAATTTTTATGCTTTTCTGTGCTTTTAAAGCAACCTGTTTTTCCCCTCTATTCCATATAGGCCTACAACTAAGGTGACCATGTATCCAAGTATGCCTAGGATATGGGTCTTTCAGTGCTATAATGAAAACACAGGAAAAAAAAAAACAATAAAGTTGAGTTGATCATGCTACCCAGAGCCAAACTCACATGGTTTTGATCTTCAGTAGGTACCATAAATTGGGAGGCACACATCTGTTCCCTCATGACCTATGACCAATTATTTAAGCACTTGGCTAGCTGCTGCTTAAAGACTAAATCCCCAGCCTTGACCCGAACAACAAACATCACTTGCAGAATGTTCATGGCTGCTGCTGCCTGGACTCCCATCTAGAACAATTGTCAGAATCTCTTGGAGTAGAATCAGATATCCATAGTGTTTAAGCTTCCCAGATGATGGTTCCCATGTGTAGGCAGGTGAAAATCAATGGCTTAGAGCAACAGTAGTGGTTAACTGTTCATATATGGCAGCCAACACTTTGAACTGACTCCAATTTAGAGGCTCCATCATCTTTTAACCTTGGTGGTTCAAAACATGTGCTGCAACAGTGGGATTATAATTATCTCCATTTGTCAATATTTTGGAAATAAGAGCCAATATATTGAGTTAAAATTAGTGGAAATTAAATGTAGAAGCCCTTCTTTCTAGTATATACATGTCCATAGTACTTGTCTTCTTTCATCTAGTGCTTTTGACAGAACCAAAGGAGCAGGCTGTCTTGGTCTGTTGAAGTCCACACCGCATGAGAATGTCAGATCTAACTAACCCACATGTACAGTCCACTACCACTCACAGCTGGTGAACATCTCTGAAGCTGTGTGAGTCATCTCTAAGCATGCCACTAATACCCTTCTGTGTGGGGTATCTCAAGGGTTCCTAGTGTGTACTGTCACCTTTAGAAGGATTTGCCCCTCCATCTGCATGGTGAGCATGTGTAGCCACTTGCTAACATGTGAAAGTGATTTTGGAAAGGAATTTAATTTACAGCCAAAGTTGAGATGCATGAAAAGCAGTAAGGTCTGAGACTGCCTACAGTATATTATGTAAGCATTCCATTTAAGCCCACTTATTCTTGGGGCATTCCAGAACGTCAATCTTGTTAACAGTTTTAAAATTATTATTATCTAGTGATAGACCAAAACAAATAAAGATGAGTCAGCTTTAGTCCCAAGTAACTATAATTATATGTGAGGTGAGCTTGAGTCTTATGTAATAAAAATGCATTTATTAAGGCCATTCTTATATAAATGGACTTTAAGAGGACAGACAAGACAGCTTTACTTGTGTTCTTTGTAAAGAGAAAGCAGGACCCTCCTGTGATGGTAGTACTATGTTAAAACCACTGAACCACTTCTGTTAATTCTGGAGCACCCCTAGGTCTGGACTGGGCCTGGGTTTCATATGATCTTCTCTGAATGATCATCCATCTGTAATAAAGATAATATGATCCTTTCAGCTCTACTAAATATACAACAGAGAGAGAAAGAAAGAAAGAAAGAAAGAAAGAAAGAAAGAAAGAAAGAAAGAAAGAAAGAAAGAAAGAAAGAAAGGGAGAACAAACCCACCCTTTCTGATCATTGGCCATGTGAAAAAGATGAGCAGGATCATGAAAAGCTGTCCTATGTCCTACCTCTGGGCCCAAATCCTGAGAGGTGTGGGGACTAGTTAGGATCTAAATACAGTAATAATATGCAGCCTCCAGAATCCCATGGCCACTGTCTATTCCAGGGCCCAATTAGTTCTGTGAATTATGGAAGATAGAGAATTAAATGGTGCCAAGTGACTATTAAAAGTCTTGGCCTGTGTACTTTTTGGCTCAAATAAGTGATTAGTTCCTGTAATAGAAGCCACATTGATGACTACATTGTTTCATCACAACCATATCCTGTGAGAGTCTCCATGGCCATTTGGGCATGCTAACTCTAGACAATGGGCAACAGGGCCAATAGAATGCAGTATAGCATAATGAAACCCTGGCTCCTATTGAATGTGGGATATACACAGGTCACAGAAAGATACCCTGATGAGGCATATCAGAGTGGATAATGGGAGACCAGCAGACCTGGAGTCAACACTGAGGCCCAGTCACTGGAGCAAAGATATCTAGCCCATCCCTCCAAGAAGTCAAGCCTGCCTCTCTGTGTACCACAAAGTCAAAGCCATCTTTGGCAGGGCAAATTAAAAGAAGAAATTTGAAAAGCCATCAAATTATTTGAAGGGAAACTGGGTTACGTGACTGACACTTTAACCAGGAGAAGTTGAGCTATGGTTCCTGGCACCACTTCCTTTCCCCTTGCCCTAAGCCTACCCAGGTCAGGACTCAGAGGGCTATAAGAAAGGCTAAATCTTTCATAAGGAACAAAAACAACACCTCTAGAAAAAAATGCATTGTTTCCAAGTTTCTGCCTTCTCTTTCAAATACAGAATCTGTAGTTAATATTATTTCATTTTTCTCACTCCTTCACTACCTCAAAAATTTTAGCTACCAAAAAAAAAAGATACAATGTAGTGTAACTATCCTCTATTTATTATAACCGTTACCAACTTCACCAGAGCAGCTGTAATTACCTACAGGAGACCCTCAAGAGAACAACTACTGACCTTCCATTACAGGAGGGGTTGAGATGGTCATTATACCTTCACCTGAGATCCCCACCATGCTCTCTTGTATCCCCAGCCCACCTGTTGGTAATTCATCCCCAACTGGCTGAACATGGCCTCGGAAAGTGCTGGAGTATATAGAGTGTGGAAGGTTCACTGAAGTATAGACTCCATCTATACAGCCAAGGGATTGGGTAAAGGATGCTGGTGAGAATTTTTTTTTTTATTTTTTATTTATTTATTTGAGAGCGACAGACACAGAGAGAAAGACAGATAGAGGGAGAGAGAGAGAATGGGCGCGCCAGGGCTTCCAGCCTCTGCAAACGAACTCCAGACGCGTGCGCCCCCTTGTGCATGATATGACTATTATAGGCCATATTCAAAACATATCCACATTCTTGGAAGTAGGTCCTCAACCATGCTCCTGTAAGTAATCTAATAAACTCAGTAGTTCACCAAGCTAGAGTTCATTGGCACCACTACTATAGTCTGCCCTTAGTGCCCTTTGTTTATGAAACATGGCGAAAATTGTTGCTGTTGAGAATTAAGTGAAAGAATGGGCATAAATAAAGAGGTAACAAGACTAGAGATGGGTGTGGTGAGTTCACTTTTTTTACCTAATGGGGAAAAACAGACTAAAATATTTGTTTTGAACACAAATGCCACAAAATTATGAACCCCAGATATCAGCACTCCCATTCTCCAGGGGTAACTTGGCTCTGACACCTGTGGAGAAGCTGGCCTTGTGAACTCGACCTGCTTGGCGGCTCTTACCCCAGCTCATGGGCTTCAGCTTCTTGATGAACCACAGCTCATTTCCTTCCGGTGAGCATTCAGGTCATGTTCCTTGGTCCTGTAACTCAGTGCTGCTGGCATGAGATTCATACAGTCCACACAATTTATTGTAAGACCAGAGCTGTGAGCAACCCTGAGAGGACAGAGCTGCACATTTCACTAGGAAGCTGTTTCCATCTCCCTCCCAGTGGTCGCGTGCTTCTGGGTTGTGAACTCCACCCCTGCTCCTCCTCCAGCAGAAAGGCATAATACAAATCTGAATTTTCTTTAGAAAAGCTTTATCTGCTATTTAGACATGGAATTTTTCCCCTCAGAATCCATTTTACTCCCCTAGTCAAAGAATGTAAGGTTACTTAAATGCCCTCAAATAATGCCCAAGTTGTGAATGTTTGGATGTCCGGGGGGCAAAGGGGATGGTCACGATGACTGAATCAACACTCTGGTACAGCAACACCACCCAAGAAAGTTTCTGTGGTCTGGGATTAAGTCTTTTCTGCTGTTGTCATGTGTGCCTGTGTCCCCTCTGCTCTGTCTGCAGGGGGTTCCTTCAGTTCCCTCAAACATGCATGCACAGCTGTGTACACATTCTAGCAGCTTCTTGTTAATTCTGACAAACACACATACAATCACACTACCTTCTCAGGGCAAACAACCCATAGCGAGTTCAATCTACAGATTGGATATAAACGATACAAAAGATGCTTACTTGCATGGCAGCAACAAGAAAGAACAAGTAAAAATTTCATTTTCTCTCGTGCTATTCAAGAGAATTCAAGAAAACCTTAATGATTTCATGTCTTAGGACTTAATACCATACATGATTTCAACAAATTCATATCCAACACAATGTCAGATAGTACTCTTTGGCCTCTAGCGAACAAACTCCAACTCAGAACTATGTGATAAATGTGGGTTCTCATTTTCAAACCTGCACCCACACAATGAAAGTAAGAATGATACCAACCTACATCCACATACGTAGATGTAGCTATAGCTTCTGGAGGTGAGGTAGGAAAAGAATTTATTTGTGGACTTGGGTGCCTGACCAAAAAGTCAGATAGACTTATTTCAGTTTCCAGGGATTCTATTTGCTTTGTGAAAAGCAGTTCATAAATGTAACAAGTATCTCCTTAATCCACTGGCAAGAAGTGAAAAGTAAACTTTGGTTTTCAGACTGAAACACAGGGAAGATTCATGGAATTCCATGTAGTCAGGAGAGGGCATAGCAACAAGGCAGGAGGTAAGGAGATGTTTGTCATGAGTAGTTTTCCTCACTTGTCTGAGAGATTAACCAGACGGAACTCTTTGTCTCATATGCTAAACACTGAAACACAGAAACATGAGCTAGAAATGATGTGGTCTTCTGCTAAACTGGAGAACATGGTCAAGAGAATCCTGGGAGAAGGAGCCACTGGGTTGTGTCTACTCTTCTTGAGAACTTGAAATCTTGGAAGCCAACATTGTTTACACAGGTCTGAGTTGGAGTTTTCTTACTGATGTTATGCTGAATATATATTTGTTGAAGCCATGTTAAGAATTGAGTTACCACTGGGGAAAGATTCATCAAAATTGTCACACATTTCACTGAAGCTGTGCTCCTATATATCCTATGGAAAGGCTTTTGTTAGGCCAAAAACATACCTAACAAATGTCTTCTGTTTAAAATGGTCCTGAGAAACAATGCGAGGATTATTTCATATGTAGCTTATATATCTGTGAGACTTCGCCAATGAAGTTGTCAGAATTACCTCAAACTATGTTGGTGACATCTAATCTTTAATTGCAGTGTTTGGGGGAAACTTTCTCATGTTATATAAACTGGTCATTTGCTGACTGGGGCCATATGGTCTCTCTTGGAGTAACAGTTGTTCTTACAAATCCTAAGAGGACGAAGATGGCAGGGGGATCAGGAAAACCCATCACCCTGGTACATATGGAAGCTATCCCAGGCACCCCACTGCAGAGTCTGTTTTTCACAGGGTGAGTTCACTTCCCTTAATCATACTTTATGCTCTCCAAAAGTAATGTGGAGGAAGCATACATAATGTACTTAAAGATAGACCATCTGTTTTCTTTCTCTGCCAAGAGAGGAATTCCTTATTAAAATGAAAGCCTCGGGTCATCATAGGAAGCAGAAAGCTAAGATAAATGTCTTTCCCTTTCACCCCCACCTCCCCACCAAAGAAACACATGTACGGAATGTTTCCCATGCCACTCCATAAAACAGGTGGATACACTTAGCTTTCGCACATAGGCCACTGACTGAGTGCAAACCAACAGCATCTGATTCCTTGAGGTAAAGGTAGTACTGGGTCTGATGCAATACTGAGAACAAAAGATGTGATTTATCGACTGCTGCCAATGGAGTATTGAACACACAAGAGTAAAAAGTAAGTTGGGATACTTAATAGGTTGATATTGTATATATGTAATTACAATGTTTGTAATGGGGAGGTAATATGATTGAGAATGGAATTTCAAACGGGAAAGTGTGGGGGTGGGGAGGGAGGGAATTACCACGGGATATATGTTATAATCATGGAAAATGTTAATAAAAATTAAAAAAAAAAAGTAAGTTGTAGTCACCTCTGTATCTTACAAGCTTATCTCTACAGTTATGGAACAGTATAATAAGCATTTTTCAGATATATAAAATTACAAAAAAAGAAACCCTGTCTTTTCTACAAAATAATGTTGGGCCAGTGGTATTGACCACTTCACATTTCAATTGCATATGTCATTGCTAAAACATAAAGAATCTGAAATTCTCCTCAGATGCAAATTGTCCATGAATCTGACAAAGTAGTTGTCTGTGTATTTAGCTCATACTGAAGCATATTGAAGGAAAATATTTAAAACTCACAACTTCTGTAGTTCATATCTATCTGAGTCCATTTATACTTTTATAGCACAGTAAAAACAAAAAGAATCAGGAAAATTTCAAACAATAGAAATGTATTTCTTCTAATTTATTCAGGGTAGGAAGCCCAAGATCTGTCTCCTGCAGGTTTGGTGTCCAGAAAGGGCTCAGCCTCTGCTTCCTAGATGGTACCTTGTGGTGCCTGCTCCAGAGTTACTTAACAGTGTGGCTTCACATGGTAGAAAGCAGAAGAGTAAGATGAAAGAAGGGACACCTAATCATGTTAATTGAGCCCTTGTAACTTAGTCACATTCCTAAAGCCTTGTCTCTTTGTAATACCACATCGCTAATAACATCTGAACTGGTGTTTTGGGGAGACTCATTCAGACCATAGACCCTTTCTAGTCCATCATGTCCATACCATGATAAAGTCTCTTTTGAGTAATAGAAACAAATCTCAATTTTAATCAGTGCCAAATATTGATGATAGAAGTTTGATGATGATTTTAAAGTTTAAGGATTTAAAATTTTTTTTTTCCATGTATCAATTTTGGCAAAGATTTCACCAAGGTATGCTGTGAAAAAATCAATTCATTTACAACTCTGCCAGATTAGACCAAACCTTAAGAGGACGTTTAATAAAAAAATTAATTGGTTTTATAGGATTTCCAGAACCAGAATGCTAACTCTTGGAGACTTCAGACCTTCAAATTGTTGGGCTTCATTTATACAAAAAAAAATTACCTTTTTAACAGGACCACTGAGAACAAAGGCTGACTTGCTACAAGATACTAAACACACATGTTCCAGTCACAGCATGTTGTCTTTTTTTTTTTTTAATAAAATTTAGCTCCTAGTATTTGGTACTATGCTGTGAGCCACACCTACCAAACAAGAGCCTGCATTTTAGTAAGATCTGGAGCAACGCAGGATGTTTGAAAAGCACCGCTCTAGACTATGGAGTCCAGAGCACTTGCCAGAGCAAGATCTTCAGCAGCTACCCTGGGCACAGGAAGGATTGCAACCATATGAACCACTTAGATCCACCAAGTCAGCACTCAATTTGAGGCCCTTAGCATGAGAAAGCATTGCCTTCAGAACATGTGGTTAGCATGAGAAACCTTTGCCTTCAGAACATGTGGTTAGGTGTAAGCTTTCTGAAAGAGGTTTATAATCCCCGAAATTGTGTCCTTTTTTGGAAAAAAGGGACACATCCTTTGCATCAGGAGTGACTACCCCACGTTGTGATGTGTGAAGCTGTAGCATGATGGGCAGGACTGAGGCAAGTTGTGCTCCCAGCTCCACCAATGCTGGGTAAAGAGAGAGCCTCACTACCTGAGCCCTCTGCAGAAAGACCAGGACCATGAGACAGAACTGGCAAGTGCTCAGCGTGGAAACATTTTCCCCTTTGTCAAACTATGTACTTGACTCCTCTACATAATCTCTTCCCATTGTGAAAAACCCTATTAAGAAGCAAATTGCTAAGGTTAGAAGTTAATGAACCAATCTGTTCTACTCTTCCTACCTTTCAAGCCTACTCTATTTGCAGAATCAGAAATGTCTCTTCTGCATCCATCATTCTCTAGGTCACACTCCAAATCTCATTAAAAAATTTAACAGATCTCCAGTGCATCCAAAGAATACACTTAGTTCAACTCCAGAATTCTGCCTGTGAAAAATGTTATTAGATTTTATATGAACAAATAGTTTGAGCTAGTGATACTAATAGAATATTAGGAATTATTCATGTTCCAAAATAGAAAATAAATTAATCCCTGAAATATACCCAGCAGAGCTCAAGTCTTAACACTTTTCAGTTATCTAGTTGTCCAGCTATTTGTGAGTTGATGCTTTTAGCAATACATCCTAAACAGAGAGATATAACCAATGTGCTTGAATCTAAAATACTGGAGTTTAAAAGGGGAAAGTGGGGGAATGGAGGGAATTACCATGGGATATTGTTTACAATTATGGAAGTTGCCAATAAAAAATGAAATAAAATATATACTGTGGTAGTTTGAATATATGGCCCCCAATATAGTCAATGTTTTATTAGTTTGTAATCTGGATCTGAAGCCCCCTGGCTGGAGGAGGTGTCACTGGGTAGATCTTAAGGTGTGGTGGTGAGTTTAAAATTCCAATCTAATAATATGCAAAGTGCCTATTTCCACCTGGAGTTCCTGAAGTGTGCTATGCTGTGTGGCTTTTGACTTTTGACTTGGCTTTTTGGCCTCTCTCCTTTCTTGGACCTGTGAAAGCAAGGCCAATTTCTTCTGCCATTTTGGAACTTCCCCTGGATCTGTAAGCTTCAATAAATATCCCTTTCTCCGTAACTGTGACTGGTCTGGAAGTTCATCTCAGAGAACATGAAGCTGTCTGCCACAGAAACTGGGACCAGAATTTGAGGTGAGATGAATTTGGCCATGTGGTTTTTGGTCTCCTGGAACTTTTGTTTTTGGAGCAATGGGCATGGACTTGGTACTTGCTACTGAAGATGCCTTCTGGAGTGGTGAGCCAAGCATTATGGACTATTTTGATGAGAATTTGGCATGCTAAATGCAGAGAGTATTGAACTTTGAAGCTCAGCTTTTGAGCTTTCTCAGGGGGAATGAAAGACTGCAGAGGAATTTGTTCGAACTGAGTTACTGGCGTAAGGGCTGACTGTGTTCTGCTGCTCAGGCCCAGAGAGTTTGATCAAGGTTAAATTTGTAATGGACTGATGTGCTTAGCCAAACATATAGGACTGAGAGATTTAAGATTTTAAGTTGGGAATCCTCAAGTGAGTTAAAATTATAGGCACTGAGACTGGTTGTAGGTTATTGAAGCACTATTGTCAAACACATTAGCAGTCTTCAGATGGCCCAACTGCTTTATACTAAAACAATGGAGAAGATGTCTAAGGAAAGACTGTTAGAAATGTAAACTCTTTTGGAAAAAATTGACTGGAGAAGGAACCTGCTTTTTAAGGTTACTATTTATTTTGTCCTTGACTTAAGAATATGGTTGTGTCCTTCACATTTGGTATTAGTTTTGGAAACATGAAAAATGTGTGGAGTGGTCATAAATTGCACATGGTTCCAGGAGCTGCTGCTTTATGTATCATGAGGCAAGGTGTGATAACCCTCATGAATCAACTGGAAGAGCCTTTGGAAGATGGACTATGGCTTGCATGGAGATTTGAAGATGTTTTGGATATACCAGGATTGTGGAAGGGCTACAATGGAGTGCACTGTTGGCCTGTGATGGAAGTTTTCCCTGGCTACTCTGCCCAGCAGGAGGGGTGGAATTGGAAAATCTGGAGTTTGTCAGTCTCTGGTTATATTGGACTTGAAGTGCAGAACTTTGATGTTTGCTTAATGGTTGTCGAGTTTGCATTGCTCTAATCTCTCCTCATTAAGCCTTATACCAGTTGAAAATGTTTACTCTGTGCCTTTATATGTTGAAAGTATCTTGTTTGATTTCACAGGACTGACAGCTAAGAGTAAATCTGAGATATCAGACAAGTCTTGGGACTTTGGAAGTATCTTAAATTGGTCAAGACTGTGGGGACCTTTGAAATTGGACTGAATACAATTTACAATATGTGATGGTTTTGAATATATTGGGGCCCAGGAGCAGAATGTGGTTAGTTTGAATAGATGGCCCCAATATATTCAGTGTTTTATTAGCTTGTAGTTTGGAACTGTAGCCACTGCCTGGAGGAGGTGTGGTGGTGGGTTTGAAATTCCAATCTAAAGATATGCAAAGTGCCTAGTTCCACTTGGAGTTCCTGAAGTGTGCTGTGTGGCTTTTGGATTTTGGCTTGTGGCCTTTTCTCTTTCTGCCTGGTCTTTTATGAGAGGGCCAACTTCTTCTGTCATTATGGAACTTCCCCTGGATCTGTAAGCTTCAATAAATATCCCTTCCTCCCTAATTGTACCTGATCTGGAAGTTCATCTCAGAGAACCTGAAGCTGTCTGCTCTATATAATGTCCCATCTTCCATGAAAACAATATGCCTTTTTGTGAATGAGTCACCATTCTCATTATTAGAATAGTTTTCATTCTGAGTTTTACTAAGATGTTCCTCCATCTTCCCTCCATATTATAATATCTACTAGTTGGTATTGAGCTGGCATATACTCTGGTACACAACTGAAAATCAAAAAATGTGTCCCTTCTTTTTCTTCCATCTCGAATATGAATGATTGAGAATTTTATGCAAGAAGGGACAATTTAGTAGACCCTGGAAAGAAAGAAATGTATATACTATTAGAGAAATTGGGAAGGCCAGGATTCCATGCTGCATTGAAAAAAAAAAAAAAAACAAAAAAGAAGAAGGAGGAGGAGGAGAAGAAGAAGAAGAAGAAGAAAATTTAAACAAGTATAAAAGCAAACAGAAACCCAGAGTGGTCATGTGGTCAAATGAACTTAGCAATGAACTAAGAAATGAAGATGAGGATAAAAGCTGGATGTGTTTTGTTGCTGAAGATATATGTTACTTTAACTTTGTAGTTTCTACCTTATCTAACTCTCTAACACTACTTTGAGTATAAATGACATGAGCTTGCTACAGAAACATCTTCTCCCCCTTTTCCAAACTATGCACTTAACTCTTAGATAATCTTGCAATCTCCAACTTGTTTTTACACAAAGACTCAGAGAAGTTAAGGAGCATGTTCAATATCACACAGGAAATGGGTAACAGCAGAAACAAGGAAGCAGATATGTGGATGAAAACATTTCCTTCATTGTCAGATGTTCCTGGAATTCAACATTCTAGTATACATCCCAGCTCAGGAACCTTTCAAAATAAAGAAATGGTTATCAGGCATGGTGTCTGTTTGTCTCTTTTTCTACATTTTCTGTGACTTCTCTTCTTTCAAGATAACAACGATCATTTCTCTTTGCTATCAACATGCCACCTTTATCTCTCTGTTCTCTGTAGACATATTTTTAATCCACTGTGACTTTAAAATTTGCTTAACAGATATTGTCAGAACTGTGTGATGGATCTCCTAAGATGGAGTCCCCAGGTTTCCATTGAAGCAAAGACCACAGATATGGGCTTCCTCTGACATTTTCTGAGGATGCTCAGTAGTCTGTATTCCTTGATGTTTAGAATCAATTATACTAACAGAGAATTCCTGATAGGTAAAACCTATTGTAAAGTTCTTGGTATCACTACCACTATTTGTTTTATTTATTTTGTTACTACTTGCATTTCTGGAAATACTGCCTTGCACTGCACAGAATATGTGGATTGACAACTCTTTCTCCATCATGCCCAGTTCAGGAAAAGAGAAGCTATTAATTCTTTCATTTGTTCACTATTGAATAGAAAAACAGGTAATTACCATGCAAGGGACTTATGTCATAGTCTAGAGATGTCCAAAGGATGCTGGGAGCACAGAGAGAGGCCTATTGATAGCTCACTAAGGGACACTTACCTCCTGCATTTGCATCAGGTGGTTTCCAGGAACACAGTGTCAGAAATGCTGCCATAGGCAGAAGAAACTTCATATGAGCAGGCAGGATGCATCAGAGAAGCAGGCTATTAGGACTGCGAACTGCAAGCAAGTATAACTAGAGTCCAATTCGGCCCTGACTTGCAGTGTATTTTGCTGATAACCAATGTGTGAATCTTGCCACTGTGGCCCATTCCAAGCTATCACAGTTCTGACAGCAGAATTGAAAAATTCCCAGATATTAACAATCAACTCTCAATAGTAGATCCAGACTAAAATGGGAAAATAATCACTATCCAACAAGAAGCAAATGGTATCATTCCAAACTATCCAGCACTCAGCTGGAACTCCAATCACCTGCCTTCTTACACATACCACTTGAGACTTTGTGAGTTCATGGACACACCTGCTTCATAACAACTGCTATTGGCATTACCCATATAGCATGCTTATATCATTTGCAATTAAAGGATCTGTGTTGTTCTTTTAGGATTCACATCACAGAGGGTAAATGAGCCAGAAAGAGGCCTTGCTGTTTGTATCATGTAGCCATCTGCACGATGAAACTGCTAGAAACACACCTTGTGTCCTCCACACCACTCACCTGTCTCCCACAGTCCCACTCCCAGGAGTACACTGGCTTGATTGTCTCAGCATCCTGGAGACAACAGAATATGCTCACTCTAATCAGGATAGTCTTTCCTTCCTGCCAGGGTTGGCTATCTCACAGCTTGTTCAGCAGATACACAGGAATTCTGCTAAACAGGAGGTTTTCCTAAGGCACTCCACTATCCATCAACAAAATAGCCAAGAATCACCAATTTTGAAAGTGAAATCCATCTTATCCATCCACTAGGCCCTGAGCTGGCCATGATGTTTATGAACATACTCTGCATGTGCAAGCTAGTGTTCCCAGGATAGCAGCAGTGGTCACAAAATAAATAAAAACCTATGGCAGTGGGACCAAAAGTGTTATAAGAATGTTTTTATTTATAAAATAAAGTAGTAGATTTTCACTGATAAAATTATAGGCTACATCCCCTTTGGAATATAGAAGCTACTACAATATGTTTTATTTCTCAGAAGAAATTCTTTGCCTTTATTAGAGAGGAAAACTGATCATGTGGAAAGAAACCATCTATTAGGAGAACTATATTTTAGTAATCTACTATACAGTGTGGCAATGATAGCTGATAATGTTTTATATGTTCCAAAATTGCTAAAGAAAAGCAAAAGAGCAGATTTGAAATGTTCTAGCTACAACATAAGATGATGCAGTGAAACTTAATTCAATGAATTATTTGACATTAAATACATACGTCAACCTATTGTATCATACTTCATATAATTATATAAAATAATATAATTTAGTATATATAATTTTCTATTTCTATTTTAGGTTTTACAAAACACACAAAAAATATCAGGCAAAGAAATCCACGGGTGAGAGGGTACAGATCACATGTTTCAATATTTGCTAAATCTGTCATCCATTGTTGGATTCTTAGGGTTGTATAAAGGGGGACAGCTATTACTTATTACACAATATCTATCACAATAATAAATAAGAAGGTTTTTATGTTATTTTGTTGTTCCATTTTGTTCTACACACCACGTATAGGTATAAGAGAGAGTGCTGATCTGAAACCGATATTTTGTTTTGTGAAGTCTTTTACAAAGCAAAAATCAGTTCTCCAGATAATAGAATAACTTCCTTACTTGCCTGGCCTGGACACTCCTCTCACACAGTATAAGAGGGTCTTATTCATCCACCACCCCTTGCCAGGAAGACAGCAGTGAAGCCAACAGCATCACAAACAGCAAAGTTGAAGTGACTTTACCACAGAAGCATTCCAAATGCCAAGGGACATTTCCACTTTGCAAAATGATGGGGCATGATTGACGGAAAAGGGTGTTCAGCAGCAGGAAGACCTCAGTTGAAAGCACTTACTATGGATTGAATTTAGAATGCTCCCACTAGGCTTATGCTTTGGAGGCTGTTCCAAAGTGCTGGTGTTATTTTAGGAGGCTGTGGAACCTATAGGAGGTGGTAATACACACTTGATTCTTGTCTTGTATGCTCACTGCATTCTCATTAGCATGCCTCTCCACCAAGATTACTAACATACATCTCTCCCCTTTTAAGGTGTTTCCTTCAGGTAATATGGTCACAGCAAAACAAAATATAACTAAACACAACCTCCCCTACCACCCAGAGCAGCACTCAACAAGATGCCTTCATGGTCTTACACAGTAAAAAGCCACATGCCCCAGGCTAAGAGAAAAGACTGGTTCCTCCATGGACCTTCCCCGCCTTGCAAAGCCAAAGAGTGAAATGAATTACAACCACAGGGAAACCCTGGTTGTGGAAGTCTTGCAGTGTGGAGCTCCATGCTGCATCATAGTTCCCAGTGACTGTTAGTTAACTACTCAAGGAAAGGGAGACACAAACTCTGGGTTGATAGATATTACTTTCAGTCTCTCTTGTGGTGTCTGTGCTTGGTGCATACTTCACAGACCTGGCAATGGGGAACATGTCATTGTGCATGCATGGAGAGGCCAGAGTTTATCTCTCTCTCTCTTTTTCTCTCTCTTTCTCTTTCTCTCTCTCTCTCACACACATACACACAGCTCTGAAATATAACACACCAGGTTTTCATAAGTTGTCTTATTTGCTACAGGAGCGCTAAAGCACAACCAGGACCCTGAGTAGGTCAAGTGGCTTTTCCTTCAGTGCAAGAAGCAATCCTTTTTAAATTAAATGCCAGGTGTGAAGCAAGTTTCCTCCTTCGAGCTCCTCTACTACAAGTGCACAGAAATTCCTGGGCAAGTGCAAGATAATCCATGCATAATTCACCGGGGCTCTGCTCTCCAGATGTGAAGTCCCCCCTCCATCCCCCCGCAGACTCTGCTGTCAGCCGGGCTTTGTGGTCTTGAGACACAGCACCCCTGTACTAGCCCTGACTGGCATCCCAGCCTGCCTTGCAGCATAGCTGTGGCTGTTTGGCTCCTGTCTCCCAGCCCTCTTGCTCTAATCCCCACCTCTGCTCCATCTTCTGCCTGTCTGGGGTCCTCTGTCCCTCAGCTTACATTCACTATTCATACTTCACTCTTCATACTTTAAAGTTGAAACTGAATTTACCTTTAAAAGTAAACATTTCTTCTTCAGTGTAGAAGATTTATGGTTTCCTCTCTCTTGCCCACAGAAAGCTTTTTCCAAGATGAGAAGGAACTTCTGGGGATTTTAGATTATGTTTTACTTTTTTGTTCCATGTTTATATGCGTATTCCTATCTATAAGGGTGCACATGTGTATGCCACTGTGCATGTGTATGTACACAGATGTGCATGCACAAAGAGGCCAGAGGTTGATGTCAAATGTCTCCATCAATCACTCTTCACCTCATTTTTTGAGACAGGGTCTCCCACTAAACCTATTTCTCACCAATTCAGTTAAACTAGCAAGCCAGCACACCCTAGGGAATAACTACTTTCCACCTCCCTAGTGTTGAGATTACTAGATATACATCACCATAAATTATGGTTTACTTTAATGTGAGAGGAAAAAAAGGGCTATGACACTAGCTTTCCATCCCACTTCCTTTGTCATACCTACTAAGGACCAGAACAGCTCCATCCTCAGCATATGTCATTCACACCCAGCCTGGAAAGAAGACACAGTGAAAATGTCTAGTTAGGGATGCTCCAGGTCTTGTTCAGCTGCCAGAATGCACTGCAGAATGAACAGGTATCATTGTGTGCTTTGCTGAAAGCTGCCTGGGTTTATATTGCTGCCCCAGGATTCACTTGTGGTCTGGATTCAGGAAGTTACCTAAATTTCTTTTTTCTCACCCCCCAAAAAATAGAGTTGTAGGAATTGTTATAAGAAGCAAATGAATGCCTTGTAAAGTGCTTAAAATAATATCTGGTAACAATACATGCTCCATGACAAATGCTCTCTACTGCTATGCTATCTGATTTGCTTGGCACCAAAGTTGCTGTTTTGGTTGTTGCTTTTTAGTCATTAAAAACATTGAAGTTGGGACTTACCTCATGTTATAATGGAGGAGTTCAGGACCCCAAGTGCATTCATAGGCAAAACATCTAAATTCAAACTCAGCCAACTCCTTGCCGGCCCACACCCCACTTCTTTTATTTTACCTCCTATAAACTAATTTTGGGATCCTGGAGTTCCAATTTGGCAAGTAAAGCAGTACCCATAAGCATAATATTCAGAAATTTCACTCCTGCAAAATCTGTTGTATTCGAACAGGCACACAGCTCTTCTTCTAGTATCTTGCCCATTTAAATAATACTTTCTTTGGGAAAAAAAACACTTGCATGCCTCTCCAAAGCAAGGTAAACTCCAGTTAAATGAAATTATCTTCCTGGCCACATTATTCTTTATTTCAGCTGGATGTCACAAGTGCCATTTCAAAGACACACTAGACTCCCAAAATTGGCCAACTCCCCCTTTCTGATATTAATAGATAATATTTTGGAAGTATTCTGTGGACAACTAAGTGTACAATCTTTGACTTCCCTTCTCCAAGTCAACCTTTGAGTTCTCTTGCATCCCATTTATTTCAGATTTACCCTTTGACCTTTCTAGCAATCACGTCATGAAAATATGCTGCCTACAGATACTGAAAAGCAAAGAAGCAATGAGGCCACATCTACAAATTGCTACTGGCCTGTTCTAACATCCATGCCAGAGTCCATCTCTCTGTTGAGACTCTGGGAGCTTGTTTTCATTCTGTTCCTCTGGGGTTCAGAAGTTTTATAAGGGCAGGATAGTCTCCCACTCATTGTAACTTCTCTGTGGTTTGACATACATATTTGTGCAATGCCATTTATTGAAAGAAACAATGCTCACCTAACAGCATTTTAACACCAGTGACTAAAAGAAATGATGGTTTTAGCCCTGGGCAGTGGGGGATTGTTGCTACAAAGATCGTCTGTTGAATAAGACCCATAATCCTCATGGGGAAATGACAGGGAGAAGGCTAATGGTGGTACCATCAGGGATGTATACACACTATATAGATAACAAAAAATAATAACAAATAAGTAATAAAGAAAACAGGAAGGTCTTCTGAAGTAGCAGAGCTCGTTCTCAGATCTATTTTCTTAGGTGCTCCACCATTTTCAACCCTTCAGCTTAACATTTCAGCAACTTGCTCCTAATTTCTTGACAGCATAGAATACACAAGATTTTATATCAATTTCAAATTCCATCTTTCCCATAAGAGAAGCCAACTGTGACAATTATACTCTTCTATGATATTTGTGTATTCTTTTTATTTCTTCTCCGTACTACATGTGTGGGGCTAATAGGACAAAATTAGAGCCTATCTACAAGCTATCAAATTTAATGTTGGGTTTCTGTACTGGGAAACCAAGTAAAAGGCATATAAAATGCCTATGTGTGGAAGATTCACTGTACCCCAGTTGTCTTGCTACTGATGCTACAGAAAAAGGTGAAATTCCCAACACTCATACTAAAAGCTCTCTGAAACACAAGTGGTCTCTGCAACTTGGCCCTCCTTCCCTGGCTCAGAGGGCAGAAATAAAGCCTTCCTTTCAGCTCATGCATGTCATGTCTGTGTTGAGCTGATTTCAAGGAGGTTCCCAAGGAGGACACAGCCTGGAGCTGTAGCCATTGTGGAGAAAGATGTCTTACTTCTGTCCTCACAGCCTTCACCTTTCTCATGACCCCCAGTGCATGCAAGAGTGTGTCTTCAGGCACATTCTTTTCATCTCAAGTGCAGCTAAGTCATGGCCTCAATATTAACATTGCCCTTGGCACAAAATTTCAAGGAGCACAAACTAAGAGAGTGGATGGAGGAAGGGATGACATGACAAACTACATACAGCTGACTTCGTGTTGAAAACTTGCCCCTGGGGGGAAAATTTTAGATAGAAATCTATATAGTCTGCTATCAACGTGAACATAGATCATTCTGTAATTAATTTGGAGAGCTGGGAAGAAACATTAGGTATCGATTCCAATTAGCTGTGGGGTCTAAATTAATTGTTTTGTTCCTTGAAAATTCCTCATTAATGGCTGGTATGGGTGGACTGAGAGCAATTTTAGGATGATATGAATCCATAGAATGGAATTACTGCAGTACTTCAAGGAGATCTCTCTATCTGACTTTGCGTCTGCTTATCTGATTCCTCACTCTCTCAATGTTAGTTCCTCATGAAATGATTAAGTTTCAGGGAATTTAGAAAGTGTTTCAGCCATAATCCCATAAAGGCCAGCATTTTCAATCTTATTTAGAATTTGCTGGGTTTTGCTGTTGATAAAAATTAGTAATGGATTTTAGTTGAATGTTTAGGAAATAACTTTTCTTGCTTTATGGACTCAGAAAAGTATTATATTTAGACACTGCTTAAGCATCCAGATATCTCAAGTATCTTGAGACTTTTATTGGTTTTTTGCATGTATATGCATGTATGGTGTGTATGCTTCCATGTATGTGGACTCATATGTGTATGGGCACATATGTGTGTACAGATGGAAGCCAGAGGTTTATGTGGGTGTCTTTATTAATATGACTCTGCTATTTCCACCTTATTTTTTTTTAAACCTATGCTCCATTTTTTTTAAATTTGATTTATTAGTTTTCTTTTCATCAAATACAGGCAGTTTGGAACCATTGTTTAGGCTCATCTATGATCTACCCCCTCCCATTAGACCCTCTTTGAGAAAGGAACTCTTGCTGAACCTGGAGCTCACTGATTGAGCTGCATTAGCAAGGCAGCAAGTGAGAATTAAAGGTACACACTTCCATGTCTGTTTTTTTGTTGTTGTTGTTTTTGTTTGTTTGTTTGTTTGTTTGTGGTTGCTGAGGATTCCAATTCAGGTGAGAAGCTAAGCCATCTCTGCAGCCCCTGTCTTGAGTCTTCTGTTCTTAGTTTGCTCCTTTGGTTCCATGTGTTGCATTCACCTGCCCTCTAATGGTCCTCATCCATATCTGAGGCTTCTTACTAAGTATGGACCCTGCCATTGACCTTGATGAGCCTCTCCCAAAGGACCTTACTGCTGGCTTATGAATGCATGCATTTATCTTCCTCTGTTCACCACCACAATCTTTTCCAGTTATTTATTGTCAAGATAATACATTTACATGAGACATCAAAAATAATCACATATGAACACTTAGTTTTCTTGAGGGGAAAGGCAGGAATTTCTTAGGGTTTCCGAGGCTAGTCTTTTCATGTAAAGACCCAAACCTAACAAAGTGGAACAAAAAGAATTGTCCTATTTCCAATGCACATACTTCCCCCATTGGAAATGACATGGGGGTCATGGAGAGAGGGGGCAGTGGTGCTGAACTACGTGTGCTGGCTTTCCTTTTAGCTGCAGGAGAAGGTTTTGCTTATTTGGGCCTAGGCTTCAGCAGATACAGTCTTCTAAAACAGGTCCACTTTCACATCCAATAGAATCCAACTAGAAATATGCCCATAACAAAGGGAGTTTCTTGAGCTGACAGGCCTGAGGCAGTTGACACAAAGTCCTATATTACTGGTGATATAAATGTCATTCAGAGTTATTGAGACCCAAGGAATCACAGAAGAGCTAACTGAAAAGATTGTGGCCTCAAAGGGAATTGGAGTTAGCTCCCCAAGACCATTTAGAATGGGGACATCATGCTCAGAGCCAATAACAAAATCAACTGCCATGGATAGGGAGTGCCCACATGATGTTGTACATCAGCAGAGAAAAGCAGAACCAATATTGAGACAAGAAATTAAGAGGGGACAAAACACATCAACTCTTTTTTTAAAAAAGAATATTTATTTATTTATTTATCTAAGAGAGAGAGAGAGATAATGGGTGTGCCAGGGTCTCCAGCCATTGCAAACAAATACCAGATGCATGTACCACCTGGTGCATCTGGTTTACGTGAGCAATGAGGAATCAAACCTGGGTCATTTGGCTTTGCAGGCAAGTGCCTTAACTGCTAAACCATCTCTACAACCCCATATTAATTCTTTTTAATTTTTTTTTGTTTATTTACTTGAGAGAGAGAGAAAAAGGAGGGAGGGGGAAAGAGAGAGGGAATGGATACACCAGGACTTTCATCCACAGAAAACGAACTCCAGACACAAGTGTCACCTTGTTCATCTAACTTACTTGGGCTCTGGGCAATCAAAATTGGGTCCTATGTCTTTGTAGGCAAGTGCCTTAACTGCTAAGCCATTTCTCCAGCCCCACATCAACTCTTTCACAGTAACTGGGAACTTGGAACATCTTAGTGGGAATAGCATGAAAACTGAAGAAGCCTTGGAAAATGGAACATTTGTCAAAACTGACAAAAAAACAAATCTGGGACCTGGAAAGGCTGTATGAGACATCTTAGTGTGCATGCCTATAGTCTTAGCACTTGTGAAGGAGTCTGAGGGAGGCAGATTGGAAGTTGAAGATCAGCTTGGGTTGTAGTGAGTTCCAGCAAAAACTGGGTGACCAATTGAGACCTTCCTTCAGACAGGAGAAAGAGGAGGAAGCAGCTCATCAGCATAAACCAGGAGCAGACAGATAACTTATCTTTTGAGAATAGACACTTTAAGGGCTGGAAGGGAAAGACAGTGCTCAGGGACCAGAAGATCTAACAGGGAGGCAGCCATGCTCAGCCCTCAAGCCCCTAGGGTCTGTGTAGTTATTGTTTTGAATTGTTCTCTAAGACATACACAAAATCAAAATCAAGATATACACACACACACACACACACACACACACACACACACACACACACACACATATATATGTATGTATGTATGTATGTAGTTGTGTGTGTGTATGTGTAATTTTTTATTTATTTATGAGAGAGAGAGAGAATGAGCATGCCATGCCAGGGCATCCATCCACTGGAATCAAACTCCAGAGGAATGTGTGACCTTGTACATCTGGCTTACATGGGTCCTGAGTAATCTGGTCCTTTGGATTTATAGGCAAACTCCTTCACCACTAAGAAATCTCTCCAGCCCAAGAAGACTAGATCTTGAATCCATGACACTGACATTCAGACAGCTAAGTGACAGACTAAACTACACTAGGTAGATGAATGAAGTTCAAGGAGGGACATGAGCATAAATCAAGCTACAAGAATGTAAGGTGCAAGAAGCCAGAGCACTGGTGTTTACATCAGTAGACCCTAAATAATGGTCTCTAACCGTGAGCTATGCTCCTAACAATCTATTATATTCTAGAGCATCATGTGGTTGGAAAGGAGCTTGATCTAAAGACCCACCCACAGTGCTTATCATCTTCAATATGTGCTTAAGTAGGAAGCTAAGATAATATGACAGAAAAACCTTAAATTCCTCTTCTTATCTCTGCGTATGTGAGGTTACTCACATTTCAAGAATTTATATTTTTCATAAAAAGTCAAATTAAAAATACAGATGAATTTCAAAAGTAAATTTTCAGCTGGGCAATCCCAGCACTCAGGAGGGTCATCGAGAGTTCAAGGCCAGCCTGATCTATATCGTTTAGGACCATTTGGGCTACAGAATAAGATCCTGTCGCAAAAGAAAACCAAAGTGAATGTTTTTTTTTTTTTTTAAGGAAAATTTATATACCAATATTCAGGTGGCAGGCTTGTGTATCCTTCTTTTTGAGTTACAAAATTTTAAAGGACATATCTCAGTATATTTAATTGTTGAATTTTGCTGATAGATATGTACAGCTCTTGGGACACTGGGCAAAGCCCCTCAAGACCCTACTGATCCAGTTTGTCACAGTTGGACCATTCCAGAGCCTTCTCCTTACACATAAACCCAGACATCCAGTGCATACAACTTCATAACGTTACATACAAATTACGACCCATCGCTAAGGAGATACAAGTAAAGAGGCAGGTCTGCTCTTCAAGAAGGAGCTGGAGTTGTTGCTCAGCTCAGCACTAGCCAGGGGCTAATACCTTAGCTGGGCATAACTCCTGGGAGATGTGAAAGGCATCTTGCATGCCTCCCACTGGAGCACATATCAGGAGATCGCAACGATATGGAGACAGGCAAACATTCCCAGCTGTGATAGAAAATGGGGAAAAATCTATGTGATTGTGTGCTTAAAGTTTATGTGCCACAGTTAAGATCCATGTCATATGTTTGTCCTGTGAGCCTTAGCAATCATTTTGCACTCTAGAAAAGAACAATACTTTGCCCTGTTGCTAGTATTAATAGTCATTTCACATGACGAGGCTTTTTAAATTCCCAGATAGAAATATTTTCAGTTTAATATTCAATACTCTTTGTTTTGTTAATAATAAAAATGCAAGTATGAATTACTGAACATTTCTTGCTACTGCTTTAGAAAAAAAAATCCTTACAGTTTCAGGTTGATGACACAAAATCAGGAAATTTCTTGGTAACTTAATTGGTAAAATCAACATATTGATGGTAAGAGACTAACCCAGCTTCCATTGTGACTAAGAAATTATAAACTGTCTATAGACAAAAAACATCTGTACTTGAGATAACACAAAAAGCAAACTGGGCCAGGCATGGTGATGCACGCCTTTAATCCCAAACCGGGTCACCATTACTTAGTCTAGACCTCAGGTAAGAAAGCCTTCACTGTGTCACAGGAGCCTGAGTTCCTCTGCAAAAGCATTCCTAGTCTTGATTTTGGCACTACTGATATCTGAAGATATATGAAATCTTGACATGTAGATAAAATTCTTGCATGAAAAAAACTGTTGCATTCTTCTTTTTTATTGCCTTGAACAGGCAAATATTACTTGGAAGCCTTCATAATTTATTTTTCCTTTCTTGTCTCTTTAACATTTGATAGAATTATTCATTCAGTAAATATCTGAATTCTGATGCCTTACTTTCATTCCCTTCATGACTGTTTCTGCCTGAGTGCTCTTTTGACCATCCATAGCTATGCACTCAGTTCTTGAATGCTTAAATAGCATCCCAGAAATTATTCATTGTGTAAGATACTTGCCTAAAGTAATTTCTGACTGCATTAGGCTTTTCATAGTTGAATACCTGTTATATTTCTAATTAATAACATAATTCATATCCATTTTTAAATTAAAGAACACAAAAGTCTAAAAACTATATATCACCAATTAAAAAACCACTGTGTATGTGTTTAGCAGGTCCATTTGGATGTTTATATTGCTTTAAATATTTCCTGTTATAGATTAGTATATATTAATTTTCATGCATGTGAAAGTTCATTTCCATTACTTATCAGTTTAAGCTAAATAATTGGAGATATAATTCCTGAGACAGCATTCACAGTGTTAAAGGATTGGAATTGTAGTGTAAACTGTTTAGCATGAAGTTTGCACAAATTAATTTAATTTATGAAATACTTCTATCTTTTTCATTATGGGCACAGAATTTTCATTTTTATACTAATTTTAATTATAATAAGTTATGACATAAACTCTTTAATGCCATTATTTAGCCATGCTGGAGAAGTTTAATCCCATATTTATATTATCCAAATGTCCAATACTGAAATTTATAATACATTATCATACATTGCCAGGGTATACTTTGAAAAACTTTATTTATATTCAAGATTTTATTCTTTCAGATACAGAATTCCAACATTTTACCAGAAATAAAAACTGCATTTATTAATAAGCTCATTTTCACTGCACATATCATTTAAGGAAACAATTATTTTTGGAAATGGAGGTTTTAATCAGAAGCACATGTGTGAATTTGCCAGTAGTTCTTTCCTACTGTGTCCACTGATTGCCCCTTGAGTTTTAGCTCTGACATATGTGAGGCCATATATATTTTACATGTGTAAATATACAAATCATAGTCAGGGTAACACCAAGTCAATCCTGAATTTGAATTCTCTCAGGATCTAGCTTTGTAGTTGGACTCCATATTTTTGCTAGAGGTCAGGTGAGTTATGGTATCGAGTAATAAATATCAACTCAAGTTCCTGGCTGCTTCACGTATAGCAAAGACCTGTTGATAACTAGGCACCATAGTGTCACCTTGGTGCTCCAGTATTTCAGTAAGGCATGGTTCCTGCTCATTCACCCCACACTAAAATGTGCAACACACTTTAAAATGAACCAGATGTACAGCGCATAGCTGGGTTTGGTATAGACTGCACAAATTAGAGGTCCACCTCGCACAAGTTTCAGAGTATTACACATGACTAGTTTGTTTCATCATAGTATAATCTAAAAATACTATGAAATTCCAGGGAAAGTGGCTGGCTTCTTTCCCTATAATACTCTGTTCACATGTCTTGTAAAATATAATCTTAATAGAAAACATGTCAGTATGACAATAGAGGTCTGTCAAGGTCATTAACAGTCCACAGTCATTGAAAATCCAAGTCAGAATTCCAGAACCCATGTTTAGTGATTGTATGGGGCAGCAGGAAAGGGTGATGTATTTGTAGAGTCCTTGCTTACTCACTGGTACTTGGGTGCTTTTTAATATTCCCTATTTTCCTAAAAAGATAAATCAAATCACAAATTTCAAAGTGAGAAGAATCACAGAGAGGAATTGAGACATGACACTAATGTAGTCATAGGTGTCTAGACACCACATGCTCACTAATATGCAGAAACACAAAACCTGATAATTAAAAAACATAGACTGCAATTCTAATGATATAGAGAGCAATCTTGTTCAATAAAGTAGGAATTGTGCTTCTACACAATAGAAGTTTTGAAAAAAATTACTTTTCTTCATTTTGGAAAAGTAGAAATATTGTTCATTTTATTTCATCTGTACTTTGCTTATACCATATGAAAAAGATTGATAAGAAGTAAATTCATTTTTCTAGGTTTGTCAGGAAGCTTGCTTTCTGTAAAGAATTAGCAAATGTTATTTCTTACTCTTTTTTGCTACACCTTTTTATTACACATGATTGACAAGAACACTGAAAACATGTAAGCTATACAATGTGATGATATTATACTACTGTGCCTGTCTAATGTTTTCCACAATTTAGCTTTGTGGATGGACTCCATATTTGTGCTAAAGTTCATGAGTTATGTGACTCATCTGACATAGTTCATGCATCATCCGACATAGTCAATGGTATGCATATGAGTATGTAAATATTTAAAATCTATTCCATTCAGCAAATTTCAAGACTGCACAGTAAGAGTGAGCTTACAGGACATTAGAATACCTCTGTCGTCAGACTAACAATAAGAGAGAAAAGAGCCAAAACTTCAGGAAGGCAGCATCCAGGTACAAGTAACACATAAATGTTTCCTTAGTTTACAATAGAATTAAAATACAAAATGTGAAAAAAATCAAATGTTAGGGAAATCAAATTGCAGAGTACCTGGGACAATGCCTTCATGCCTCTGTGTGACCACACACAAACTTAAAGCAACTTGGATGAGAGCAAGTAGTTGACAGAAATTAACAGCTCAATCATGTGTCTTCTGGGCTTAAGATGTCTTCTTCACATGTGTTATTGTACCACAACTCCCTTATACCTTGAAGAAACTAAAGGAAAAAAAAATACTTTAAGAAGTACCCTCAGGGCTGGGAGGATAACTCAGTTAAGTGCTGGTCCCACAGGCATGAGGACCTAGTACCCATATAAAAATGATATGAATAGTGTTGTGTTCCTATAATTCCAACACTGGGGAGGTAGAGATAAGAGGATCTCTGGGGCTTTTAGGCCAGCCAGACTAGACTAATTTATGACACCCAAGAACTTTTATCTACAACCTGTAAAGCACAGAGTATTCAAGTTCTTCAAAATAAAAGGGGAAGAAATTATCCCAAGTCATTATAGGCGCAGGGGCAAGAGGGAACTATTAAAAAGTAAGACTTCATGTTATCAATATTCCACAAACTTCAAGAAAAAGTTAACTGATTCTAATCTCTATGAATATTAACCTTAAAATTCAACATTTAATCTTCTTCCCAGGTCTGTCTATAATTTAGTATAATCTTGAAGTGATTAACACATTATACATGTGTGCTAAAGCTTCATTTGTCCGTTTGTAAATATTCTACGTCATGAAAGACCATCTTTATAGAAGTCTAAACATAGCTTCTTCAAAGGGGTAGGCAGTTCCAAAACTGGCACCCATCGTTTCTCCCTCAGCATGTTTCTTCTAGAAGTTGGGCCGGAGGTAGTGAACCACTCCTATTGTCACACCGACTCGTATAAGTCATTAGTAATTTGTATTTCTGCTCCTGCCCTACCCAATGCCCACTTGACTGCCAAGTCAAGAAGACAGGAGGCTGTAGGTCTTTAAAACCAGCCAGCTGCCCCTGGCTGGGGAGACTCCATCACTACTGCTTGCATTCTCTAGGAGAGAAGGCTGGTTAGCTTTGCTCGGCTCCGCAGGATCCTAACAGGAAATAGATATTTAGAATACTTCAGTGTCTCTCTGTGCCAGTCCTGCATTACAGGGGATCTGAAGTAGCTCTCCCAATTAGTGATTCTTGCAAGAATCTTCAGATTCATATGCTCCTTCCACATCGCTGTGGAGGGAGCTACTCTGTGGTGGGAGGGGCTGAGGTGTACACTAGCTCCACACTGGCTGGTCCACTAACTCCAGCTAATTCTGATCATCAACCGCCACCCTCCTGCCTTTTGTGCCAGCAATATTTTCCTCCTCAGGAGGAGGAAAAAGCAGAAGACATGATAGCTGCATAAGCATCTTGCAAGTACTCAAGGGTGTCCCAGGAAAGAGCAGAACAAGGCAGCATAGGAACAGTAGCAGCTGGATGCTTGATGAAATAGAAGCAGTTTGTGTTTTCCAGCTTTAATGTATAATTAAATATATCTACAGAACTTACTAGAACTGCAAGTTCCCAGGATATACACTCAGACATTATGACATGGTAGACAAAGGATGGGGCTTGTTCTTGAATATTCTATGGAAAATTTACATACAGTAAAATGAACACATGTTAAATGTATTAGAACACAGACATACAGACACACACACACACACACACACACACACACACACACACACACACGTTATGTTTTGTTGACAATTTGATGTTTAGAAATCCACAGACATTCCTCTAGGGTGGGTCTCTGCAGTTGATTCCAGGAAGGATTGACTTTGAAGGAGGAAGTCCTTCCCTGAGAATGAGTCCTACCTCCACTGTGAGTGGCCCTTCTCAGAGGGGGTTTTAATCTAAGGAAGCTCTGGGAGAAAAGAATCCCTTCCTCCCCCCTGGCTGCCTGTCCTCCTTGATGTCTTCTAGCATGGACTGAAGACCAGTGTGGACTGGAATCAGCAGTGGCTCTCCAGGCCTTCAGTGCCGCATTGGGACTGCTGAAGCATCCAGTCACGTGGACTGCAAACTGCTATGGTATGACGGCTGTAAGCTAACCCAATAAATTACCTTTTGATACAATTCATTCTATCAGTTTTGTTGCTCTAGAGAATACTGACTAATAATATACATGTGTGTGCCTGCATGCACGTGCGTGTGCACGCTTGGATTCCTAGTCCTAAGAAGAATAATACAAATTAAAACTATTTTAAAATTCCATTTGTTACCTAATAGGTCAAGTCATTAAAAATTCAGAAGTTTGGCAACATACTTTGTGGCATGCCTATGGGGAAAAGAGGAACTCTTACATATTGCTGACAGCAATGCAAAACAATACAGCCCCTATGGGTGGGAATTGGTTTATGTCTAGCCAAATTGTGTTAGTAAGATTTTAGATTCATGTACACTTAGACACAGCTATTCCAATTCTGGAACTATTTCCCAAAAATACACTGCCAGAAATATAACAAAAAATATGCACATGGGTAGTCATCAAATTATATTTATAGTAACAAAAGACTGAAACCTTCTCCAAGATTTATCAATGGGGGCAATAAACTATGGTGTGATCACAAAGGAAATACTGTCATAAAAAGAAATGAAGGCTATTTTCATATCCTTGTGGGAAGTAACCTCTGGGATGTGTTGTTAAGCAGAAAAACAAGATGAGAAAAATGTTATAGTATGAAACTACTCACATAAAACAGTAGATGAAAAAATGCATGCACAGACATTGTCATATGTTAACATGACTCATAAATTACATTTTTCATAGTGAACATAAAATGTGTATATATGTATATATATATATATATATATATATATATATATATATATATACACTTTCTTATATTAATATAAAACATTTATTTTCTTTTATTAAACATAATAAGGTTAAAGGATAAAACTATTAACAAGCTGCTGTTTTAGGGAAAGTAGGAAAATACATGAATGGAAAAAGAGAGAAGCTCAACTTCTCTAAAGCTGACTTGCATACCCAGACAAAGAAAGGATGAGTGCTTGAATCGGCATTATTTTTACATTATTTTTATTTTTATTTTTTATGTATATATATATAATATATATATATATAAAATTCATTGTTATGAATGATTATTATGCATCAACTAAAATATTTCCAAGCTCAATTTACTAAAAAGGCATACAAAACCATCCTCAGGAAGCAAAGATTACCCTTAGCTATGTAAATGGCTCTCCTGTTGTTTGGCTACTTGGTTGTTGGATTTTTGAGATAGGACCTCAGGTAACTCAGACTGGCTATGTAGAATGACGTTGAATTCCTGATCCTCCCACCTCTACTCCACATGTGCATGCCCCACTACAAAAATATTCATCAAAAGATACTTTTTAAATATCAGACCAAAATATTCTTAATTTTATTTGAATGGTATTTCAAGAAATTATAATCTAGTAAAATTAACTGATTTTTTAATTGAATAGACTTTAAAAAAATACATTTTGAGTAATCAAAATCCAGCAAATTAATTCAAGGCTATATGATGACCCCTCAAAACATAGATGATTAACATACAGAGCGTGAGTGATTTGTGTGTGTGTGTGTGTGTGTGTGTGTGTGTGTGTGTAATGTGTATGTATGTATGTGTATTTGTACATATGTGAGCACAAATTCATGTGTGTGGATGCACACATGCATGTGGAGGACAGAGGTCAACACTGGGTGTTGTTCTCAGTCACTCTCCATCACATTTTTGGGGGGACAGGGTGTCTCACTTACTAGTGTTTACTGATTCAACTAAACTAGTTAGCCAGCAAGCCTCAGAGGATGTTCCTATCTCTAATTTCCCAGTACTGGGACTTTACATGGGTACTGGGGATTTGAACTAAGGTCTTCATGCTTGCAAGGCCAGCACTTTACCAACTGTACTACTTTAAAAAAAACTCAGTTCAAGGGCTGGAGAGATGGCTTAGCAGTTAAGCACTTGCCTGTGAAGCCTAAGGACCCTGGTTCAAAGCTCGGTTTCCCAGGACCCACATCAGCCAGATGCACAAGGGGCGCATGCGTCTGGAGTTCATTTGCAGTGGCTGGAAGCCCTGGCGTGCCGTGCCCATTCTCTCTCTCTCTACCTCTTTCTCTGTCTGTCACTCTCAAATAAATAAATAAAAACAAACAAAAAGCAAAAGACTCAGTTCAAGATCTAAATCTGCTCCCTGTTCTTTCCCAGCTTACATTCACAGCAACTCTTGGGTTCCACTGGAAACAGTCCATCCATGAGAAAGAATATTCTTTTATCCTTTAGCTTTGAATACATTGAAAATACTCTCTAACGGAATTGTTCTGTCTTGTCCAGAAGATCAGGAACTTCCCGTCCTTAGTTACAGTCGTTGTACAGGGTGACATCTCTGTCTGTCTATCCTCCATCACCACTCCACCACCCTATCACTTCTCACCAGGGAGTAGCCTCCAACAGTCTGAAAAAGACAGATCCTCTGATCCCTGCCCAGCCTTATTGGTGGGATTTCAGAACAATTGCTCACTTTTCCAGGCACCAACCTCATTTTATTTTTTTAAAATTTATTTATTTATTTATTTATTTATTTATTTGAGAGCGACAGACACAGAGAGAAAGACAGATAGAGGGAGAGAGAGGGAATGGGCGCGCCAGGGCTTCCAGCCTCTGCAAACGAACTCCAGACGCGTGCGCCCCCTTGTGCATCTGGCTAACGTGGGACCTGGGGAACCGAGCCTCCAGCCGGGGTCCTTAGGCTTCGCAGGCAAGCGCTTAACCGCTAAGCCATCTCTCCAGCCCTCATTTTTGAACAGCAATAACCAGCTATTGTGAAGACTTGAGATGGAGTTCTCTAAACAGATACTGAATAAACCATGCCCCTTATTTGCATTTATGTTTTTGCCTTATGCACCTCCAATTACCTATGATCAACCATGACTGAAGAAATACCAACTGGAAAAAAAACAGGAAATAATTCATAGGCTTTAAATAGTTCTTAATACAATGTAGTCATATAGAGTCATATAGTTGTTATATTGTATTTCAGGTTATTGTGAATTTCTTACAGTACCTACTTGATAGACTACATTTAATCATAGGTATTGTATACATGTATAGGAAAGAACACATTATTTAGAGAATGTGATACAATCCAAAGCTTTAGATAACTACTAATAGTCTTAAAATATATGTCCCAAGAATGAGGGAGGACTTCTGGAGTTAATGTCATTCTTGGTCTCAAAGGGTGCACAGCAGAGCACTTAGTCCAGCCACTCTGAGAAGCCATCAGCTGAGCCAAGTGTACAAGGCACAGAAATGAAGGTCAATGAGAAATATTAAAACTCGAATGAGCAAATCATCTCTTAGGAGTATAGTGGAACTTTCTTACCCCTCTATGGACCAGTAATACATCGACGCCCACAGTGTTATCATGAATACCTGTGTGTACATATACACATTTGTGTCTAAGCACAGCACTTCCCTTTGTCTAAAGCTGTTTCCATGCTTTCCCTCAGTTTTTGAACTAGACATAGAAAGAAAATTGAAAGCCAATAATAAGAAAAATATCACCCATATTAGAAACATTTGATCCCCTCAACATCCATATTAGCAAAAATCTAAAGACTATAGAAAAAGTCATCACTCCAGGGACTTCCGCCTGGAGCTGATCTGGAGAGGGGTAGTATAGAGTGATAAAATGGTAGCCTTTAACCTAGTAATAGCTGCTCAGAGAAAACATCCTTCCATAACAATCTTATTAGGAAAAGAGAGTATTTTTTGTTTTGTTTCTCCGTTGTGAGGAACAATTTATTTTTATGGGCAGTAAAAGGAAATAAATTTTCCTGAAATGGCTCCTTGGTGGCTAAAGGTCCATGCAGCTCACTCTGACTTCATAGATAAGCAAAAGGACAATTGAATGCTGTGTCTTTCATGATGCGACACACCTAGGCACTGCAAGGGAGGGTGTCAGAGGAGAAAGCTGGCTGATCCAGCTGTTTTTTCAGCGACTGTTGGAGAGTGGATTGAGGGGAGATTTCAGAGGCTTCAAGGGAAACACCAGCCAGCCATCTGTCATGAGGCATTTGTCTTGCTTGAGGGGTCTGTTACACTGTAAGAGATTTGAACATGTGGCTAGCGCTACTGCTACTGTAGAAAATACACAGAGAATTTTTTTTTCAGGCACAGATTTGACAGGTTCTAAGTGAATGGTGTATGTGTTTCTCAAGAATGGCTCACTCCTGTGTTCCTGGTGATATTCTGACACTGCCTGGTCTGGGGTGGTGATTAGTTCCTCCCTCTGGAATGTTCTTTAACTCTGGACTACAGTAAAATTTTCAACATGCATCTCTGAGCACCTGCACTCTTTTCTAGACAGGCATTTGGTTAGGTATACATATACATTTGAATCCTGGAAGTCGAATTCTCCCTTTGCCCTTAGAAATCCTTGTTTGATGAACAACTCCCTTTTCCCCACTTGTACACAACTATAAATTCATTCACTAACATTTTGCTAAAATTCTATGCCTGCTCATTGCAGACAGAATGAATCCTTGATTCTATAGCCTTCCATTGGAACACAAAAACTGGCCCTGGTTAATCCATCTAGTATTACCTCCTACCCACTGTCCAACTAATTTATTATTCTAGAAAGTTCAGTTCCATCTTCTGCCCTAGTATAGCAGTGCTTTCTTGCCTTTCTTTACTGTGATCCTTCCCTCCCTCCCTGGGTAGCTCCCTCATCTTATAAAGTAAAATATCAATCTCCAGTATGAATGATTCCTAATATCAAGTGTAGTATTTGTTCTTATCAGCTTAATATCCATTGCATCCCCTATCTACAGAATGAATCAGGCTTTCTAAATTTCCCTAGCCTTAAGTCATCACTCCATTCCCCAAACTCTGGTTTCACTGAAGGGCTAGAACACCGATATATTCTTCTTCTTGGGAGGCATTCTTTCTAGGACTCGGGCCTCTTTTCTCTAACCAGCCTCTATACTTCCCGAGGACCAGGTCTCTAGTCCACATGAGACTTCTATGTATCTCCAGTGCTCTCTGTAAAAGAGGATGCTGAATAGAGTGATAATCACCTTCCAAAATTGAAAAAAGAAAATCCCTTCACATGGACCCTTGCTTTCCTCCTGCACTCTGTTCATTATCCACCAAGCAGGCGCAGTGCAAGTCAACTCAGATCCAGCACGCCAAGACTTGGCGAGGCTTCTTCTGAGGCAGCTGCGTCTTCAAGGCAGTTACCTGCCCTGACTAGCAAGCAGCTGGGGTGTATAGCATTGCAGTGGCAAGTGAAGACTGTGATTCAGCTACTGAGTGGGATACTTGCAATGGGAGCCATTTGTGCTTTTGAGAGAATTTTGAAAAATAGTCTTCTTGTTGTCAGAAAGAGTTGCTGAGTCAGCTGTTGGCCCCCTTTCCATGATGACATTCCTCTTCATACAAAAACTCATTTCAGACTTTTGACACATGATGGCCCAGATAGTAAATGCTTTAGGATAGAACATGCTGCCTGATGGATGGTACACTGACTTTCTCAGCTTAATTAGCTGTCTGCCTGGAGGGATTATAGCCAACCAATGGGTGAAACTTGAAATCGTACCCACCTGCTTCTGCATACCTCATTCACTTGAATGGTGAGGATGAAGTGCCCCAGAGAAAGAAGGCTGTTGTGAAAAGAGGTTGCATTACCTGCCCTTCTAGTGGGGTGGATTTTCATCATGCTGAAATTCTTAGGCTAAGAAAGACCCTAGCACCCCTGCAAGGGGCAGAGGAGAAGAATGGGAGTTCCAGAAACTTTGCAAACTAATCTCTTCCATGGACACTGATACTGCAGCCAACCCTCCCCTGCTTAGCTCCTTAAAATCCAGGAATTATAAAATAGGATGGAATTTCTATCTCAATTTCTTTTAACTCTTTAATTACCTGTATGGCCCCACTCAGACAATACCTTTTTAGATGTAATCTGACATTAGTACGTCAAATTGTCCTTAAAACAAACATTTCCAGAATATATATACAGTCCTCTAGAGTGAGAAGATAACAGAAGGAGGAAGTCACTTTAATGTCCTGAGCACATCACACCTGTACTTTTCCAAACCATACAGTGGAAAAATTTTTTGTTATAGAAAAACAATGGTATATGCTTCAGATAGAATTCTAATCTGAGAGAGAAAAAAAATGAGCTTGAAAATTTCTAAGTTTGTCATCATTTGGCTAGGAAATATGAAATTTCTGGGAGTGTATCTCTAGCACAAACAATGTTCCCTCTTCTAGACAACAGACTGCTTTGTATGTTGTCTAATCACAGCTTAATCTCTGAGTTCACAAATGTTTTCCTTAGGGATTCTGTATGAAGCATGGTTAAACCCACTGAGCTCTTGATTTAACCTAGTATTTCATACACAGTAAGCTTTCAGTACATAGTTGTTGAATGGATGAGTTCAGTAATTATAGAAAATTTAAGAAGAATCAAAACAGCAAGTCACTTAATATACTCACATTATTGCAATGCTGAGGCATTGTGGGCTTGAGAAACATATCAAAGCATCTAAAATGGTTCTGCTCCAAATTCTCTAATGATAAAAGTCACAGAATTTGGGGTAGTTATAAGATTAGACATATGAAGTTACTATTTTTATAGTTCTAAATGATCATATGTTGATAATTTAATGTGGTTGAACCTATATGATTAGAATTTATTTTTTAGCTTCCCAGGATTCCCCATCCTCAGAGACATTGAGACATGGATCTGGAGTAATTCTATGTCTTTATTTACTTATTTATTTATTTGTATTGGAAACGTTTAAGTGATTATTGTTGAGCATAGAGTTTGGAAATTTACTTCAAACTGCAGCAATTTAAATAAATGTTTATAATATACAAAGAAAATCCAACCAAACATAACAGCTGCTTTCAGCGGACCTTGTACCTAGACCAGTGTGCCCTGCCCCCTCTGACCTTTGATACTTACCACAGAAGACTTTGAGAAGATCAGACAGAATGTATGCCAGAGTTCAGATTTAGGCAGCTGCATGTCTGAGAAGTAGGCTACTGAGGTTATTGTTTCCTCACTGGGGTGGGACAGGGGCCTTTCTTCTCAGGAATAACTGAATGGCACTAGGATATAGTGTATGCTGGAGAATGGGGGCACCTTTGAAGCTGTGTGGAGCTTTAGTTCCCTTCTGACAAGCCTGAAACTATAGAACCCCAGTCCAAAAGGCAGTGATAATTCAGGATGTGCAGTGAGTGCCCAGTGCCTCAAAAATGTCTCCAGAAGATTTGAAGATGTGCTTTCCATCCTGGGATGGGTCCCTGTGGCTGACCCTACATTGCTCGCAAATGCTTGCTGGGGGACAGCTGTATACTTCCCTATGCCACAGTGATCTCAATCCCACCCATTGGCCACCTAGCCTCAAGAAAGTGACTACACTTTCTTAATCCTTTTAGCCCCTTTCTGACAGTGTCATGACTCTTCTGAAGACCCTCAAAATCTTGCCACCCACCCCCAGCACCCGTTAAAGCTTTCCTGTTAACATCCAATCAACAGACCATATCTGTCATCTCATGACCTGCAATGCTGTTTGTATTCATGATGTCTGCCAGTCCTCTTGCCTAAGAGAGAGAGAGACCCTTAGGTAAAACACTTAAGGCTGCAGGGATGGATTAGCCCTCAAGGCATTTGCCTGCAAAGCCAAAGGACACAGGTTTGATTCCCCAGGACCCACGTTAGCCAGATGCACAAGGGGGCGCACAAGTCTGGAGTTTGTCTGCAGTGGCTGGAGGCCCTGGTACACCTGTTCTCTCAGAGTCAAATACTACCTACCCATTTTATAGAGGAGAGAGCAGAGGATCAGAGAAACCAAAAGACATTTCCCAAAGTCTCAGATCTTGTATTCAAATCTTAGTTCATTTGACCCCCTGTCACAGTGATTACCCAAATGAGTCATCAGAAAAGACACATGTGGGATATGGATTTGGTTGTCATAGACTTGCAATGCAAATTAGTAATTTTTTTAAAAAAGTTTTCATTTGGAAATGGTACCACAGTTACAGAGTTTCATATTAAACCTAATTCCCACATTTTAATGTGGCCCTCTCCTAGGGTGTCGCTACAGTAATGCTGTCATATTTAGGCTGAAGCCTTGTCCTGTGACCTCCTTAAGCTAACTGCTTTGCACTTGCTGTCATGACACCTGCTTGCTCTCAAGTGACACATGGGTCCTCTCCCTATCTGCATCGCAGAGCACCCGCTGATGTAAGCTCCTTCTTTGTCAACTCAATCAGTTGTCATGAATTAAGGTACACAATGGGATTGGAGTACACTGAGCAGTGTTGGTTGAGATATAGGGGTGATAAACAGTGTTTACAGGACCACAGTGCTGGGTATTTTTAAAAATATATTATTGACGGGCTGGAGAGATGGCTTAGCGGTTAAGTGCTTGCCTGTGAAGCCTAAGGACCCCGGTTCGAGGCTCAGTTCCCCAGATCCCACGTTAGCCAGATGCACAAGGGGGCGCACGCGTCTGGAGTTCGTTTGCAGAGGCTGGAAGCCCTGGCGCGCCCATTCTCTCTGTCCCTCTATCTGTCTTTCTCTCTGTGTCTGTCGCTCTCAAATAAATAAATAAATAAAATTAAAAAATATATATATTATTGACTTATTCATGAGCAAGAGAGGCAAATATATGGAGAGAGGTAGAGAGAGAGAGAATTGGCATTCCAGAGCCTCTAGCCACTGCTACACCAACTCCAGACATGTGTGCTACGTTGTGTATCTGTCCTTATGTAGATAGTGGGGAATCAAACATGGGTCCTTAGGCTTTGCAGGCAAGTGCCATAACCAACAAACAATTTTTCCAGCACTACGCTTGGTACTTTTCCATGTTACCTCATTGTATCCTTTCCACAGCTCTTGGAGATAAGGATTGCTGCACCAATTTATAACTTAGAAAACCAAAATTGATGGGTGTCAGGCTACTTGTAAAATGTCACACAGGAGATGCAGAACTAGGGTGTGGAGGCATATTCAATAACAAACTCTCCATCATTTCTCCTCTCACCGAATTCTTTCATATGTAGAAAAAAGATCTGACCAGGATTTGTTTGGAATTCCAGGACATCTGCCAAAAAAACATTTTGTTTTTTTAACTAAGTAGAAAGTTTGTATGGCTGCATGTGTTGGTACCATAATTTCCCTCCTTCCTGTCCCCACTTCACTGAGGTCCCCCGCCCCTTAGTGGGATTGCTGGTATTCTCCATGGAATTATAGGTTATGAGTTGTGAGAGTAGCAGACAGTCATTGTGGAGGAGGGCAGCAATACTCTGGATATTCCCCCCACCCTGTGACTGTTAACACTCTTTCCACCTCTTCTTCGATGAAATTCCCTGAACCTTAGTGGGTGTGCTTGAAGTCCACTTTAGAGTTGAACTCTCAGCAGCTTCTGGATTTCTGCTTTAGTGCGTTTTGGTTATCCTCAGTGTCTCCTTCACCTTGGCTCATGTTGTCAGGCTTGGCATAAGAGCAGAACTCCTGCTCATCTCGTCAGTTCCTCTGTGGTTTTACTTGGGCCCTAGGTGTTGTGCTGTGGGTGCTCGGGCTAGGGTGTCAGGTATCTATTCTTGTTTTGATTGATTTTGGTTGTCCTTCATTATTGCTACCTTCTGAAACAGAATAAAAGGATTCTCCAATGGAGAATGATCAAGGTAGTTTAAAGGGAATGAGCATTGTTAAATTAGGGAGAATTTGATAGGTATAACCACACTTTTGGTCAAAGACTAGTAGGACCTTTTCTTTGGAGTCCATAATCTTTTTTTTATTTTTATTTTTTGTTATTTTTATTTATTTATTTGAGAGCAATAGACAGAGAAAGAGGCACATAGAGAGAGGGAGAGAGAATGGGCACACCAGTGCCTCCAGCCACTGCAAACAAACTCCAGATGTGGGTGCCCCCTTGTGCATCTGGCTAACGTGGGTCCTGGGGAATTGAGCCTCAAACCGGGGTCCTTAGGCTTCACAGGCAAGTGCTTAACTGCTAAGCCATTTCTCCAGTCCTGGAGTCCATAATTTTCACCTCCATAGAATTCAAACTTGGTTCCCAGTTCCAGCTATTAGTTCCTTTCCACTGAATGGATCTTTTAGCCAATCAGAGAGCCACTGGTTACCCATATAAGTGGTGTGCCACTATTGCACAGGTGTGTACATATTGTCAGGCTGGTTTCTTTCATATAGCAGAGTTCCATGCTTGCTCACAACTTTTTTTAGCCATTTTTCTCCAATAGCTCATGTAGCACTTTTCAGCTAGGCTAGCCATCTGGGAGCTGGTTTCCTTCTATAGTTAACCAGATCTCTTTATGTTCTGCATTGACAGCATGTGGTGTCTTCAGCAATAAGGTTTTACCTTTTTCCTTAGGCAGGTGACCAAGTGCTTTTACAGAGGACTATCTTGTTTTGGGGGCCTCATAGGTCTCTCCAATCAACAGCTTAATGTGGGTTGTAACCAACTTTGGGTACTAGAAGTTATAAGCCAGAACCAAATGTTTTAGGGTTAGGCTTCATCCCACCCTCTCCAGGGCCCTTTTTACCAGAAAATTCCTCCATGCTCCTAGTGAGGATTATGTCTTTTATTCTGCTACCCAGGAGGAATGTTTATATGGTACCAGTTCATTTTGGATTTGGTTTTGTATATATCTTTCTCCACCCTCTAGTTCCCCTCATCCCAAACCCTTTCAAATACCTCTTGTCTGTCCCTTGAGTTGCTTTTTAGGTGTCCCTGCAACACAAACTGTTCTAGTTTAGGAACCACAGATGAGAGAGAACACACACTATTTGTTTTGTTGTGCTTCTGTGAGTTCGCTAAGTATGATCTGTTCCAAGCCCATCTATTTTCCTACAAATTCCATTATATAATTTTTCCCTACTGCTGAGTAGAATTCCATTGCATATAAGTACCACATCTTCAATATCCATTCATCAGACAATGAGTATCTAGGTTGATTCCAGCTCTTAGCTATTTGGAATTGAGCAACTACAAACATAATTGAATAAATATCTTTGCAGCGAAGCATGGAGATTGTAGGGTAGATGCCCGGTAGAGGAATATCTGGGTCAGTTGGTAGCTCTAGTTTCATCTTTTTCAGGAGTCTCTATATTGATTTCCATAGTGGTTGTACAAGTTTGCAGTCCCACCAGCAGAGAATGAGGGTTCTTTTTTTCCCACATTTTTGCCAACATTTATTGTTATGTGAATTTTGTAATTATTGCTATCCTTTCTGGAATAAGATGGAATCTCATAGTTGTTTTAAGTTGCATTTCCCTGATTGTTAAGGATGTTGAACATTTTCTTAAATGAGTATTATCCCTGTGTATTTCTTCCTTTGAGAATTCCCTAGTCAGTTCTCTGCCCCCATTTTTTGAGTGGATTGTTTAGTTTTTATTCTAATTGCTTAGTTTCTTTTAAGTTCTTTGTAGATTCTGGATATTAAGCCTCTGTCAGTAGTATATCTTGTGAAGATTTTCTCTCATCCTGTGGGTAGTCTGTTGGCTCTGTTTATGTTATGCTTGTTGGTGTAAAAACTTTTTAGCTCTATGAGACCCCATTGGTTGAATGATTGTTGAATTTCCTGGGGTATTGCTCAGGAAGTTTTTCCCTGTTCTTATATCATATTGGGTCTCCCTATTTTTTCATCCAGATATTATATTGAGGTCTTTAATCCATGTGGAGTTGAATTTTGTGCATGGTGAGAGGAATAGGTGTGGTTGACTTTTCTGCATGTGATTATCTAATTTTCCCAGTAGCATTTATTGAAAATGCTGCCCTCTCTCCAGTGTATGTTGTTGGATCCACTGTCAAAGATTGCAAGAAGACTGAATAGTGATACAAGTAGTGATGGGAGAGTGAAGCAGGAGGATCACAAATGTAATGCCTGTCTTGGCTACAGATGGAGTTTAGTCACAGCCTAAACAGTTTAGTGAAATCCTGTCTTAAAATAAAAAGTAAGCAGGGAGTGCAGCACCGCATCTGGCATCTTCCTGCTTTCTATAGCAAAATGAAGACGAGGCTGTGGACTATGCAGCCAGAAGTTTACTGAAAGAGTATCTCCTCAGAGAAAAGGGATCACATGGAACATTGTTCCCTCCTAGCCTTTTAGTCTCAAAAGTACTACCTCAAATTCAGTAGTTGCCAGAACAAGAAAGACACATGAAAACAAGGCCCACTGAAGAGGAAAAGGTCATCTCTGCTGTTGCCAGAGCTGAGTTAGCAAACAGTGTTCATAGGCCAGTTCAGTTGTTTTTTTGTCCTCTGCACAGCTGGGCCATCCTTCCAAGAGACATTCCCATCTCCAGCTGTGCCTACTCCCCAGTGTGCTGCAGAGAGAGCCTACAATTTATCCCACACACATGGACTTAGTTCCAAAGCTCACCACTCCCAGGGCAGTATTTTCCTCACTTCTCTAGCAAATGAGACATAACACAATAGTGTGTCCTCCATACTTTTCTCTTGCCCAAACACGCTGCTCAGTCTTTACCAATTCCCTGAGGTTGCCACAAATGTGAATGATCCTGTTCTGGGGTACTAAATCCCCAGCCTGAGGTCAAGAATGGCTGAACAACACTGAATGGGACACACTGGAAATCACATGACAACTCTAAAGGCACTAAAAAACAACCTCTTTGAAGTGTTACCAGCCCAGGAAGGGAAAAGCAGAGTAGTTCCACATTTGATACACCATTTGCCCTCCTATTATTTCGTGAAACTTTGAAGATGTTTTTCAACAGCCAGGCTGAGACAGCAATTCAAAGTTGACATTGGGTTAGAATTTTGTGAGACATATGACACAGCATGAGAATTCCCTGAGTGGGGATCCACCCATCATTGTTCCCATAAGTCCAAAAGTCTGTCTATTAGCTTCAGGGTTATTAAATCATCAATGGTCAGAATTTTGTATATTATACCTGCAACTAATCTCAGATTTTTTAAAGTGGAATTGTTAAAATTCATACATTCCCTTTTGCAAAGAAGTATTTTATCGTTAATTGCTATCATTGCAAGCTGATTGATTTCCCCACCATGCCAAATTATGTTGAAGCTGCAGCCTCTAATATGGTGATATTTGGATGTAGGACATTGGAAATGTCACTGGGGTATGCAACGGTTAATCTCAATTGTCAATTTGCACAGATACAGGAACACTTAGTATATAAATCTCCGAGTATGCCTGTGAGGGGGATTCTAGGTGAAGTTAACTGAGGCAGGAAGATTCACCTTAACTATAGGTAGCTCCATTCAATGGGCTGGGGTCCTGGCATATATAAAAAGGAGAAAGCTAGATGAACATCAGTATTCATCTCTCTCTGATTCCTCACTACAGATTGAATGTGACCTACCACCATGCCTTCCTCACCACAGTGAAATGAATGACCTCAAAATGTAAACTAAAGTCACCCTCCTCCCTTAAGTCACATTTTGTCACAGCAACATGGAAAGTAACTACTACAGGGTAAAAATGGGCCCAAAAGGTAAGGCCTTTGGTGTGCAAGCACTCAAGAAAAAACACATGGAAGCTTGCTAGGAAGTCTGAAAATGAGCAAGATAATTCTTATTAGTTGACTTGTATTTTGACCTTAGAATTTCAGCCTCCAAAAGTAAATTTATGTTACTTAAGCTTCCTGGGTTTTGATATTTTTATATTGTAACCCAAGCAAGCCAGTGCAGTATTCTTCTAATCAAAGTAGCTTATGTTGTTAAAAACAAACAAAACAAAACAAAATGGAAGTTATGTGTAAGGTTATGGACTAGGTGGGGCCGGGTTTGTAATGTTAATTAGAATAGCACCTCTGAAAGTAGTTCTCATCACGCAGGTCCCCAACTGTACTTCTATGCCAGAGCAGGGAAAACTGTAGTAGAGACCATTGTGGAAATATGTTTACTATGTCTTTATTTCATGAAGTCAAAGTCAGAGTACATGGCCAGATAGTTTTATTTCTAGGATCCATAGAAAGAAAAGCTAGACTCAAGACTAGAACACATAGCTATTGGAATTCATACATGGGAAAAGCAGCTCCTTTTTAAAAAGCTAAAACATGTGTGTGAGCAGGATTATACTTTGCATCCTTCAGGGTGTGAGTTAAACACTTAAATGTTTGACAGAAAGGGCAGCAGTGTGGCTTCAAGGACTGGCGCTGGGTATTCCCTCCATGTCACTGGATGGCTGTGTCCCACGAACTCTTAGTTCCATTACCCCTAGGTTATCTTCATTCCCAGGCAGCTTCCCCACAAGTGAACAGAGAGAAGGTGTGCAGTCCAGCCACCAGGAAGTCGGTGGTTAGCACCTAGTGGTCACCGGACAGGCTGCATCTCAGGCATCCTTGACCTAGCCCTAGTAGGCCTGGACCAAATCTTAGACCTAGACACATCTCAGCCTCAGCCTACATGAGGAGTTGTTCCCCAGGGAAATGTGGCACTCTTCTGCGAAAGGAAGGAGAAACTGCTACAACAGCTGGTGGCCTAATCCACACCCTCTCTGCTCACTCTGCTGTACTCCATCCCACCTGAGTTTTGTACATTCTTCTAAGCTGAATTTAATCTGTAGGAGTGTATGATCTATTGCACATCCCATTCCAAATGCATTGTTGGCCCACAAACTAGTTCTTGAACACGACATTTCTTGAACTATTTCTTGAAAATGACTTAATTAAACATTTTAAACTTACATTTTTCTCACAAAATATGTAGTTTCCTATGTAAATGTAGGTGTATGTGTATAAATGTGCACATTTACAATACATATGCACACATGTGCATGGGTACACATAAACGCAGATGCATACCTATGTGTATGTATACACAAGCATGCCTGGCCATGTGTTTACATACATAGATGTACATAAACACACATGTGCATACATGGATACTAAGAACATTTGCTATAAACCAGCCCCATCTCTTTCTCATTAACCTTTTTTTTTCTTCCTTCCCCACTAGCTCTGGGCTCTTCCTGAGAAGAAAGCCTTGAACCAGAGATGTAGGCTCCTGAAGTCATGTAACTTGCTCTGTGGGGAAGGAAGGTGAGCAGCAATAAGCAAGTCACATGAGCAATGTCATCCTGGTGCTAAACCAGTGGGAGCTGCATCTGCCTGTATTAAGCTGGCATCCAGATTTTAGACAAGGTAGCTGGGTTCTCGGATTGGCTGCTGGAGCCTGGAAACCTAGTCTGACTATCTAGGGTAGTTCTCCCCCAATTTCAGCAGGCAGCTCCTTCTTCTTTATAAGGAACAGTCTTGGAGTTTACTTACTTTTACACTCTGACCATTACACTGACATCAGGAAGTAACACTTTCTACTTAGACAAAAGTAACCCTTGCTGAGTTAGGGCCCTGCATTACAGTTCAACTTTTTTTTACCCTCCCCCTCATTTCAAATAAGTCCTGTTGAATTGTTGTCTCTGTCTGACCATCACATTACACCTCCACATTTACTATTGTTATATAGATTTTGTAAAGACCCTAAGACTGTGTATGTGACTAATAGTTAAGTTTTATGACGACATAAATCATGAGTGGAAATTTGCCTCTTTGTTCATATGTGTATCCCCAGTGTTAATAGTGACATACTGAGGGAGCATTTGTAGAATTGATGAACTATACACAAATGCCCCAGTAATGTCATGGTATTTCTCAGCTCACAGCCTTCACCCTAATGATTCTCTTTCACTTGCAGAATTTGGTGGCCCCCCACTGTCTCCCACTCTGCGGGAGCTCCTTCCCGCACAGGTAGTGCCGAGGGAAGGACCAGGCCTGCTGGTTCCTCCCTAGGGGTTGAGGGGATGATGAGCGTCGGACGACTCAGAAACCTCTCCTGGCCACCGGAGAAAAACCACACTGAGCCGGGAGTCTTTGCAATGCAGGAACAACTCGCTTTATTACTCTGAGCAGTTGCTTATATCATGTTGGGGACGAAGGCAGGGATTTTAGGGTGGGGGAAGAGGTAAGGGCCAATAATTAACTATTGAAATGGTGATTACAATTACCACGAGGAAGTAGCAGGCCAGAAGCCCTTAGGCATCCTGCTGAGTCCTAGCTGGCCAGAGACAGGTCGCCAAACTTTAGCTAGGCCCATTCGTGAGGCCTCGTGGAACTTCCTGAGCCTAGCTAAAGTTTGGCCTTTCAGGGCCCAACACCACTCCTCCAAAATGCAGCCTGAATTCTCTCCAGTTTTCCCTAAGGTAGGATTTTACAGAGCTGATCTTTCTCAGTAACCTATATATGCTTTAAAATTTATATGAATAGAAACACATTGATGTACTTGGGGCTGCCCTCTGGACTCAAATCCCTTCCAACTTTTGCACAATGTTTTATATATCCTATAATGCCTTGCAGAATCATTTTTGATGTTTTTCTGTCTCAATTAATTGTGTCATTATATTGTAATCTCCAGGAAGGACTCACTCTCCAAGAACAAAATGGAGGCATAGACAATGATACAAACCTTATGACCTTAGGAGGGCCATTCTGCACGATTATACCACATGCCAACATCCCCAGGATCATGCAGCTAAGCCTTTATCAATTGCTTTTCCAGGTTCTTGCAGTTTGAGCATAATTCCCCTGGAATGCTCTAAGTCTTATTTTCTACATGACCTAGTAAGAAGCCACAGTATGTACAGATGCAAGGTGGGAATTTCTCTGCAACATCTTTCAAAAGCCCTGGTATAAAGGAGCTAGTGGTTAGGGAGACAGATGAAGCCCCCAAATAATACAGGTGATTGCCAAATCACTTGATTGTCTACCAGACCTAAATGGTAAGACCCTATTGCTATAGACACCCCAGACCAAAGTCAGAGGACATTGAGAAATCATGCTGGAACTGAGGAGGAAACCAGCTCCCAGCTGGCTGGCTCTAGTGCTGGAAGGCACAAGGCAAGCTGCTGGGGATAAAAGTCACCAACAGCAGGATCAAGCAGTGGATCCTGCAAGCTACAAAAGCAACCAGCCAGGCAAGATGTACTCACCAGTACAGTAGTGGCACATAGGCTATGGGCATCAATCAATTGCTCTCTGATTGGATATGAGGTCTGCTCAGTGGAATGAGTCATGCCTGGTATTGAGAAGAAAGTTAGTAATCTACGGCTTAGGAAGTCATAGAATCCAAAGGGAATCTTCCACTGTTCTTTGGCTAAAAGAAGAGATTATACCTCTTTTGATCCATGCTGCTCTCACTCTTGGCTAAAGGATCTATCTGGGTTTTACAGATGACAGTGAATACTAGGGAGACCCAAGACACACCAGAATGACAAGAAAGATAGGCTGCCAAGCATGATACCAATAGTCTCTACCACAGCTGCCAGGGCCCAGAAAAGTTACAGAGAAAGTAGTGAATTAAATATGAGTGCTTCTGCTTTCACTGCTAGCCTCAGAACCCCCTCCACTCCTCCAATGAGGAGATTCAATACTCATCAAAGCAGAAAATTAGAAGCTGCGGAGAGCTCAACACTAAAAATACTTATAACACACTCTGCAGTACCCATGGAAAATTGCAAAAGAGGGAGCAGAAAGACTGTAAAAGCCAGTGTGGGAAGGTGTACTCTGAGGCATTGTCTGCCCCCCCGCCCACCACACACACACAACAAATTATACTGGTGCATTAGTGATCCCATAGTGATGATTGATGACTCTACTGAGGAGGGTCCTCAGTGGAAGGGGAATGGGAGAGAGGGAATATAAGAGTATAACCCAAAGGAAATATGACAGATTTATAATATGTTAATATATTAAAGTTCTCAGTTATTAAAAGCAGCTCCAGGAAGAAGTTTTCAGTGATTAAAGGGAAGAGTGACTTCAACAAAATCACCTTCTGAACTTGGTGTTACCTGAGTTCCTCAAGGAACAAGACAATTCAGTTATCTCAGTAAAAGGAAGAGATTCCTATTTGGCATGCTACAAACAAAAGAAATAAATTTCCAAAGATTCCTTGCTCTTTCTTCCAACCCTGTGAGATAGAACTCCACCTGTGAGGTCCATCTAGAGCAAAGCTGCATAACCTTTCATCCCAGCAGAAAGACTGTGGCTTAGCAACTATCTATTCTTCATCTTTCTCATTGATTAAATATAGTAACACTAGCAGAGTGTTAGGATAAAATCTGGGAATTCACATGAGAGACCTTGGCACATACTGAGTCTGCACATAATGCCCAGTAAGTCTTCAGCAAGTAGAAGTTTTTGTAATGGTGATGAAAACCTTCCCTCTTTTTAAAGAAATCCTAAACAAGGTTTGGGATAAGGAAACAAGGAGGTTTTATGGAGAAAATATCTGGAAGTTGGATGTGATTAAAAATCTAAAAGTAATAATGTGGTGGTGAAATAATTCTGGGCAATGTGTCGAGAGGTTTGGATTTAGTAATGGCCCTGTATCCAATGAATGGTGTGAGTTGGGTTGAACAAATATTTTCTGGGCACCTAGTATTTGCCAGGTTCTGAGGACTCTGAAGCCAATAAAACACTGCCCCTGTTCTACAGACATTCACTGACTTGTAAAAGAGTAAAATTATGTGAACACAGAAATAAAATACTTTGTGAGGCACACACACAAAAAATTATAGAAAAGAGAATAATTTATATTCTCTGGATGGTCAAAGAAGGCTTTTCAGAGGCAGGTCTGCAGTGGAGAATAGGAATTAGCTGATGTGAATACATCGTGAGGGGTGGTCAGACACTAAAACCTTGGATTAGCAACTACAGAGTTGAGTGACCTGGGTAGGGCATTGACCACACCTTGCAACTCAGTTTCTTCTACAACAACACACTGGTGCTTATTGGATTCTGGGAAGGATTAGAAGTAATACATGTAGAGTGTGGAGCAGGAGTGTTGTGCACGTGGTGGAAACGTGGTCATGTTCCCCTGCCCTCTGTAACCGCTGTCAGCCGGCTTCCCTAAGCTGCTGTGCATCAGCCCCAAAGGAATGTTGTGCTGTCGCCTTCCAGTGTGGCTTTACAGGCTGCCATGAACTTTACTGGAACTGAGAGTTTAATGTGGAAAGTTTCACGAATAGTTGTTGGTTCAGGTAGAGAGCCTGGGTGAATAGAGACATAGCTATATTTCTAACTTTCACCAGCATTTCTCCGAGGGCAAGGCAAAGGTTAGTCATTATTTCTGACATGTACAACTTTTTCATTTCTAGGAGATGTTATTCTAACTAAGAAATTATCATCAATCCTATTCTCTCCTTCCTGGTGGGTGGGGCACGCCACCCAGCATTCTAAACCCAAAAGGAAAATATCTCTCTCTAGCGAAAATTCCAAGTCTGTCACTCCACCCAAATCATGAAAGTCCCTTCCCTGGATGGAAAACCCAAATTCCAACTGAAGTCTTATTCACAAACTATTACCAGTGTGAAAATGCAACTGGATTGCAGAAATGAATCCATGCTGTACCGCCACAGAACTGCAAAGGAAGACAGAAGCCCAGAAATCATTTGTTCCTTGTTATCCCAATAAATGAGGAAACCCAGACTAGGAGACAGGCAGTGACTCACCAAGTCCCACAGCTAGCTCAGGCTTTCCAAACAACCACCACACTAATGTGCCCACAATGCCTCAAAGTAACCAAACATAGCTAGCCTTTCCAACAGCATGTTTCAGAAACTATATTGACCCTGATGCCAGGCACAGTGGCATACATCCATAATTTTTGCACTCTGGATATGGAAACAGAAGGGTGGCAAGTTCAAGTCCAGCGTGGGTTACACAGAGAGATGATATCTCAAAAAAAAAAAAAATGATCCTTATACACTGCTTAAAAGGTGACAGTATTAAAAACAAACATAAAGATGGCAACCTAATTTTCGGATGTCAAGCTCTAGCAAGATGCTTGCAGTTTTTAATCATTTTCACACAGCCTGTGAAGATCATGGACCTCTTGATTAAATAAAATACTAATTAAGGGAAAAGATGAAATATTTTTTGATGCATTTTGAGGGCAAAGGGTTATTTTGTTTAATTTTAAAGTGAACATAAAAAACAGAATTTCATAAAACAAAGAAAGTATGAATTAAATATGAATTTGAGTCACTGATAATGTGTCTGTATGAATTTGTTAGTTGTGAAAAAATACATAGTTATGTAAGATGCCAGTAGGGGAGACTGGCTGCAAAGTATATGGAATATTTCCTTTGTATTTTTTGTGGTATTTTTGAGTGTGTGTGTTATGTGTGTATGTTTCTATCCATTTGGGCACACATGCATGGGTAAACATGTATGTATGTGTGTGCATATGGAGTGGAGAGGTTCACATTAAGTTTCTTTCTTGACCTCTACTTTACTGAGGCAGTATCTCACCAGAGTCCAGAGCTAATATATACAGCTAGTCTAGCTAACCAGCCGGCCCAAGAGATTCCTGTATCTGCTCCTGAGTGTTGAAGTTATGGGAGGCTGCCATGTCCCCTTCGCATTTACCTGGTTGCCATGGAGCTATACTCCAGATCAATGCTGGCATGCCAAGCAATATAGTCCCCAAACCATCTCAACAGTCCCTGTTATTTTTTCTTTAAATCTGAAACTGCTGTAAAAATAAAGTTTATTTTTATAAACAAAATAAAAATAAAGAAATCTTCAGCTGTGTTTTTACATCCTCTTAAGATGATCAAACATTTAAATAGTACTATGTCAAAGAGAACATTTATAATATCTCTTGCAAATCACATGAAAGTTCATCTACATGTCATTACAAACTTCAAGCAATATATCCTCATGGCAAATGGAAGTAATTTTTCAGTAGTTTTCATCCTACTCCCCTCCCATTAGAGTTCTGTCTTGCTGTGAGCAAACTATCAGTCCAGCAAGAAGAAGAGTCTTCAGCATACTGGGCACTGTGTGTTCTTATTTTGCCTCATCTCTGTGCTTGAAATTATCAACTCTGTTTTGTAGGTGAGAAAATTATCTTCAGAAAATATCTAGATTCTAGATAACTTATACACATACTATTACATGTTTGTAACATGGATTTTAGGGAGCAGAAATCAAGATCACTCAGGTCAGCTGACTAGCTAAAATAGCTGAAGCAGTCAGCTCTAGACTCAAGTGAGAGACTCTGCCTCAGTAAAATGTAGATTCATGTATCATTACCCATTTGTGTATGCAAACATTGGCTTATGGCAAAGTATAGATACATATTTAATAGTTTGGACTAACATGCATATCACTTTATTTTGTCCTTCAAATTATTCCAGCATTTTGCCACAAGTGGCTACTTTAATTTGCTTACATGTATTTTTGATATGCTCCTGAAATTATGGGGTTTCTCTCTTTATTCTTCCTGAAAATGTTCCTATATCCTAACACTTCTAGATACTATAAACTCATCATGTTTATTTCCTGTCCCAGTACATGAATGTGACATTTCTAGATGAGATTCTGGTTCCTTTTGTTGGGGTATTACATTAGTAACTAAGATGTGGTTACAAACCTACGTGATCTATTTATCAGTGAGCTGTAAGTATTTTCCTATGTAACCATCTGTATGCAGATTAAACTAAACTTGAGTTCACATTGATGGCTCCATCTCTAATTCAACATGGCATGGTTCATTCTAGCATGGTCCCTTTGGTTCACTATGAACTTCCACTAGAGATAAGAAACCTGGCTCTTATCATCCACCATCTATTTACTTTAATTGCTCAATTTTAGGACATGTGTATTTTTTGGGATCAAAATTGCTAAAACCTTCTCTTATGGAAAATAATCTTATCAACTTGCAGTTTCTTTTCTTTTTGGTTGTCATAGCTTCAATCATTTCCAACTTTTTGTAGATCTATACCTCTTCCTCCACCACCCCAAGTGACATTCATCTAAGAGATGTTTTTGATTGTACCTACAACGTATTTAGAATCTTTTGTCGCTTTCAGAATTTTATTCTGGGGACCCCAGTGGTTTATTTTTAACTGATATGCAGCAAGATTCACCTCTTATACTATAAAATTCTATGGTTTATGACAAAATGTGGATTTAATAGGCCAAGAAAAAATCAATTTCTTCTGCTCATCATTTCACTCTGCTCTGTTGGGCCCTAAAAATCAGCATTTTTTTAATAATCACTGAAAGTGCATCTTTTTTAGATTGCCAATTGATTCAATCCAGTAACATGAAGCTTTTTCATGCTGTTTTTTTTGTTTGTTTGTTTAACTTAACAATTTGCTTTTCAGTTTCTTTTATGTAGTTCTTTTGGGACTGAGAGTTCATTTCTTTCTTTTTTATAAAATGTGTGTGAGAAGCTTGCAGTTAAGTTCTTTTTGGCCACTGAGCCATCTTCCACACCCAGTTCATTGACATCTATTGCTAAATAATCTTCCATCATAGGATGTTCTTCAGCTTATTTATTCATTCACTTGTCAAAGACAAGTTTTGATTGACTCCAGCTTGATGTCATTATAAATAATGCAGCTAGACATATTCATATGAACATTTCTGTGTGTGCATATGTTTTCAGATCTGTGGAGAGAACATCAAGGAATCAGACACTAGATTATATGATACAGTAATAGTTACTTTTGGGACACATTGTCAAACCATATGACAGAGTGACTCTGTTATTTTTCATCCCCAGTAGCAGTGAATAATAGTTACTTTTGCTTGTTCCCTCTAAAGCATTTAGTTTTGTCAGTTCTTTGGGTTTCGGCCATCTTATAGGTACCTAGTAATATTTTTCTAATGCTTTAGTTCACCATTTCCTGAAACTACATGATCATTTTTGTTATTGATATCTAGTTTAATTTCATTCTTGCTGAGAATTTTTAAAGATTTCTATCTTTAAAGAATGTTCATGTATGATTTGTGTCTAGAATGGAGTCTATGTAGTGAATGTGTTATTGTGAGATTGAGAGAATATACATTCTGTTGTCTGATGAAATGTTCCAGATGTCAATTTGATGAAGTTAATTGATAGTTCGCTTCAGGCTAACTTTATCCACGTTGATTTCTGCCTGTGCCATCTATCTGTTACTGAGGAAGGAGTGTTTCATTCTCCAACGATAATAATTAGGTTTTTTTTTAATCTCTTCTCATAGTTATATCAGATTTGGCTTCACATATTCAGATGTTCTGATACACTATTTTCAAATTATGTTGTAATCCTGGAGACTTAGCGCCTCTTCCATGATATTATGCTCCTTTGTATCACTGACTATTTTCTTGGTTCTGTAATTCACTTTTTGAAAAATGAATATAACTACTCTTTCTTTTGATTAGTATTAGCATAGTGTATCTTTAGCGTGGTATATTTTCCTTCATCCCTTTACTTTTAACATAATCAATGTCTTTACAGTGATGGTGGTATCTTTTAATAGAAAGCATATGTAGTTGGATTTTGCTACTAATTCATTTGGAAAGTATGTCTAATGGGTACATTTTTACAATTACATTTTTTGTTTATTTTTATTTATTTGAGAGTGACAGACAGATAGAGAAACAAAGAGGTAAATAGATAATGAAAAAATGGGTGCACCAGGGCCTCCAGTCACCACAAACAAACTCCAGATGCATGAGCCCCCTTGTGCATCTGGGTTACATGGGTCCTGAGGAATCCAGCCTTAAGCTGGGGTTGTTAGGCTTCACAGGCAAGCACTTAACCACTAAGCCATCTCTCCAACCCAACAATTGCATTTTTAATAATTACTGATATATTATTGCCATGTTTAAAAATTTTCATCCATTGCTATTTTCATTGTTCCTATTCCTCTTAATTTTCTGCTTTCATTACACTTACTTGAGATTTCATGAGTCAGTCTTCTTTAGTATAAAAATGATACTTTGAAAATTATTGGTATCCTAGAAATTGCAACATGCATTTTATACTAATCTAGCTGCATTTTCAATAATACTCTTTAATTTTACATGTAGTGCAGGTACTTATAACAAAGTATTCTCAATTTCACCCTTTTCATTCCATATAACATTGCCACGATTCATTTCACACACAATTATCAGATACATAATTATGTGTTTGAGAAGATGGCTCAGTGTGTAAAGTGTTTGCCATATGAGCATGAAGACTTGAACTTGGATTCCCTAAACTGACTTAAGTTCTAGGTGTGGTTGTGTGCACCTGTAATCCTACTACTGGATTGACAGAGATAGGAACTCCAGGGGAATCACTGGTTAGGCAGTCTAGCAAAATCACTGACTTCCAGGCTCAACTAGAGACCCTGTCTCAAAGAGCAAGTTGGACAGCAACTGAAGAAGATGCCTGACATCAGCCTCTGAACTCCACACATGCACACATGAGTGCTCACACACATATGAAGTCACAGGCATGTACACCATACATACATTATTACTATACTTCAAATAATTAACTTTTAAGTCAATTGGGAACAAAAATGTTCCTGAGATTTACTGATCTAAGAATTGTCTCTAATCCCTTGCCCCTGAATTTTCCATTTTGTTTTATATCATCAAATTTATTGGCTCTTACTTTCAAGCTGAAATATACAGTTAATCTGATTTTATAATTTGAATATGTTGATTTTGTTTTGTTTGAGTCACTTAACACAATGAGTATTAAAATGGACTTCACTGGCATTTTAAGTCTGATCTTTGGAAGTCAATATCAGGAAAATGAAAAAAAAAAAAAAAAAAACTAGCCAGTGTGACGGCATAAGCCTGTGATCTCAGAACTTAGGAGGTAGAGGCAATAGGATGGCCAGTTTGAGGCCATCCGGGGCCTATCTAGTGAGCTTGAGGGTAGCCTAGGCTACACAGTGTGATACTATCACTAAAAAGTAAGAAAATTAAGTTTAAAGATTGAAAATAAGTATTTTCAATATTATAACTAATAAAGATCTCTTAAAAGTTAGCACAGGTAGGCATGGTGGTACATATCTGTAATCCAAGAACTCAAGAGGCTGAAGCAGGAAGGTCATGAATTAGATGTCAGCCTGAAAGAGACCTTGTCTCAAAAACAAAACAAGACAAGACAAAGCAATACAATACAGTACAATACAAAAAAGAGTTTAAAAGCATGCCAAATGCATGAAAAGACTTCGCCAAAGAAAATATGTAGCTAACAAATTGACACCTAGGGCTGGATAGATCGCTTAGTGGTTGAGATGCTTGCCTGCAAAGCCAAAAGACCCAGGCTCAATTCTCCAGGACCCACGTTAGCCAGATGTACAAGGGGGCACACACATCTGGAATTCATTTGCAGTGGCTGGAGGCCCTGGTGCACCCATTCTCTCTCTCTCTCTCTCTCTCTCTCTCTCTCTCTCTCTCTCTCTCTATCTCTATCTCTCTCTCTCCCTGCCTATTTCTGTATCTCTCTCAAATAAATAAATTGAAAATAAACTATATAAAAATGTTAAAAAACTGACACCTAAGGAAATGTTTGTCATTAGTTGTTAGAAAAGAACAACTTTAAAACATGCACACACAGTGAAGTGCAAGGGCTGTAGGTCAGCACTGTGTAGCCCTCATGTGGTGTGCATGCTGGAAAGTCCTGTACTAGAAAGGTGGATGCAGGAGAACCTGAAGTTCAAGGTCATCCTCTGCTATGTAAAGGGATAGAAGCCAGCTTGGGACACATGAGGACATGATAGCCTATCTCTAAAGAAAGAAAGAGCAAGAGATAAACAAAGAAAGAAAGAAAGAAAGAAAGAAAGAAAGAAAGAAAGAAAGAAAGGAAGGAAGGAAGGAAGGAAGGAAGGAAGGAAGGAAGGAAGGAAGGAAGGAAGGAAGGAAGGAAGGAAGGAAGGAAGGAAGGAAGGAAGGAAGGGAAAGAAGGAAGGGAAAGAAGGAAGGAAGGGAAAGAAGGAAGAAAGGAAAGAAAGAAAGAAAGAAAGAAAGAAAGAAAGAAAGAAAGAAAGAAAGAAAGAAAGAAAGAAAGAAAAAGGAAGGAAGGAAGGAAGGAAGGAAGGAAGGAAGGAAGGAAGGAAGGAAGGAAGAGGAGAGGAGAGAGAGGCAGGCAAGCAAGCAAAAGGATAATGAGTTCCATATTTTCAATAAAATACTTGAACTGGGCTGGAGGGATGGCTTAGTGGTTAAGGCATTTGCCTACAAAGCCAAAGGACCCAAGTTCGATTCCCCAGTATCCACGTTAGTCAGATACACAAGGGGGTACATGCCTCTGGAGTTTGTTTGCAGCAGCTGGGGCCCTGGTTTACCCATTTTCTATCTCTCTCTCCCTCTTTCTCTGTCAAATAAATAAATAAAATATTAAAAAATACTTGAACTGAACAAATCTCACAATATCAATATTGGCAATAATGCAGAACAACACCTGTGGTATTTATTGCTGGAGGAAGAAATAAGAAATGTAAAATAGTGTAGCCTCTCAGGAAGACACTTTTGACAGTTCCTCAAAAGTTAAATATACATGTCATATGATCAACCAATCTTATTTCTAAGTACTCACCCAAGAGAACAATAACAAAATCCCTGTGTCCCACTAAGACCCACTATGTGCTCACCGAACCTTTAATCATTAGAGCTGGAAGCTGGAAACATTGCATATGTCCATTGACTGCTAAATCTACAAACAAGTATCGAAGGCATTACATACTGAACGGGAGTCAAGTAGCTTTCTTAGGCAATTAGCATGACTGGGACCCTGAAATTACTACAGGCAGAAATGTCTGCCCTCTATAATCTGCACTAGCTGGAGATCAAAGGATGATTTGACTTCTTTTCTCTTCCCTGGATCTATTTTTACACAAATAGCCTAGGCCTCTCCTGAGAGAGAGGTCTTCTTTCCTAAGATTTAATCCTAACTTTGTGGTTGGTCCAGTTCAGCCCCTAGAACTTGGCATTATGGCCAGCTTTTCCTGAGACAGCCCCTACCCCAGACCAATCATCTGTCTCTCTGGATCTAGCCAGAAGGTAGGGCCCACCACCATAAGGTTATAAACACATTTACCAGGGGAGGGCAACTTCTCTTGGCAGTCTGTTCATTATTCCTGAACCTCCAGATTCTGGTGAGTTTCCCCTCATATAGATGAGGGGAGAACCCCCTTATCCCTACCTCCCACATGGGCTCTTTACCCCCTCCTGCCCTCCACATGGCAAGATCTCTTTTTATTTCCTTTCCTTTCCTCTCTTACTCTCCTTTCATGCTTCTTCCAGGTCCACCAAGTGGGTTCTCAGACCATGTGGATGGATTCATTTACCTTCTCTTGGTTCTGTACTTCCCTCAATAAATACAATAATTTAATAATTATCCTTCCCAGTCTTATTTTATCTAATTCTTTGGTTAGAAGGAAATGTGAACGTAGGGTTTGGGATTCAAGGAGTTTCCTGAACCTCTAACACCCCATTTCAATACAATGTAACTCAATTATAGAAAAGAGAATGAATTCCTAATCATGCAACAAGATGGTTGAATTTTAAAATGTTATGCTAAGAAGAAGGAAATAGACACAAAATCCTATGTTCTAAATGGTTAGGCATTTTGTTTTTAATTTTTTTATTGATTTATTTGAGAGAGAAAGTCAATCAGAGAAACAGAGAAAAAAAAATAAAAAGAGTGAGTGGATGGGTGCACCAAATCCTCTGCCGCTGCAAAGGAGCTCCAAATGAATGTGTCTCTTGTGCATATGATTTCATGTAGGAACTTGAGAATCAAACTCCAGCCATCAGACTTTGCAAGCAAGTGCCTTTAACCACTGAGCAATTTCTCCAGCTCTGATTCAATTTTTTTAACCTACTGGCAGAGAAAAACAATGATGATTTGATAAATATGCTATGCTAGAAGATATGTGTAGCAATAGCATATACATCTGGGAACTTTTTGTGACGGGGTTGTTCAGTACTTTGAATACAGTTGTAGGAACTCAACCATATGCATATCTCAAGACTCAATGAACTACACACTTTGATCAGGTAAATACAACTGAATGTCTGCTATGGCTCAGTGACCCTAAGCTGCCAGGTCAGGCTCTTTTAAAGAGCTCATAAATGAATATAATGCAATGAAAATAAAATGGATTTCAGAGAGACTTGGGCATGACTTTTTCCCTGCTTTGTTCATGAACACTAAGTTAACTATCCATCTTCTTCCTATCCATATATCTATCCAAGCACAAGTAAAAAAAATAACCTATAAGCTAGGTACAATTAATATAGAGGACTCATAATTGCATATATTTGAACTGAGACCTGTAAAACAAGAAGGAACAACCCAGGTATCAAGTTGGAAATACATTGTAGACAAAGCAGAGGGATGAGCTGAGAATGAGCATGATGTGATGTAGAATGTAACTAGCACCAGATAAGAAGTAGGAAGTAAGATCAGAGAAGGAGATAGTCACTAGATGCTATGGTTTGTATGAATAGACCCCAAACATCCATGTGTTAAAGACTTGGAATCAGATGGTGCTCTTGGGAGGTAGTGGAAACATTGTAAGGGGGAGTCTCACAGGATGTTTATAGGTCATTGGAAACATAGTCTTAGAGAGTATTGGGAGACCTTAGTATCCTTTACTTCCCACTTTATCCTTCCTGGCTATAGAGTGAGGAGTCTGTGCTCCCAGCATTTCTGCCTCATCACAGGACCAAAACAACGGGGTCAATAGAGTATGTACTAAAATCTCAAATACTGTGAACCAAGATAAACTTTTTTTTCATTTTATAAATTGTCTCAAGTACTTTGTTATGGGGATGGAAAACTGACTGACACAGCAGACAATGTGCTTGAGTTTTCTTCAGATGGCAATGATATGCCATTTCATTTTTATCATGGCAGTCACATAAACAGGTATATAACATTGAGTGCACAATTCAGCCAATATATGCAGAGCTGCCTGTAATGAGTGGGTAGAATTTATAGTAGTGAATGAAAATTGATGGATGGGATATGATATAAAAAAAAAAAGAAAGGAAATCTTAGGATGCTTTACTGAGTCTACTGGAATCTTTTCTCTTCTTTTTCTGTGACAGCACTAGTAATATATGCATTTCACAGTTCTATTGAGATTACTTATAATAATATAAGCAAAACAGTGAGAACAGAGGTGGGGAGAACAGAGTCTGGCTTAGAAATTATTTGCTACTTTTTCCTTCACCAACATTTTATGATCAGGAATTCCAGTAATTTCTCTGTTTCCTAGAAAAATATAGAATCTTTGCTGTCTTATACACTCTTAGATGACAATTTCTCTTTCCCCATTAGTGTGAGATCTATCATTCCTCCAAAATGAAGCCAGCAATTAAGAGCTAGATAAGGTTTAAAGACTGGCTATGGAGTATGGGGGAGTCTTTGGGAAGGCAAATATCAAATGTTTGGTTTCAGAAATGGGATTCTTTCAAGACAAAAGTTACATCATGCAAGCCCATTTTTAGCAAACGGTCGCTTAAACCATAAGTACTTCTCTGCTGTCTGATTATGCCAGTAAAAATGGAAAATTAAATTTGATATGTAGAGGAATTAGTTACTAAATAACCAATAAATTATAAAACCGTTTCTCCATAAGAACATTCACTTTTGCAACAACATATGTCTATACTCTTTTTTTTTTTCAAAGTCTGTTTTAACTCCAAAGACCTGTAATCAAGCTCTGCTAATTTTATTTTCTGTGTAATAGCCTTAAATTCATGATGACGGGCTTACCAATTTCTTTCAGACATGCTTGATTTACTTTCTAAATTCTGTGCAGCAACAGATGTCTTGAGTAATTCTCTACACATTTATTTACTCATTATTATAATCTTGGTTTTATTTATAGGTTATTTCAGAGGGTCAGTAAAATGATCCATTAGGATTTCTGAATCAATAAAGTCTAAGGTAGCAAATAGATATAATGAGCGTTATATTACTTGAGTTGATTAGGGGAAAAAATACAAACTTGAAGATACATTTATAGAGATTATACCATCTTAAAAATAGAAACAAAAAGTAGACTTGAAGGAAAATGTGGGGCACCATCAACCACTGCTGTGCACTAAAGGGAGCTGCGGAAGAAGAAACAGAGAAGAAAAGAACATGTCCAAATCTAAAGAAATATATTCATGTACACATCCACAAAAAGCTCAATAAGCTCCAAGTCAGAAAAACAGAGATTCATAAGCAGATGTGTCATAATAAAAGTATAGAAAGTAAAAAATAAAGATAAAAATCTGTGAAACAGAAACAGAAAGCCAATTCATCACAATCAAAGAAGCCCCGGGAAGATTAATGTCTGACTTTTATTAAAAAGCCTGGAGGTCAGATGATAGTGGAATGATATGAACAAAGAATTGATGTAAATAAAAAGTTTCCAACTGTGAATAATAATTCCAAGCAAAATAATACTATTAAAAATTAGAAAAAATTAATATGTTCTTTTAATGTTTAAAACCTAAGGTAATTCATGACCACACAGAAATCTTATGAGAAATACTAAGAAAGATGGTCATGCACAAAGTAAATAAAACCAGAGCAGAAATGATATTTAAAGAAATAGTTGGACATTGTGACTCATGCCTTTAATGCCAGTATTAGAGAGGTTGAGGTAATGATCACCATGAGATACAGGACAGCCTAGAGCTACAGAGTGAGCTCCAAGTCAGTAAAGGCTTGAGTGATGGAAGTAGATACAACCTATTATCTCATTGTCTTAGACTTGGCTGAGGTTTGTTTGTATATATCCTAGCATATAAGCTATCATCAGTGGTTTAGAAGATTTAATAATTCATTTAAAAATGTCACATATAAAAAATAACTTCTCTTACAGGAGACCATATATTATTTTCAGGAACATATGGAACATTAAAAATGCCAATCAGTTGTATTGCAATAAACAAGTTTTTAATTGTACATTTTATGTTGTATATAGTACAATTGCATACACACACACACACACACACACACATATATATATATATACATATATATATATATATATAAGATATGACTAAGTAATTAAAAATAGGGAAAATTTTAAGTTTCTTTTTTAATTTTTTTGTTTATTTTTATTTATTTATTTGAGAGCAATAGACAGAGAGAAAGAAAGAGAGGCAGAGAGAGAGAGAGAGAGAGAGAGAGAGAATGGTCACTCCAGGGCCTCCAGCCACTGCAAATGAACTCCAGATGCATGTGCACCCTTTACGAGGCCCAATCAATGGGAGATAACTCACATATGGTACTGGAAACCAAGTCAAAATCCTATGCACAGGAAACTCATAAACTATAGAGAGAAGTCACCACTGCTTTCTGGTTAAAAAGAGTGGGCTTACATGCCAGAACGTATCTCAAATAACTATGCACATTCCCTTTAATTCAAGCTGCTCTCACTCTTTGTCAGAGAATCTGCTTTATTTTACAGATGGCAGAGAAAACGATGGAGATCCATCAATAAGATAAGAAAAGATATCCAACTCCTCACTCCTCACTGCTAGATGTATCTGCTGAAGCTTGGGAGAAATTATAAAGAAAGTGGTGATGTGAATGCTGCTCTCACTGCCAGCCTGACAACCAGCTCCAGGGTGATGGTGACAAACACTGTAGTCAACCAAAACTCATCAAAGCAGAAATCCATAAGCTACAGAGAACTCAGCATTAAGTCAGACTTCTAACAGACCAACCATAGTTCAGGGAACATTGCAAAAGAGGGAGTAGAATGATTTTATGAGCCACAGAGTGGGTAATAATACCCTGAGGGATGATCCTCTGATACCCCACAGAGACTGACTGAAGGCCTTCATGACCCCATAGTGAATACCATAACCCTACTGAGGAGGGTCCATAAAAAACAGGAGTATGGTGGAGGGCAGATAGCAGATAAAAGTATAATCTGTTCTAATATGTAGAATAAAATTTTAAAGAAGAGTTCTTGTAAAACACATTGATTTTATGTCGACATTCAGAAAAATACCATGTAAACTTGATACATTTAATCAATGTATTTGCCAATGGGTTTAATTAATGTATTTCCCAATACATAGAGATTGTGTCACATAAACATTGAAGTGCATTTAAATGGCCCAAATAAGGACAATGCAGCATTTATGAATGGAATGAAATTGGTAATGGATGCAACATATTGGTAAAGAATGGAAACCAGAGACAGACAGAGACCAGAGAGGTGGAGGCAGAAAAAAACAAAGTCTCTTCTTTATAGAAGAAAGCCAGGTCACAAAGGCAGATTAAATGCTAAACTTGGAAAGCCACTCTCTTATAAGCACTAGTGTAGTAACTGGGAAGGAACCCCAGTGGATAATAAAATGTGGTAAGAAGTTCTTGGAGAGCAGCAGTCATGCAGTGTCACACACCACTCCACAGGTTTCTTCTTAATTGGAAAGAAAAAAGTAAAGGAACCTTATAAGGGGTAACCTTGTCAGTCACCCCGTTTTAACAAATAAGCCACACTTCGTCCTCACTAATGGAGGGTACTTTAAGAAGGCTCTTAGCCAAAATTTTCAGCCAAACCAAATTCAGCTTCTTGATCTCACTTCCAATTATGGAAAATGCTGAGACAGTAGACCACATAAGATGATTCAAGGAAGAAGCAGTGGAAACCAAGACTAAGGGTTGTTTACATAATGACAGGTTTGAATTCCATAAAAAGTTTGCAGTATTAAGGGAAAGGTAAAAGAAGAGGTTATGAAGATGTGAAAAGTAAATGCACTATGCAAATGTGGATGAGATGTTAGTCAGGAAAACCACTGAAGGATGTATCACTGTGGTGAATATTTGCCTAGCTTGCACAGTGCTCTGGGTTTGCTTCTCAACTCAAGATCTCTCTCTCTCTCTCTCTCTCTCTCTCTAAATATATATAATAAATATATAATATATAAAATAATATATACAATATATAAAATATATTATAAATATATAGCTATTATATATATATATACATACATACATACAATCACTCCAGGGTGATGGTGACAGACACTGTGGTTTATCTGGTTTAGCATATATATTACACATAGCTAGATAGTGACATATCTATGGCTTTTATTATGGATGATATTTTGATGACAATTGAAAACTTTTAGGCTTTAGGAAACATGTATACAGACTACACAACTGTGCTCATTTCACTTAAGACATTAAAAATATCATGATAACGTATGAAAAGAATGTAGATCTTCACAGACAGATGTTTTGATTGTGTAGGAGTAATGCACCTTGGTGTCTTTGCCATACTTTCATAAGCCTAAGCAACCTTGTGATAAGAACAGAAAGAAAAATGAAAAGCACAACTTGCAAATTTTTTACAATTTTGAATCTTGAAAGAAAGTGTATGGGGATGCATTCTAGGTTGCTCTTTATTCCCAAACTTTCCCAATATTTGGTATTTTCCATGATAAAAGTTTATATAAACATGTAATGTGGGAAAGCACATTTCAAAATAATTCAAGAACTAAACAACAAAGGAAATTAGAAAAGAAACTCTTGGAACTTAATGCTACTGCACACAGTGTTGAAAGCTAAAGGTTAAGAGGAACAATGGTGTTCTTCTGCAGGGTGGCATCCTAGGACCCAGGCTAGTCTACTAGGGAGCTCAAGGAAAGCTGCTTAGACTGCCTGGGTTGGAGAATTGAGGGCACAGGTCTGGTCCCTGATTTCATTTCAAGGAGTGGCTGTTGCCTCCCCAATGAAAACACAGGAACATTCAAAATAGGACAAAGAAAAAAAAGGACCTGAAACTTTGCGGTATAATTGTTACTCCACACAGGCTAGCACCCGGGGAAAGGGTCAATGCCTGAGTCATATGTCTGACCCTTCCAGACTGCTGGGAGTGGCCCAGATAGGAAACCAGGAAAAAAAAAAAAAAAAAAAAAAACAAAGACCTGCATCCCTGGCCCTTCTCTGTTTCCATGATTTAGACCAGATGTGCATGCTTCCTAGAGTCTGATGTCAATACTGCTTGGTCAATAATTACACAGCAAATTTGTATTTAAAATTTGGGGGATAAGAGCTAAAGCAGTAAGGAGAACACTTGTGACTGGAGCAGACTGCATTGAAGTGAGGCTTAATAACTAATGATTTAGATAAGGCATATTAAGAAGTTATAGGAAAGGGAAGAAATACAAAAATATGCCAAAATAAATAAGATGAGAGAAGAATGTAAAAGAAAATAAAAATACAATATAGAGGATTGCCAATGAAAATTATTTTTGAGACAAACTAATATAAATACTAATAACAAATAATAAAACAGAGCAATACATCTAGAAGTGACTAATAATAAAGACCTAGAGCTGGGGTTATAACTCTGTGGTAGAGGGTCAGCTGTGTTCAAATTCTAAAACTACGAAGAAAAAAGATCACAAAAAAAATGCAAAAGAATAAAGTTCATAAGGTAGAAACTATAACTATGAAACCATTGTTAAATCTCCATAGCAATCAAGTTAAATGATTATATAAATAGAAAGCTCCCTTAAGAATTATAATTTATCAAAATCTCTTAAAATATTTTAAAGCACAATGATATAGGATTTAAGTAAGTATAATAGCCTTAGATTTAAAAAAATATTATATTTATTTACATATTTTGAAAGAAAGAGAGAGAGCACACTAAGGTCTCCAGCTACTGCAAATGAACTCCAGATGAATGTGCCACCTTGTGCTTCTGGTTTACAAGGGTACTGGAGAATTGAACCTGGGTCCTTAGACTTCACAGACAAGTGCCTTTACTATTAAGCCTTCTTTCCAGGCCCAGTCTTAGACTTTTATATAGCAGGGGTTGGGGAGATAGCTTAGTAATAAAGAGGACCTAAAGTCCATCTCCAAGACTCACCTAAAATGCCATACATGGTGGAACATACTGCAACCCCCACCCTGGGGATGTGGAAACAAGAGAGCAAGCTCCATGGCTTGCTGGCTAGCTAGTCTAGCTAAATTGGTCATCTCTAGATTCAACAAGAGACCCTGTCTAAAAGCAACAGGTGGAATGCAATTGGGGAAGACATTCAATGTCAACCCCTGGCCTCCACACCTGAATATGTGCATGCGCGTGCACACACACACACGTGCGCGTGCACACACACACACACATAAACACACATACACTTGTACAATATGCATATATAGATTAAAAATAAAAGATTTTAGGTGCTGGAGAGAAGGCTTAGCAGTTAAGGCATTTACCTCTCTTGAATTCCCCAGGACCCATGTAAACTAGATGCACAATGGGGCACGTGCATCTACAGTTCATTTGCAGTGGCTGGAAGCCCTGGCACACCCATTCTCTCTCCCTCCCTCTCTCTCTCTCTCTCTCTTTCTCCCTCTTTCTCAAATAAATAAATAAAATACTTTATACAATATACAAAGAGTAACACACATGGGAATTTATTCTTTAATGATATGTTTCCAAAGAATTTTGCTAAATATCTGAGACAAATGATGTAAATATTATTTCCAATCATTCCAGAAAGTTTATAAGACAAATTCATGTTTACTCTCAGGTGTAGAAGCAGTATTTGGTGTTTATGAAAACCACTTATGACAAGTCTTGAACAAACAAGAATGGATGAGGCTTCAAACTATACCAGCAAACACATCTGAGGAAAAAAAAAAAAAAAAATGGCTGCCAGCATGCCTTCTGTCCCAGGTAATATGGAAAATTCTAGATGATGCAATAAGATAAGAAAGAATGAAACAGATTGAAATGTAGTAAACAATACTGTTAATTATTACATGGGAGGGAGAGAGAAAATGAAAAGGAGGAGGGAGACAGAGAAAATGGAAAGGGGGAGGGTGAAAGGGGCAGGCAATGAGGACAGAGAGAGGGGGCGAGAAGGAAGAGGGTAAGGAAGGGAAAGAGGAGGAGGAAAGGAAAAAATGAAGTGTGAGGAGAGGAATGTATATATCTTTCCATTCAGGATCCTTAGCTGGAACTTGGGACAGAAAATGGACATTTGTGAGAAAAACCAATCATGTCCAATTGAATCTGTATTCTCAGTAAAACTTAATGTACTGATTTAAATTTCTTAATTTCAACAAATGTGTTATACTAATAGGTGTTGACTAACATCAAGAAAAAACAGTAAGAAATATAGAAATGGGTTTCATGGCATTAATAATTCTCTACAAGTCTAAAATTACCCCACTAAAATGCTTATCTAAGAAAATCCAGACAAATGAAGATGTTATCATTTTTTTTTCTTTTTTTTCTTTCTTTTCTTTCTTTTTTTGGGGGGAGGGTGTTTCAAGATAGGGTCTCACTCTGGCCCAGGCTGACCTGGAATTCACTATGTAGTCTCAGGGTGGCCTTGAACTCATAGTGATCCTCCTACATCTGCCTCCAGAGTGCTAGGATTAAAGTTGTGTGTCACCATGCCCTGCTCCCATTTTTTTTTCTTTTCAAATCTGGGGGGGGGGGGGGTACATACTTGTGTGTTAGTTTGTATAATGCCTAGGCATCTATAGAAAAATGCATGCATAAATATACAGTTGTTTACAAAAGGAAAGTGATTCTTCAGAGGAAGAGAGATAATTTGTGTATATATATATATAAAACTTTGCATCATGTGAATATGTTAACTATACAAAGTGAAATTAAGTTTAATTCCAGGTGTGGAAGTGATTGCCCAAAGGCTGTGCATCTCACATTTTGATAGTCATAGCCAGACTGCCTGGGGGAAAGTTTCTCATGAACTGATAAGGAGATAGCCCTAGGCTCATTTCTGATCCCTCTTATTCCCTGCAGCCATTCTGTTCCTTGGTGACTCCAGTAGCTTCCAATCCATGAGTTCTGCACCATGCTTCCCCCAAGGCCGCCCCCCAGAGAGTCTCCCTGGGTTAAGATTTGAGGGTCCCATGGCAACTCTGCCTGTGGTATGATAAAGTCCATCTGCCCTAAGGATGGCAGTTTGAAACTGACCAGAAACATTCACAGGGAAAAAAGTTACCACTGCTCTTCTCTACCTCAGGGAAACCTATGGACTCTTCCTACAGAAGCCCTAGGGGCAAGAGACCTAGTGGGCAGGTCTGACCAGCAACCAGCATTCATTTTGTGTAACGCAGGGAGCACATTGCTCCCCTCATTGTGCAAACCACAAAGCATCATTCCTGTATCTTTCATATCAATTCATCTTCTAGTCACCTTAGAAAAAGGAGAGGGGGAAAAATACTAATAGTTATCGCCTAAAGTGGTTTTATTATTCATTTTTTAAATCATCATTTTTGACAGAGCCATCCATAAGTTTCAACTGCTAGAGACTAAATAGCATTTAAATACCTCTTTCTTATCTAGGAAAGTGGAATATAAATGAGACATTCGCAATGCCTGCACAGCAGCTCAGACTTAGTACTTCTGCCTGAATAAATTGCACACCTGCTGGGGGTTTTACTGCAGGATACAAGGGATCATGCCTCCTCTAATCCTATTTGTGTTTTTGTTTCTTATTCTATGGGGCCACTGCCAGGAACTATCTTGCTGTTCATGGGCAAGGCTTAGGGTGGGGTGCTTTACAAAGCTAGGATCTGAATGGTACCCCCGTAAACTGTGGGGAAAGTCAACCCTATTACCTGTGCTCGTTTCCTGAGAACAAGCAGTAAATCAATCTAAGGACATATAATTGTGCCATCCCCATGTCTTGATTCAGGCTGTGGGTGATAGGGTTAGATGAGGACCCCACAGAAGCAGAGGCAGTCAGAATAATCATTCTGCAATACATATGGATTTCTCCACTGATCAGATGGAATAGTGAGATATAACATGATGCAGCGTGTGTTCCTTACGCCTTTGATTTCTGTCATATTACACATCTGTCACAAACATTTTCCCACTCTGCTTGCTACACACACACACACACACACACACACACACACACACACACACACACAAATTGTTTCTCTGGTTAACACACTGCTCCTGAAAACCAAGATGTGGCAAGCTTACCACATGTGTTCTTTGGTGACTGTGACAAAACCGACCACCCCAATCATCTGGCATTCAAAGTTTCACAAGAATCTTCTGTCCAGGCAATCTGGCTATAGGTCTCAATATATAAGCTACATAGCCTTTGCCCAGTCAGTTAAATGCCTGGGATTAAAAAATAATTTCATATGAAATTTGCAGAAAAATGGATGGACCTGGAAAGGATTATACTAAGTGAGGTAACCCAGGCCCAGAAAGCCAAGCGCCACATGTTCTCTCTCATATGTGGATCCTAGCTACAGATGACTGGGCTTCTGCCTGAGAAGGAAAATACTTGGTAGCAGAGGCCAGTAAGTTAAAAAGGAGACATAAAGGGAAGAGAAAGGAAGGGAGGAGGGTACTTAATAGGTTGATATTGTATATATGTAAGTACAATGATTGAGATGGGGAGGTAATATGATATAGAAAGGAATGTCAAAGGGGAAAATGTCAGGGGGGAGGGAGGGAATTACCATGGGATTTTTTCTTATAATCATGGAAAATGTTAATAAAAATTTAAAAATTAAAAAAAAATAACTTCAAATGGGAGGTTTTTGAGAAGATATTCACTTGTCCCCACATATCTGGCAGGCTCCTCCATTTCAGATTCAACTAACCATAGCTCAAAATTATTTGGAAAAAATAATGTGTTTATACTGAACAAATAAAGGCCTTTTCCGTGTCACATTTCCTAAGCAACATAGCATAACAGCTGTTTACTCAGCATATACATTGCATTGGTATTATAAATAGACTTGATAAGATTCTAAAGAGTGCAGAAAGATGTGAGCAGGTTAAGTACAAATACTACATCATTTTACAGAAAGCATTTGAACATCCTCAGATTTTAGTGCCTTCCGGGATCTGGGAGCCAATCTAAATACCAAGGGATGACTATAGTAAGCAAAGTGATACAGAGAAAAGATAGAAACAGAATACTTCAAAAGGGACTCAAAGATAACTTTAGAGAAGTACCCAAAGACCTGGCAGGTTGCAATTTCTCAAGGCAAAGTCTGGCTGACTGTGAAAGTACTTAACATAAAGCCCAAAGCAGTCTTGATACTTAAGGAGAAAAGAGCTCTGTGTTCTTGGCCACAATCCACAGAGATAGGTTCTGGCTGACTGACAAGTCTTTAATGGTAGACTACTATGCACCCAAGGAAAGTGGAAGATTTGGCTTGGCAGGTGGGTAAGGTCTGGGTGCCAAAAGTAGAGGTGAGGTCACAAGAGCAGACTGACAAAAATGATCACCAGCCCAATGAGCTGATCATTCACCACTCCTAGGACTAAGCTTTTAACCTACTACTTCAACTGGGAGATGCTCATGGAAGTAACTGGATTTTTTTGTCTGTTAAGAATCACCATCCCCGGTGGAAATACCCACTACCAAACCTAGGCTATGAGCCCATGTTCTATCTACCAGGGAGAAAAGACAGAAACTTGTTTAGGCATTTACAGGAAAGGTCAGGCTCTAACTCCCATCAAGACTCAAGTTGGAATCTCTCAGGGAATGAGAGAGGTGTCTGCTTGCTGTGCAGACAAATAAGTAAACCAATACCCGTAAAGACCTGCTTGGCTGTGTAGGCGCATAGGAGATGAGGACGTAGATGAGGCTTAGATGAATATGACTAAAATTTGTGCCACTAGTCACTCAGTATCAGCGACTCACCCAAGCAGTGGCACTGAAGCCCACCCAGGGCTGCAGTGCGGACAGTCAATCTTCTTCAAATTGATTCTTGTTTACATTTAATCCAAGCAAATGTGGGCTTGGTGCCTAATTACCTCAGAAGATTTCTATACATGGTCCTAGAAACCAAAATCGGTTGGAACTGAATGGCCCCTCCTCAAATAAGCCAGAGCAAAAGTTAACAATCAGCAGCCACAGAACTCCTGCGCGCATTCTTAACCCTCACGCCTCAGCCCTGGGGAGTGAAAGCAGGCGACTGCAAACTTAGTCTATGCTCTCCTTTGGCTGATTTACATTTCCGGTTACCATTCCCTCTTTCCTTGGCCATGTCTGCATCCCGAGACGATGTGCCTTCTGGCATCCTCTTTCAAGGTTTCGTGAAATCATTTCAATGACATATAGCTAGCTCTCTGTCCTGCACATTTGTTTTTCTCCAAGCAACTCAGATGTTCTTTATGACACTTACAGTTTAAATAATTGGAAGATAAATATTTCTTTTCTAAAACAAGAGATTCTTCATCAGCTTTTCAAAGGAAAAAAAGAACTTTGCCTCTGGGAGACTTTTACCATAAAAATAATAGAATAACACGATCTAAGATGGGAAGGATAAATGTGCCCATTAGGCCCTATCTCTGAGGCAAAAGTCTCTTTAATTCTTTCTGACTCGAATGCTATGGTCTGTGCCCTTGGTCCTCATAAACAATCTGTCAGTTTACTAGGGAACCTACACAGAAGAAAATCATGGTTATGGGAAAATATACATAATATAATATTTATCATTTCAACCATTTTAAGTGCACCATTCAGTCACATTCTGTACACCCACACTGCGGGGTCACCATCACTCCCCATCCATCTCCAGAGCATTTTCATCTCAAAGTAAATCTTTATTTCTATTAAACAATAACTTCCTGCTCTACCTCTCCAGCCACTGCCAGCTGCCTTTTTGCTTCCTGTCTGTGGAAATTTCACTACTGTAGGTACTACAAAGAGTAGGAACCATACAATATGTATTCTTTGGTGTTCAGACTATTTTTCAAATCATAACTTCTAAATCAAGTTCCACACAGGTAGGAGGTAGTGTGTATTTTTCTCTTGCATGTGCTTATGTGGTATGCATGCATGTTCACATGTGTGTGTGGGGTGCTGGCATGTACATGTGCTTATAGACACCAGAGGTGTCAGGTGCCTTCCTCAATCACGCTAAGTTTCACTCTGTGAAACAAGGTCTTCCATTGACCCTGAAACTCACCACTGCAGTCGAACTAGCTTGCCAGCCAGCTTTTGCTTTCATGACAAGAATTTTACCACCAGAGTTGTCACTACTTACCTTATAGTTGGTATTGTACCACCAGAGCCATCTCTCGAGCCTTATAGTGGATATTTTGAATGGGGCTCCCCGCCTCAAATCGCACCTTTGACATTCACTTAGTTGAAATCCTCTCAACCAACTTCCTTATTAGCCTCACTCAATCGTTTCAATAAATCTGAATTGGATGACTCTTGAGGATTAAGTGCTCCCAACATGGCACAGCATATGACAGGAATAATCAAGGTATATTTCTTCTTTCTACCTGTAAACTTAAGGAATTCTAGATAATTCTAAATGTCCAACTTGCAAGTTACTGAAATCTTAAGCTGTGGTAATAAAGTAAGATTTAATGAGAGCTTGGTCTATAAAATTCAATAGCAGTTAATATACACTCAATCAGAGAAAATTTAGCTTGGATCAAATCTAGTATCCTTATGATAAAGTTGATATAGATGAAGTAGGATTCACAGCATAAAAGGCAAGGAGGAATATGTACTCATAAAAAGCTTTGTGTTTCCTGTAATAAAAATACTGTAGAATAAAAACATGTATTGAAAGAATCATCTTAGTTTGATGTATAAATAAAGCCTTAAACTCATCTATACTAATAGTATCAGTTTATCATTCTGTTATTACCAGTAGTTTAAAAATTGTTTTACTGGACCCAAGAGGCAACACATATTCCAGGAAGATAGAATAACTCCTTACCCACCTCATGGCTTATTTTTGTCACCCAGATTCTAGAATAGGACTCAGGTTTCACAGGGTTCCTAGGGAAAGGTGTTCCATCTCAGTGATGCAGGAATTTTGGATTACTTGTATGCCAACACTTCAATGATTTGGGGTGTTCCCAGATCTTTGTCCTGTGAATTCAGAGAAGTAAATCCATGCACCAGAGGCTCAAGTTCAGAAAGATTTTAATATGGTTTAAAACTCTGGGAGAAAGAAGAGAATGGGGGATCGAGCCTAGAACATAAAAGAAGGAGGCAAGGTGGAACTCTTAATGAGGGAGGAAAGAGGAGGGTTGAAAAGCTCCATGAAATAAGAAAGCAGAGCTCTTGCCCAGAGAAGTAAGAGAAGATTTGAGAAGTCCCATGAGAGAAGCAAACTGAGGTTTGAAAAGCCTATTTTGAGATTCAAATCTGAGGGTTTTTTTTTGTTTTGTTTTGTTTTAAATGGGGACTGGCTACATTAGAAAGAACAGGTTTGCAGGAGTTTTTTTTTGTTGCTGTTGTTGTTGTTGTTGTTTGTTTTTTCATGAGCCCCATGGTTAGGTGGCTTGTTTAGCCATTTACTCTTGATACCAGGAGTCTGGGGTCAGGAATTTCGGAATTCTCTAGGAAAGGGGTGGAAGGACTTCCTAAGGGGCAAAAATAAAGAAGGGCCAGACCCTTCTGACATTTCTGACCTGTAGTGAAGTGTAATGACCAAGATTTTTCATACAGATCCAAGGACAATTCCGACATGTACCAGAGAGAAGGTCAGGCCAATTACTCTCTCTTACCATTTCCTCCTTCTGAAGTAGAACTGCTGTTAGGAGATTGGGATGAGAAATCAATCTGGCTTCTTCCGACTGAGCTGGGTCATCAGGGGTGGCAGTTGGAATACTTTTATAGTGTGTTGATCTGAGGGACTCCAAAAGTGTATCATGAGAGTGCAGGAAGACAGCCCTGGAAAAAAATGTTGGGGAGAAAGAAAAAAAAACCAAGAGGAGTCAAGTGGAAGTGGGCACTGAGTAAGTTAGGGGTTGCTAGGGTTTTCAGGTTTTATATTTTCAGGCCTTGGAGAATGATGAGAAGACCCAGGTAGATGGAGTAAGATTGTCACAGGATCATCTGTGTGTAAGCTAACTTTAGACAAGAGAATATAACATTAAGATAACAGGTAAATACACAATGTCCAAAAATTAACAGAATTATTACCAGAAATAATAGCCATGAATCTCTTTCACAATGAAGGTCTAGGCAAAGCTGTTTGTCAAATGGCATGGTCGACATTTTTTCATGTAAAATACATGAGACATTAGCTGAATTATCAAGAATACATATATAGCATTTAACTTTGATAATGGTGCAAATTCCATTCAGTTTTTGCGAGCACATCTATCTAAAGTTACAGTCTGGGCTGTGATATCTAATTTTTTTTAAAGATTTACTTTACTTTCTGGCTATAATTTTTCTGCTGAGTGCTTAAGACCAAATAGGTAGGCAAAGTTTAATTTTATATTGTATTTTTCAAGGTCAGTTGTGGCTCTTTAGGAGAGACTTTTAGGGACTTGGGAGGAGCTCTGTGGCTCTCTCAACACTTGTGCCATCTGCTGGGATATCAGGAGCATGCTGACAATGTGGCTTCCTTCCCTTGGAAGCACTGAGGGTTTCCCCTCTGTTCTGAATCTCCTTCTAGAGACTGGATATTGATTGGAATCTAATCTCGGAGTCTCAATGTCTTCCTTGTTCAAGAAGTGAGGCAAATTACCAGAGTTGTAGGACCTTCTAGAAAAAGTGTCTCATCATCTCCTGGTCTTGTTTGACCTGAAGAAGCTGGAAGCAAAATCTTTGCCACTCTTTTAGCCCCAAAGAACTCATTGGTTTTGGCTGCTACATGTGGTTGTTGAGCAATGGAGGGGGGGGAGAGCGGAGATATAAAGTATTTCTGCACCTTTTTTCTTTAGCAAAACTGAGCTAATTAAAATATGGTATTAAAAACCTTATAATTATTTTGTAATATTTAATTTGAGTTGTCTAAAGTCATAGTAATCCACATTTGAAAGATAGGAAACATTTGTTAGTACAGGTAGAAGATATTAAAAGTCCCAGGCTGACCTGGAATTCACTATGTATTCTAGGGGTGGCCTCAAGCTCACAGTGATCCTCCTACCTCTGCCTCCTGTGCTGGGATTAAAGGCATGTACCACAATAGCTGGCCATTCATCTTTTATTTAATTACTAGAACAGGTTATAGTCCAGACACAGAGTGAGGCAAACTGTGAGACTTCTCTTTTACCTCTGCCTCCCAAATAACTTGCACAACCATGCCCAGTCATGAGTTTAGTTTTAAATAGTAATCTTCCCAGCTGAAGGGAGCACAGCACTGGAGAGGCTGAGATGGTTTGAGGAAATAACCATTTGGGTTCCCAGAAAGCATCACATCTACTTTGAACAAGACTGAATGAACTGATAGGACTTCTGTGATTGTGGAAAGATGGAATGTAGATTCAGAGCCAGTTTATCGTGAGCTATCTTTAGCCCCTTACTAGTCATGCATTATCTACCTCTATGTCTGACTTAACATCCTTGTGACTATAAAGGAATCAGGTGAAACCATATTGGAATGTACTGCCTACCAGTTTCTACTAACACAGAGGCTAAGACTGTTATCAAACAGCATCTGAAGTCTATAGCAGAGATGGACCACTTTGTTGTAACCTGCTATCTCATATCTCCATTAATGTATTTGAAAAGTGTTGTTTTATGATCTTTTGCTCTGTAAGTATAAAAGCTTCATGAAATTGCTAATGTGCTTGAAAATGAAATTTGGGATAACCTAACTCTGCATTTCTGGACCATGATCATTCATGGGTGGCTCCAAAATAAACTATCATCCCCTTAAAAGAAAAAAAAAAAAAGGCCCAAAGATAATTTTTATCAAAAAAAAAAAAAAAACCAATATTGACTTTGACATTTGTTTAGATATAGTACCCTGGTGAGAGCCATCAGTTTTGTTCTTGAGCATTATGAGGGGGCGTACTTTTGATGTTAAAAGAATTTTGAGGAAAGGCCTAATTTACAAAGAACTCAAAAACCTAAACAATAAATATCAAACAACCCACTCACAAAGTGGGGCAGAGACCTGGATAGGGAGTTCTCAGAGGAAGAAACACAAATGTCAAACACACACTTAAGAAAATATTAAACATCCCTAACCACCAGGGAAATGCAAATTAAAGCAACTATGAGATTCCACCTTGCCCCAGTAAGGATAGTAAATATTAATAAATCAAATGAAAACAAATGTTGGTGAAGATGTGGAGAAATAGGAACCCTCTTTCACTGTTGGTGGAAATGTAAGCTGGTATAACCACTATGGAAATCAATATGGAGACTTCTAAAAAGGATGAATATAGAGCTACCAAGAGACACTGCTATTTCCTTACTGGGCATTTATCCTAAAAGCTCATGTGTCAGTTCAGAGATATTTGCTCAGTCATGTTTATAGCTGCTCAATACATAATAGCTAAGAACTGGAATCAACCCATTTGTCCATCATAGGACAAATGGATAACCAAGATGTGGTATTTCTATAGAATAGAATTTGATTTTGCTGTTAGGAAAAAATGGCACAATGAAATTTGTAGAAAAAAATGATCAAACTTGGAACAAATCAAACTCAGAGAATTTACACAATCACAGAAAGACAATCATCGCATGGTCTCACTCATTTGTGGCTCCTAACCTGGATCAGCCTGAGCTGCTGACATACCTGATAGGCATCTTGAAGCCTGGGCAATAGTGAGGGTAGGGCTTGAGAGGAGTATCAGGGAGGGGGGAAGTCAAAACCTGAACCCCAATGGAACTGGTGCCATAGAATCCTATATCCTGGAAGATAGACTAAAAGGTTAAACCCTCAACAGGATCTTAGAGGGAACACCTGAATTGAAGGGCCGTGGAAAGGGTGAGATGAAGCTTAACCTTAAATTTCTCTGTTTCTTCTTTCTTTCTTTTTTTCTATTTTCTTTATTTTTCTTCTTTACCTTGTCACTGGCCTGTAACTTCCAATACCAAGATGCAATTAACACACACAGTGAGCTGTTGATCAGGGAGACCTATGAGGTTTCCCAAAATATGACAGATTTCTATCAGAGCACTTGATTACCCTCCAGAGGTTAGTGGTAGTACCCTACTGCTGAAGACATCATATGCTGTTAGTACAGAATATGGAGAGACCTGGATGAAATCTGGAAGATAGCCAGTCTCCAGACAGTTAACCCCTCTAGTGAGTGCTAGAAGGTGTTATAAGATCTACTGGGAGAATGTGGCCAACATCTGTCCAAGCAACTCAAAGTCTAAGCTACTTACAAGCAAACAACCTGATGTGATGCTCACCCAAGTGCAATAGTGGCATACTAACTATGGTAGATAACCAACTGCTCTTGGATTAGCTAACATACATACTCAATGGAAAACAACCCATGTCTGGAGCTGGGAAGCAAGTCAGAATCATATCCAGATAATGAGTTTGTTTTCCAATATCAAGTTCCCACTACTTATTAGGCTACAACCATTAATTTTTCTCTAAACTGATAATGGTTATCCCATTTAACCTGTGCTGACTTCACTCTCTGTTGAGTAATCTGTTTCTCTTTTCCAGACAGAAGCAAAACCTGAGGAGAGAAACCATCCATCACTCTTCACCAGGGCCCCAGCTGACACTATAGAGAAATTGGGGAAATGAGCAAAAGTGCTGCTTTCTCAGTGAACCTGATATAAACACAAGTGTGAAGGAGATAGACACTGAGGACAATTAACTCCTACCAAACTAGAGATCCCAGGCTCCTAAAAGCCCATCACTTAAGTAGACTTAAAATGAACCCAACACCTCTCAGGGAATTTTGCAGAAGAGGGAATGGAAAGATTGTTAGAGCCACAAGTTGGGACATTATGCACAGAGACATTGCCTCTTCCCCATAACTGACAGCTGCCCTCACAATGCACCACAGGCATCCCCAATGAGAAGAGTCCCTTTGGAGAGGGGCAAGAATGAGGGAAAGGTAAGTACCAACATGTGTTGTTTAAATACTAAGTATGTCCATAACTAATATATATTTTTTTGAAAAAAAAAAAGAAAAACCCCACACAATTTTATAATTGATACTACATCTTTCACATACCACAGGCAATGGTTTAGTGCAGTAATAAACAGAGTTTACAATGATTGAAAAGAAAGAATTCTGAGGAAAGTAACCTGTTATTTCAGGGGAACAGTTAGCTATTAGTGAGTCATCCTGAGTGAAACAGCATTGAGAGCCTCTGAAGGGTGTGCTCTCCTGCCAGTATCTTGATTCCCAACCAGTGATTCTGATTTTTTTCTAGAGGACTTCCAACCTCTAGAAATGTGAAATAATAAACTTCTGTAGCTTAGGCCACCAAGTTTATAATAACATACTCTCATGAGCAACAATAAAATGATACAAGCAGTATAGGGAAGATAGCATAATTTCTCTTATGACTCTACTGTTTAGAAGAGAAGAAAGAAAATTAAACAAGTGTTTAGAATAATATATGACAGAAAAGATAGGAAATAAAGGATGCTTCCAGAATATCTTAGTCTGTTACCTAATCTGCACTGGAGAACTGGGAGGGTGGTGGCAAAAATGTCCAAAGTGAGATCTAGAGATTTTAAGTTAGTAGTAGTTGCACGAGAAGGTGCAATATAGTTATGGAAGTGTGTTATGCCTGTGCAAAAGCGTATGTAGAGGATACCACATTATAACTCAGAAAAAAGTACAGTGGACAAGAACGTTCAGAAAATTGAGTGGTAGGAGGTAGGGTAGAGCAGCAGGAAATGACTGTAAAAGGAAAGCACATGTGACCATACCAATAGATACAGAGATTTCCTTGAAAGCATTAGTAAGACACACGTAGCTTTCAGTGAGGGAATGGGTGCATCAGCTCCATTATTTATTTATTGTTACTTATATATACATCTATACATATACATGTGTGTGTGTGTGTGTGTGTGTGTGTGTGTGTGTGTGTGGTCTATACTTATGTGCACATGTGTGCAGAGGCCACAGAGGGTATTCATTCACCTTATTCTCCTGAGACAGGGTTTCTCACTGAACCTGAAGCTCATTGTTTTGAAGCTAGACTGGCTGATCGGCCAGCCCCAGCACTCCTCCTGTCTTTCTACCTCTGTGCTGGGAATAGCCTTTGATGTGGGTGCTGGGGATCTGAACTCAGGTACTTATGGTTGCTGAGCCAGCACTCCTACCCACTAAGTCTTCGCCCCAGCCCTTACACAGCATCTTTTAAATGAATTCATCTTATAACTCAGCAATAAAAATGACAGACATTGAAGAAATAAAACTATGACTAGAAAACCCAATTACACTCATTTTTCATGTAACTCAAAATAGCTGTGCTAGGTATTGCACAGTAGAATGTTAACATCTATGCTAATTAAAGTGGCTGGGTTTCCATATTCACTGTGTGTTCCAGTGCTTTGCTGGGCTCCCAGGGGATAACAGAGAAGCCATCAAGGAAGGATTCCATACGGAAGGAGTTTCCTTTTGCAACAAAAATCTGAGAGTGGAAAGACACTGGATGATGCAAAGAGCCATGTCTTCTGCCAGGCCAGGGTAGACTTGAAGGCATCTGAGAATCTGCTCAGACAAGGTGGCTTTTGACCTCAAGTCTGACAAATGAAGAAGTCACAAGCCAATGGGAAGGGGAGAACATACAAAGCAGAACATGTGAACAAATAATAATCCCAAGGTTAAACAAAAAGTACCTATAATTTCAGAGAATGAAAACCAATCTGTGTACCTAAACACAAGCTGGGAATAGATTCTGAAAACAACAGAATGCTATGAAAAGTGGAATGGACCCCACATATTTCTACCCAAGCAAAAATGAACTTCAATCTCCTGTCTCGTGTGAAAGTGTGAAGAGCCAAGCCCACAGAACATGTGGCTCATTGCCAGTTACTACATAAATACATGTGAGCCTTGCTCCATCCCTACAGTGAGCAACTAAAATAAGTAAAATGAGTTCATCCTGTGGGATGAGATACATTACTATTTTTCTTTTCTTTCTTTATTATTTACTTACTTTGATTTTTCAGGGTAGGGTGTCCCTCTAGCCAAGGTTGACCTGGAATTCACTACATAGTCTCAGAATGGCCTTAATCTCTTGGCAATCCTCCTGTATCTGCCTCCGAAGTGCTGGGATTAAAGGCATGTGCCACCTTGCTCAGCTTTTTCTTTTATTTTTATTTATTTATTTGAGAGAGAGAGAGAGAGTTAAAAGCAAATAAAGAGGAAGCCACAAGAAAAGTGAGTATGAGTGGTCCAGGGCCTCCTGCCACTGCAAAGGAACTCCAGATGCATGTTCCATTTTGTGCATACAGCTTTATATGAGTACTGGGAAATCGAATTTAGTCCCTTAGGCTTTGTAAGCAGAGCCTTTAACCACTGATCCATCTCTCCAGCTATGGGGCAGTTTCAGGCCACTCCTGTCTAGATCTGTGAAGCCAACTGTGTGATCACTACAATTCCTTCCAAAGCTCAAAATGCTGTGTGTGTGTGTGTTTTTTTTCTTCTTGTATGTGTATGTGATGTGCTTTCATGTATGCATGATTGCATGTGTGGGCTCAGCTGTGTGTGCTGAGGCATGTGCACATGTGCATGCATGCCTGTGGGAGGCCAGATGTTGACCTTGGATATATTCTTCAGTCACACTTGGCCTTAGTTTATGAAGCAGTGTTACTTGCTAAACCCAGAACTAAACTAGCTAGACAGTAAGTCCCAGGTATGCACCTCTCTGCATAGGATTACAGAGATGGGCCAACACACCCAGTGCTTTTCATGGGTGCTGGGGGTACAAACTTCTGCCCAAAGCTGAGGATTTATTTTTATTGTAACACCTTGCTACACACTTAAAGGATAAGCAAGAAATAGATTGCTGGGGTAAAACAAGAACAACAGAAGGGTTTGATTTCATATTCATGTCCTCATTTATGGCTGTTGAATAAACCCTACCTTTTGCTTTTGCTTTTGCTATGCAGAGGGATTGTCAGCACACCAAAGTCAGGTAAACATAAGAAGCCTTTGAGTTCCCCAACTAATTAGTCTATCAGCCATCCAGTGACACAGCCTCAAGCTCAGTAACATATCTGCTGAATTTAAATTAATACAAACTCTTTAACCTCATTCTTATAATGAAAGAGAAGCCCATTGTCAGATATCAAAGGAAAGTAAGCTAAGTATGTCACTTTATTTTGATCAAAGCAAATATTACATTTCTCTGAGTAGAGTATTTACCCGAGAGTAGTTTTACAACAATGTGTAACCATAATCTTTCTTGAAAAATGATGGATTTCAAAGAGCAAGACTTGTATGATAAAATCCCACTATATAATTCAATGATTTAGAAGAATGTTTTGACCATGGTTGAAATGGTTGAATTTATAGACTCTTTGTGTATTAAGAAGCAGACATGAGCTCAGACTTCTCCAGTGATGAATAGGTCCAGAGGCATGAACAGTAACTATTCATATAGGGCCAGGGTCTCTTTGGTTCATTCCCTGTTTGGGTCAAGATGTACACAGAATATTGCAAAATCTCTCATCACCTATTAAAGATGTAAATACTTGAGGTGGCAAAACCCAGAGCTTAAAGGAAAGGATATTTCATGGCTCCTTACCCTTAGCCCAGAGACCTCTCATGGGATGATGTAATCCTAGACACAAAATGGTTTTTAATGTGATTTAGGTCACACTCCTAAAAGACTCTGGAGAGATCCAAGCACCAGGTTATGAGACATCTTTCACTACTGGACATGGTTCAGAGTTGATGATGTGACCACCTGGGCTTTGAGGCATTGGGTGAGATCCTTAGCTGTCCATGAATAATAGTTATTCAGGAGCTGTTTTAGATTCAGAGGCATTCTTCTTCTGGCTCAGTACTCCTCTTCAATGATTATTTTATTCCTGGTCACACTGGGAATAAAGGGAAAACAGAGAAATATAACACTGTATCAACATAAGCAGGTTATAAAAGAGACAAAATCAAATAATCCATTGATTTTCTTTGTGTGTGCAAGGTCAAACTGAAATGCAGATTAACTTTCCTCACTAAACTGCCTAGCATCAGACATATGGCAGCCAAACCCTGGAAGGATTCTTTTAAGGTATACTGCAAGAACTAATTAAATTAAACAAAACAAAATAAAATAAAATAAAGTTAAACTGTCAAAAATATTTTTAAAAGTCTCCTTACATGGCCTTCAAAGAAAAATGTGCTTCCTGATTTTGATTATTCAACAAAAGAAGGCCTCAGGAAGGCTGGAAGGATGAGCACAGTTCAGCCAGAAACTGGAAAGATTGCTTAATGGGTATAGTGCACAAGCATACGGAACTGAATCCAGATCCTAGCACCTATATAACATAGCAGAGGTGGCCGCATTAATCTGTAATGCCAGCATTGAGGAGATGGTGACTGGATCCTTGGGTCTTGTTAGCTGGCTAGTTCAGCCCAAATGGTGACCTCTGGATTCAGTGAGAGACCCTGTTTAAAAAGTAAGGTGCATCCCATTTATCTTGTGCTAACTTTTATTCCCCATTGGAGAATCTGCTTCTCTTTTTCAGATACATGCAAATCCTAAGGAGAGAACCACCTCATCATACCTCAAAAGGGCCCCAGATGAAACTAAGAATTGCGGAAACAAGCAAGAGTGCTGTTCTCTTGGTGAACCTGGTACCACCACAAGGGTGAAGAAGATAAACACAGAGAACAATCAACTCTGACCAAACCGGATAGCAGACACAGAGGCTCCCAAGACCTCATCGCTGAAGCAGACCTAAGATGAACCCAACATGGCTCATGGAAATTTTCAGAAGAAGGGGTGGAAAAAATGCTAGAGCCTGCTGGAGAGAGGCTTAGCAGTTAAGTGCTTGCCTATGAAGCCTAAGAACCCTGGTTCGAGGCTGGATTCCCCAAGACCCAGGTAAACCAGATGCACAAGGTGGTACATGCATTTGGAGTTTGTTTGCAGTGGCTGGATGCCTGATGCACCCATTCTCTCTGTCTCTTTCTGCCACTTTTTCTCTGTGTCTATCGCTCTCAAATAAATAAAAATAAAAACAAAAAAAATTAAAGAGTGTTTGAGCCACAAGTTGGGTCATGACACACAGAGACATTTCCTCCTACCCATAACTGATGGCTTATTCTACAATGCACAACCCATATACTCCAACAAGAAGGGTCCCTGTGGGGAAGGGAGGACAGGGAGGAGGCTAACAATGGTACCAATTTGGTTGTATTCACTGAGTACAAAACTACTAATAACAATAATAATAAAGTAAGGTGTTGGGGGGCTGGGGAGTGACTGAGTTAAGGCACTTTCTTGTCAGTCTGCCAACCCAAGTTCAATTCCCCCACACCCACATATAGCTGTATGCAAAGTGGTGCATGTGTCTGAGATCCCAGTGTGCCTAAGCCAGTGCCAGGCAGAGTCAGAGGAAGGTGAAAACTTACAAGCCAGCTACACTGGCACACACAAAGTGGCAAAAACAAAACTAGGGAAATCAAGTATCAAGCAAAGTGGCAGTCATCAGACTTTCACCAATGCACTGTGGCATGTGTGTGCCATGTACATACACATGTATACATCAAATATATCCACTCATAAACACACACACAGATATAATCACACACATAGTACAAAAAAAGTATGATGGAGAGTGACTGGGGAAGATGCTCAACTTCAACCTCTGGCATTCACACACATGCAAACACACATGCGTATGAATATACATATTCATGTATGCCACCACCCCTCCACACACACACACATGCAAGCATGCACACAGGGTCATGAAATTAAGGGAAATACAAAACAACCAGCATTGATTTCTCATAAAGTGTATGTCAGGGATTCCACCACAATCTCTACATAGGATACTATTTCACACATGTTCTATGAAATTGATGGGTTCTAATGTTTGCATTATTGTAACCCTATTGGCAGGAGCAAAGATGTTCCAAAAAGAGATGCTTATACCTTCCTCTGGCTATCAGACTTTTGAAACAATGGACCCCAAAGAATTGGAATTTCCCCAGGAATTTCATGCTGAGAGAAGAAAAAGTCTGAAGTCTGATGCTGACCAGGGGAAGAACTTTCCTCCTAGGAAGAGATTTAACATAGCTCTGTCAAACTGGCAGATTACCTCACAGGACAGCCTGATGAGCAAGAACACCTCTTTACCAGGATGGATCAGTTATGCATTATTTTTGCATTTTAAAGCCCAAACTTCAGATCAACTCACACAATGGACTTGGGGTCACTAGACCTTTTGTTCCTTTGTACAATGTGGCCACATTGAGTAAATGGCCTTTCTGTGCTTCTCACTACTACTTGTGTTCTAAATTAATCTATTGAGGTTGAGTCTGGCTTATTAGGGATGCCAGGACCCAAGATTTGACCCTAACAACTTTGACAACATTATAGTTTAAAAGTTGAGCTACAACAGAATTCTATAATTTGTAAGTAATGCATAGACAGACATTACAGGTTGTCTAGGATTCAAATGCAGGTGTAGGAATACCGACCATCTTTTTCATGTTTCTTGTCATTTGTTCTGGTTTCAAATCCAGATCTCATTCCAGTGTTCAAAAACTAAAGGAATATGAAGTGCAAATCATTCTTCCTTTCTATTCTTCTAGGTGGGAATAATACAGCCCACTAACGCTATGGACAAATGCTAACAGGTGTGAAGGTGTTGATAACAGAGAATATCCACTAACATACTCCAATATCTCCTGGGAGGTTGTGCTTCACAGACATCCAGTCCATGTTGCACTTTCTTTCAAATTCTCCCCTTGTGAAATTTCACAGGTGCCATTGTCAGCTTTTTTCAGAATTCCTCACTTTTCAGTGATACCTCTACATGGCATAGCCATGGAGGGGCCAGGAAAGAAAGAGGAGGCCACAGAGGGATGTGCTGAGGTGTAATTCAACCCAATATGTCTATTATAAGTATTTTTTAAATACTTATAAAAGACTTTTTCAAGTATGGTTAAAAAAATTGACAAAAAATTCTAGGTATAAAATAGCTTATTCTTTGTGTGTGTATATGTGTATGAGTTCAGGTGTGTGAGCGTGGACTCCAGTGTAGAGGTCAGAAGACAGCGTTCAGGTGTTGGTCCTTACCTTTTACCTTGTTTGAGGCATGTTCTCTCATCATTCACCACACCATTCACCAGGCTAACTGGCCCACAAGCTTCCAGCACATTCTCCTATCTCTGAATCTCTTCTCAGCATAGGTGTGGTAGGATTACAGCCACCCACAAGAGTATCCTTATGTATGTGGGTTCCATGGATTCGAATTCATGTACTCATGTTGTGCAATAAGAACACTATCCACTGAGCCATCTCTCTAGTTCCCAACTGGCTTATTTTAGAGAATGCTTACACAACTTATATTTTTCAGGATTTCTATAAAATAAGACCTATCTAAATTAATAGGAATATAAGACATTAAGAGTTTTGACTCTGGATTCACAAAACATTCTGTTGTTGTAGTTTGTTTGTTTTTGAGGCAATAACTCACTATAGCACAGGTTGCCCTGTAACTCAATATGTATCCCATAACTTTTTGGAACTCACAAGTGATCCTTCTACATCAGCCGCCAAGGTGCTGGGATTACTAATTTGAGCCACCATGCCTAGCTCAAAAAAACCCCTTAAAAAATAATGTTCCATGTTTTCTGAAATGGATATTATTTTTACATGGAAAAAAATAAAAAATTTTGGGTTGAAAAAACAAAAAGAGCCAGACATGGTGGCACATGCCTTTGATCCCAGCACTCGGTAGGCAGAGGCAGGAAGGTCACCATGAATGTGAAGCCACCTGGAGACTACATAGTTAATTTCAGGTCATGTTGGGCTAGATCAGGACTCTACCTTGAAAAGGAGAGAGAGAAAGAGACAGAAAAAGAGCGAGAGCGAAAGACAGAAAATAATTCCACTTTGAGAAGTTCAGACTGACAGGATTTTCAGGGGATTTTATGACATATGCAATATCTGTACTGTACAATATCACTTTTAAGATCATCTCTGACATAGATTGAATTACCTTGGTCAATAAATTTCAGTTGTGGTTGGAATTTTCCTCAGGGGTTCTTGGCAGGAATCTTACATACTTTTTACCTTTTCCTGGCATGATCTGGGTGGAGTTCTTCCTCATTTGTTCCCATCTATCAATTTCTCACGTTTGACAGAGATGCACCAGGATAAGAATTCAGCTGTCTCCAACCCAAGCTGCCCGAAGCCATCTAATGTAGTTCTTTCTACATCACAGAAAAACATCTGGCCAAGCCAAGAACCCAAACTAAAATCCAGAGAGAAAGACAGAAATATGGACATCTATTATGTCAATTCTACTTTTTTTTTTCAATTTTGTAATAATTTTGGGTTTATAGAAAAATTGCAAACAGATTAAAGAGAGTTCTCATATAGCCTATATCTAGTTTTCCCTTGATAGTAATATCTTACACTAGAGCAGTACATTTGTCACTGTGAATAAATCACCATCAATACATCATTGTTAACTAAAGGCCATGCTTGATTCAAATTTTCTCAGTTGTTCCTTAATATCCTTTCCTTTTCCAAGAGTGCATCCAGAGTCCATAACACAATTCATCATCCTGTCTCCTTAGGCTGTACTGGGTTGGGACAGCCGTCAACTACATTCTAATAGTTTGAACACAGAAGAGTGCAAGGCATGTTGTTGGTTGGTGTTGTGTTAACCCTTTACATACCTGTTATAAGTGGATATTCTCAGGAGGTGTCTGAAGTTGTATGCCTACCCATATGCTAGGGAAATTAGAGGATGAAAGAAATTTGTAATGTATGTGCAGAAGAATGAGTATCTGTCATTTCTTTCATGCAGCTGTCTGATAGATTATAGAGGATATAAAAAGAACTTTTGACTGAATCTGTTGAACTCCCATTCCTTTTCTAAAAGAGTGGAATTCAAAGCCAGGATGCCCCTGCCCACATGAGAAAACAGAAGCCAGCTAAATGGCCATTGTGGTAAAGGAAACAGAATACACACTATCACCTGGCACACAGCACCTAGCCGAGTGCCCGGCGCTTGTGTTGAATGGATAGATCAGTGCGTGAACACAGCCCTGGAAGCAGCTGTGGACGGGCCGCTGCACAGCAGAACCTGCTTCCAAAGACTGAGATGATTCATCATGAGCAATGCAAAAGTTACCATCACTCAGGAAGAACATAAACTAAACTCAAACACTGCCATTTGGGGAGAGGAGGGTCAAGTCCATGCTTTTAAAGAGACACACACCATTGAGTATGAAATAAGGCATTAACATGAATCACTTCTATTAAAAATTGTACTAGAAGTTCTCTCATCTGTGTAATGTAGATGACAATAGTCTCTATGTGCATTTACTAGACAGCTAAATAAGGCAGCACCCTGTGTAAGAATAGATGGGCTCTTAGGATGGTGAAAAGATGTCTAATTATGGTCATCATCACCGAAGTAGAAACGTTCATTCTAACTGCTACTCACAGCTCCCATTTGCTAGGTAGGAACCACTCTTCTGACTGTTCACCTCCTACCTCAAGTTCTCTCCAGCATCACTGACCAACCGCCTTATATCTTGCGAACTGTCAGGCAACTCCCTAGTCATCCTCTGGAATTTAGTTTAAAAGCATTTGCCTTGAGAAGCTTTTATATGACCCTCATTTGGGCCCCCAACACCAACTTCAGACTTCCATGCAAGTCCCATCTAGGGGCTGGTAGCCTTGATTCACACCTCTATGCTTCTGACCACTTCCCTGGAAAATATGGACCAACGGGATTAGAAATGCAGCGCTTCAGTAACTCTAGAGTACTGTTTGTACGAGCTTCCTTCCTAGAGGTGCTGTGACAAAATCCAGGTGGTCCTCTGCTTGTGATGGCTGGGCGAATGCTACTTTTAGTGCAGGACAGTGCTGTGGGCTTTGATCTTTTGCTCGGCAAACAGTATGTGACATGTTCTTTCTTGATGCTGGGCAGCAGTACTGAGGCAGTTCCCAGTCAGCCATGTTGCCACATCAGCAAGCAACTGATACTACACAGTGTACTACGTTGCTAAGCTAGGTATTGGGAGGCTATCTATGCTATATTACTAGATTGGGATCATTACATCATGGGATATTTTATTGCCTGGATTTTCTGTTTTATCAGCTACTTTTATATATGTGGGACTGGAGTTGTATCTTCAGGGTGGGAGCTCAAGGTGCCAGAAATAGTCTCCATATTATTCCCAAAGAAGAATATTGGAGTGAACCAAGCTGGTAGATATACCTGCTGAGCAAATGTCCTAGTAGTGAATTCATGACAGTTGTTCTTTTATTTGTATTGAGGCAAAGATGGAAGCTTTTACTCAGGAAAAACACGAGCTGCCAGGAGTGACTCTCAAGAGCAGAGCAGTCAACTTTGAGACTGGATGGGGGAAGGTGATGAAGGGAAGGAACTCCTTTGTTCTTTACCTTAGCCATAGAGTGAGACCAGAGTGACCAGGTGGAAGATAAGGGGCAGGAAACCTAGACTCGGGGCATTGTTAGGCAAGGAAGGGATAATGGCTGGGCTGTTTCTTAAGGAATGTGGATGACCCACTTCCTTATGCCTCTGTTGCCATCCTGCTTTGGCTCCATTTTGTGCTGACCTAACATTCCAGCCTTTTGTTAATGATAAGAGACAAAGAAGCCAGGTGTGGTGGTACACACCTTTGATCCTAGCACTGGGAGGCAGAGGTAGGAGGATCACCATGAGTTCGAGGCCACCCCGAGACTCCATATTGAATTCCAGGTCAGCCTGGGCTAGAGTGAGACCCTACCTCAAACAAACAAACAAACAAACAAACAAAAGAGACAAGGGTTTAATTTTTTTTATGCTGACCATAAGGGTAATGAGTTCTTATGGAAGAGGCTGGATAATGCAGTGGATGGGTCTCTCTTCAGGGCAGGTGATGAGGGACAGTTTCAAAGTGGCTAGAGGTGGCAGAGCGGTGAAATCAATAGCGCCAGTGTAGCATGTTGTTACGACTTGGTCCTGAATGAAACAGACTTCTCGTGTGCCATCCCTGTACTAAGCTAGCTTCAGGGCAGTTGCTGGCAGACACCTGTTATAGAGAAGGTGAGGGAGATGGACTCCGTGTACCTCATGAGAAGACAGAAAGGAGAATAAAGGAGCTTGTTATTTTTGTCAATAGCTATTACATGAAAACATCAAGTGTAAAGGGAGGATGAGCATTCAGAGGCGAGGGATAGAGGGTTTGTGGCAACAGAGAGGAGGCAGTGGGGCATTTTGGGATAGGGGACGAGGAGGAACACAAGAGAGTCTAAGTATGAGAGTGTCCATTGGAATGGTAGTATGTTTATCCCTGGATGAGATAGGGCAAGGGCTAAGGAAGGAGGGGACTGAGGAATAGCTCTGATTCTGGCCAAGGCAAGTGGGAGGAGCTGGGGTGAGGGTAGGTGAAGTTAGGGACTGGCAGAGACAGAAGACTTGAGTTAATGTTAGAGTTTAATATTCAAAGTCAGCATAAGACAGGGAAGCCTATTAGTCTGAATCAATTGTCCTTTCGACATTACAATTGCTGGTGAGTATATGAGCAAGGCTTTGGGGGTGTAAATTTCTCTTTCATCTACTATGATTTCTGAAGCCATTTCCTTCTTTGGCTTGCCTCCTTGGCTGGCTAAGTCAATCAGAGGTTTGGATCAGCTGGTCTGGATGCTGCTGTGTGAGTGAGGGGTGAACCAGATCCCCTAACTTCCTGCAACCTTGGGTGGTGTTCCCCGTGCTGGATGGACTATGGGGAAGAGAGGCCGTGGACTGCTGCTTGGAGGTGCTCTGGAGCTGCTAGGCTGGTCCCAGTTGTTCTCTCTTTCAGGTTCTTTTGATTTTGCAGGACTGGTGTAAGTGCAGAATTCTTTCCCAAGTTTCCAAGGCTCTTGCTGGCTCACTCAGGCCAGGGCAAAGAGATACCCTTCCCAGAGGTGGCTCACCAGAGTCATACTCTTGCTGATTGCCAGTAGGCCCCTCCTGTCTCTCCTTATATGTCTTTCCTGTAATAGTAAGTTACATAAAGATCTTGACTTTTACTGCAAAAGGGCAAATAAAAAAGAGAGACTGTATTGTACATTATTTCGCTTCTCTTAACCCAAGGTTTCTTTGGTAAAGCTCCTGTTCTGCCATCTCATCTGGAAGTCCTTAAAGTATGGTAAATGAATTTTTTACGTGTGATATGTTCAGTTTACCAAAGGCTCAATTATTTGTAACCCCGTGGCTTGAAACAAGAGAAAGATATTGTCTCATGGCCCTAGAGACTAGAACAGCAAAGATACTGTTGTGTAGCAGATACCTCTCAATTGAAATATTCTCTTCTGAAGAAACAAAAACTGAAACTCCTTCCTATGGGGGAGGGAGTGGACAAAGGAAGTTGCAGAGACTCAACAAGTCCTGGAAAGGGTTGAAAGGCCATACCCTAAGGCTTCCTAAAGGGGAAACAGCTGCTTCTGGAGGTGAGAGTCTCACATTGAGCTGCCTCCCAGGGCTGACATTCTGCCATGGAGCTGCCTCCAAGTGTACTCCAGCGAGGCAGCTTCCTTGAGTTCTCACCTATGCTGAGGTGGGCTTTCTGGGGGTGATGCAGCTGCCTGGGAGTTGAAGCAGCTATGTGCAGGTACATTGCAGTCATCTGTTGCTCCTGTAGGCAGCCTCTCACACTGCTCAATAAGTGACCCCAATAAACTCATTGGCTTACCAAGCCTGGTTTTGGTGTAATTGTCCTTTGGTCTATTGTCAAACTAAATGGTAAAGGCAAAACCATATATCTCTATACTGTCTTAAAGATCATCTTCCCACGTGTGCCTGGTAGCAGTGGCACAGCAGGCCAGGCGCCCCTGAGCTTAAATTCTTTCCCTCAGCTTCCCCCGTGTACGTATCTTCATGTGGCATCTTCTCTATGTTTATCTCCTTAGTGTCCCTACTCCTTTTCTTATAAGGACAGCAGCCCTTTTGCTCCTCCAAGAACTCATCCTCTCTAATAATGACCTCATCTTACTTTATACCTTAATTATGTATGAAAAGACCTTATTTTAAAACAAGGTCACATTCAGAGGTGCCAAGCATTAAGACTTCAACTTAATTTTGGGAGAAAACAATCCAGCCTCAACCACTGTCTAACAGATAGGATGTGTTCCATGACATCCTGATGACAATGTGGCTGGATTGCAACTAAATTAATGAATTGCACACTCATAGGTAAAGTAGTACAGACACACAGGTGGCAGTTCATTCTTCTGTAACCACATGCTTGAAAATCCTGCGGTTTCTTGGTACCCACAGAATTCTGCCTTTTAAATACATGATTAAATAATCATATGCTAAATCTCACAGTGAGTCCCTTCCAGGCCCTATATTTGTATCCAATTATAGAAAACCCAAGCCAGGGCCTCAAAGGCATAATTTTAAAACCACTTTTTTTTTTTTTTTTTTTTTTCTGTTTTAGTTAGCTGCCATATCAAGCATACCAACGAAATGAGCCTCCCTTCACTGGCAGGCCAAGTCTTCATAATGGCATCTAAATCATAGGAGGGGAAACTGCTAATGGTAGACATAAGCTCATGCTTCACTTTTCTCATTTCCTTATGTTTTAAGATATCTCCCTGACTTTACATAGTCTCACCTCCACCCCAAGAAAAGACTGTAAATCAAGCAAAAACCTAAGTTCTTAGAAAAACAGGTCCTGACAAGTGCATTCCCCTTTCCTTCATCTCACTTCAAAATTTAGAGGGAGGGGCATCAGTGATTCCAAGGTAATGCAGACTAAACTCTCATCAGATACTGCATTTTCTCAGCCAGCATGTATACACCAGCACATACATACAAGTTAGTAGACGGAGACACACTCAGCTATTCTCTTATTCATCACTCTACTTAGCAGGCATGATTATGCTACCTTATGCCATCTGCTTGCAGACAAGAAAAGCAAGAAGAAAAAGGGAAGCCCACTGACATTGACATTAAAGAAATGATTGAGGTCACAGGTAACTCCATGCATATTTACTTGTACTTATAAGAAGAGAAAAGCACACATAACACCCTAAGAAATGTTTGTAGCTCTTCTACTGAGCACGAGAAGCACATGTGGGGCACAGGATGAGATGCGATGACAGAGTTTGACTAAAGCAAAGTTCCCTTGCACTCTTTCTGCCCAGTGAAATTCCAGCGCAGCCTGGAGTATCTGTTATGGCCTAGCCACTCTGATAAGTAAAGGAATGGTGCATTTGTATCAAATGCCAACTTATATCCATCAATGTTGGATTTAAAAATCAAGGAAGAGAACTGGATTTGGTGGTGTACACCTGTAAGCCCAGTACTTGGTAGGCTGAGGCAGGTTGATGATGAGTTCAAGGCCAGCCTGGGCTACATAGCAAGACCCTGCCTCAAAAAGACTATATAATTAACTAAACAACTCACTAATTATCTAACTATGCGAATTACTTTCCTAGTCCTTAGGATCAAATACCTGACATGAAGCTGTTTAAAGAAGGAAGCTGTTTGCTAAAGGGTGTACTTTCCATCATGGTGGGGAAGATTTGGCAGCAGGTATGGGAAGCCACACTCCATACACCAACAGGAAGTGGATAGAGAACAGGAGGTGGGGCGAGGATATAAAATAAGGCCTACCCAGTGATCCATTCCCCTCAGGTAACCTTCCCTCCCTAGAGGTTCCACAGCCTTCTCAAATAGCACCACAGGATAGGTCCAAGAATTCTCACGCATGTAGGGGACATGTTACATTCAAACCACAGAATTCTTCCCCTGTGCCCCCATAAGCTCATGGCCATCCCATGATGCAGAATGTATTCATTCAAACTTCAAAAGCCTCCCTAGGCTTTCACAATTCTAATACTATTCAAAAGTCCAAAGTCTCTTCCGAGACTCGAGGCAACATCTTAACTGTGTTTCCCCTATAATATCACAAAGCAGAGGATTTATTCCAACATATAACGGCACAGAGTTCTCATTCAAAAATGAAGGAATGGGTATAGAAGGAAATACTGGCCCAAAGAAAGACTGAGAGGCAGCAGGGCAAACCCCAAATGTTACACTTCCTATCTGTATCTGAGACTGATAATAAAATCAGCTGGACTCCAAAGGGCTTTTACAGTGTCCTTTTAGTGTCTCAGCTGCTCCAGCTGGGCTGCTGCAGGCCAGAGTACTCTTTCTCTTGAGCTGCCTCTCTCTGCTCCAAACCAGCCTTGCTTGGTGGATCTTCTATGATCCTGGGGTCTTCACCACCTTCTGGTCTTCACAGCAACTTTTGCGTCATCTTCACCACTTCACATATTGGCCTCCCAAAATGCCTCCTTGCAGGGAATCTGACTCTACCACAGTTCTCTGAGTCTTCAATCTTGTATTTTTCAAGCGTATAAAGCAGGTGCCAAGTGGCAGACTTTTATCAAGTTCTGCTGCCAGCTCATAGTAGGGCCTGCCCCCACCCCCGGACTTCAGTGGTGGCAACCTATGTGTACTGATCCATGGGAAGCATTTCCCTAGGTGTTTTCAAAAGGTCTGGCACTCAGGACAACTTTTTATTTTATTAATCTCATAAGTCTCTGAGCAGTTACACTGCCACCTCAGCAAGTTCACTGTAGGATTGTTTAAAGTCTTTCCTTACCTCAACAAATGACACATTTTCCTTATCTTTCTACTCTTCTTATTTTCTCTCTCACTGTAGACCTTGGTAAGAGCACTGAGCAGTAACCACATGGCCGGAATGCTGGGCTATCTTGACATTTCCTTTGTCAAATTAGAGAGTCTGTTATTCTCATATTCAGCCTCAGGCAAGTTCTCTGGAAACAGGTGGAATGAAGCTAGATTTTGTCAGTATACAATATGAACTGAATTTAGCCCAGTTTCTAATAGAGTTCTTTTTCCCTTCTGGTCTCACGCCTTCGCACTCCATGTTTTTCTCAACATTTTTCTGGTCATCCAGATATCCAAGATGTCTCTTTAAGTTCTGCTTACAGCATTATAAGGCTTCTCTAGCTCAAAGTTTCAAATTCTTTCTTATTCCTCCCACAGTCCAGTTCCAAAGGCTACAAAATACGTGGTCAAGTTTATCATTACAAGCAGTCCCACTTAGTGGTACCACGTTTTTGCATGTTACTTCACTGGCTGTTGTGATAAAGAAGCAGTTTAACGAAGGTATATTTTGGCTGCTAGGGCACTTTCCATGGGCGGGGTAGCAGAAGCAGAAAGTTGTTTACATTGTACCCCGGGCAGGTGAAGAACGGCAAGTGGAGGTGGATGATAAAACCTCAAGGTCTACCTCCCGTGGTCACTTCCTCCAGCACTGATCCACCTCCTAAAGGTTTTAGAACATCCCAAACAGAGGCACCAGCTGGGGACCAAGCGCTCAAACACATGAGTCTGTGGGGAAACATTTCACATTCAAAGCAGGACACTAACTAACCAATTAACTAGAGCATTTCTATGAAGAAATATAACTTGTAATGCCATGATTTGAGAATTAATGGGCTCAGGTGATCGTTCAACAGATAAACCATGAAGACTGGAGTTGGAACTGCAGAGAGTGGACTGCGCCGCCCCCTCATAATTCCAACACTCTGGATGCAGAGATGGAGGTACTCTGTAGCAAGCTGGCTAGCTATACTAGCCAAAAGAGTAAACTCTGGGTTCTAGTGAGAAACCCTATCTCACTATATAAAGTAGATAGTGATGAAGGAAGAAAAGTAACATCAAACTCTGGCCTCCACATATGTACACACATACAAATACACATATACCCATGCACACACATACCCACAAACAAGAATTAAAATAATAGATCCTCTTCTTTCACTAGAACTCTGATTATAGGTCAGACTTGGGGAAAATATTAATTTAATCCTGTGAGGAATTTTTTTTTTTATTCACATTTTATGGATGAGGAAACCAGAATTCAATTACTTTGTTGTGATGGTTTGTGTGACATAGGCTCATGTGTTGAATACTCCATCTCCCAGCTGTGTGCTGTGAAGGTTGCAGAATCTTTAGGAAGTGAAGACTTGCTGGAGAAAGTGAGTTCCTGGGGGTGGTCCTTGAGGTTTTAACACCCAGCTTCCCTTCCTTTTCTTCCTCTGCTTCCTGCCTACCATTGTAATGACTGGTTCCTCACATCTGCCATAATTGCCAGATGATAATGGACTTTCTCCTCTGAAACTTGTTCTTTAAGTTGCACTGGTCAGTTATTTATCCACAGCAATGAGAAACTGATCGGCACACTTGGACCAAACTGCAGAGGTAAGTGAAACTGCACAATTCCTAACCCACATCTACGGATCCAGATGCTCACATGATCATGTTCTTAACTTAAGAATTTGCCATGTGTAATATGTGACCTCATGGTCCAAAAATAAGGATAGGGTAGCCACAATCCACAACCTTGTTCAGAACAGGAGAAAGGGGAGATATGCTGCAGAGGCAGTTCTGCAGTCTGACCACCTGTGATGGTCTAAAGATGTGCCATAGTTCTGTGTGACAATGGCCCTTCTGCTTTTAGCCTTTGGCTCTGTACTTTGGTTGTATTTTTTTTTTCTGGTTTTGTTTGGTTTGTGACACTGGGAAATGGACCTACACACACACACACACACACACACACACACACACACAGGACATAAGGTGTTCACCTTTTTCCATCATTTCAGTAAAGGCCTGGCATCAGAAGCAGGAAGCCAAGCAGATCACATTGCAACCACATCCCCAGTGCTCTTTTCACTTTTTCTTTACGTCCTTCTTTCCTTCTTTCTTTTTAAAAATAATTAATCATTTTAAAATAATTTATTTATTAGATACAGAGGAGACAGACAGGGGGGAGAGAGAGAGGGAAAGAATGGGGTCGCCAGGGCCTCTAACCACTACAAACGAACTCCAGACACATGTGCCACGATGTGCATCTGGCTAACATGGGACCTGGAGAATTGAATCTGGGTCCTTAGGCTTCGCAGGCAAGTGCACTAACTGCTTAGCCATCTCTCCAGCCTCTTTGTTTCTTTTTAATTTAGGTCTCACAGCAGTGCTCAAATTGGTCTTGAGTATGGAAACATCATGCCTAAGCCTCCTCAGTGCCTGGGATTACAGGTATTTACCAGCTAAATTAGTTTATGAAGTTCTTCCTCTCTTGTTGTCCCACATGAATATCTAGGTAGACAGGAAATAATGCCACCCTGGGTGGTTAAACATCTTTCTCAGTCTAATCCAGGCTGGAGAATTGTTTGCTTCAGGGTTGTATCTGAGCATGAAATAATCCAGCATGTTAATCCACCGTCAAAACCAGAAGCATCCAGTTGATTAACTTGGGTCAATTCTGTATCCCTCACAACCTCAGATCTAGCCTATGCATATTTTATGTTATTGATTTTTATTTCTTTATCACAACCTCTTGCTCCCTTTTAATGTGAAGTACTGTGAATTTACTACACTTTAATGAGAGAACCACTTATTAATCAGAGACCTTTTGTCTAGATATCAGGCTAAGTAGATACCTCCTCTTAACTGGATTAGTACTGTCAGACACCTTAAATCATGTTTGTCTTTTGTTTAGAAAAATAAGTCTTCTTTGGCCATTTTTACTTAGTTTTAGTTTTTACTATATTAAGTTACAACTTTTACATCTTTTTGTTCTATACATTTCTGATACGACTCTATTCTAATTCCTGCTTGTAAATGGGTCACTTGTTTTCCGAGTTCATATTTTCCTTAGAGAACTTCCCAATGCGTCCCCCAGAACCCATCACACAGTACTGCTTTTATCATTCCCCTGGATCCACAAGTTCACTTGTAAGTGATTTCTTTTCAGGTTTCCAAGTGCAACAGTCTTGGGCAGCTGTCCCTATTTTACAGCACATCACCTTCAAGCTTCAGATACAGTTTTTGACAATAGCTAACCAGCAACTATGCCAATGCCTCGAACTATCCATTTCTGCCAGAGAGTGCCCCATTTCTAAGTACTAATTGTTCTCTCATTTGAGATTTGGAAATTAGACCTTATTTATTGAAACATTCCTAAAACTGCACATGTATCACGTGTTTTCATTCACTTGTCAAGGCAAGTCACATGACCATGCCAAAATTCAAAAGGATATGGAGATAAAATATTACTCTCTGTGTGTTCAACAAGAGCCAGAAATCACTGTGGATAAGAGGATTGCCTATAAAACACTTGACAGAATTAACAATGATTTGTTAATCTCTAGCCTCCAGCTCAGTTCTCTTTGTCTACCCAGGCAGTAACATTATCTTAATTAGCACTGCTTCTACTGTGTTTTGATGGACCCTACAGAAAGTTTAACACGTTTTGTTGCTATTCTTGGTTGTTATTTCATGCTCATATAACTGTTATAAGTGTGTGAATGTGTGTGGCATGCACAAGTGTGTATGTTCATGTTTGAATTGGGCACATGTGCATGCACACAAAGAGGGCAAAGGTCAACATTAGGAGTCTTCTTCAGTTGCTCCCACCTTATATTTCAGATATATTACAGGTGCACCTCTACACCCAGTGCTTTGTGTCGAGGTGCTTGGCTATGCACTCAGGCCCCATGCTTTTATAGCAAACACTACCCGATGAGCTACTCTGCCAGCCCCTCATCTTAGTACAACTTCAAAATTTAGCTTTTCCTTTTCTATGTGAAAAAGTAGTCTGTTGGGAATTTAATTTAAAAAAATCTACATTAAATCTTTAGTTCAGGATAGGGAGAAATGATTTTTTTTTTTTTTTTGAGGTAGAGTTTCACTCTAGCCCAGGCTGACATGAAGTTCACTTTGTAGTCTCAGGGTGGCCTTGAATTCACAGCAATCCTCCACTGCTTCCCAAGTGTTGGGACTAAAGGCATGTGTAACCACACCCAACTGAGAAATTGTATTTTTAAAATATTGAGCTTTTAACTGCATTAGTATACCATACTCCTCAATTTCTTGGATTTTTTCTTGAATCATATTTAACAGTGTGTTTTACATTGTCTTTATAACGGACATACATATACATATTTCAATAAATATATTTATTAAGATAATTTGGATACTACAATGAATTATACACAAATTCAAAGAGTACATTTTATTTCTAATTTATGATTGATGGCTTCAAAACAGAGTTAGTTTTTGTATCTCCAAGCTGTATGTAGCAATTTGAAATTTCCATGTCATGACTCAAATAATTTTTAATCTTTGGATTATCAACACATTCCAAGCATGCCCTGTGATATTAATAAGTTTTTGCTTCTCAAATTTTGCACTTTAACTTTCTTTTCTACCACTATTGAGCTGATTAGGCCCTTCAGTCCAAAGATGAATACAGACATCCTATCTCTCCTATCCATACAGGACATCCTACTTCTTTTTTAGAGGAAAAGCCTTCATTATTACAGTAATCTATAATGTGACTATTTTGTAGGTACTTTCTAAGAGATTAAGGATGTCCCCTTGTATTATTACTTCATTAGAGTTTTGATTATGAATTATATGTTTAATTTCATCAAATTATTTCATCTACATTAAGATGATTATGTGATTATTGCTTTCCTGTTTTTTGTTAATGTGACAAATGATTTCAAATATGAAACCCACCTCACATTCCTAAAATTAAGTAAACTTGATTTTATTTTATATTCTGTTCATATATTGCCAATTTTGTTTTGCTAATACTTCAAAAGATTTAATGTACTGATTTTCCAAAAAGACAGAAGTATAATTTTTCTTTCTTATATTCTGATAGTTACACTCTCACTGGTAGAATATGATGAGATAGATGATAGATAGATAGATAGATAGATAGATAGATAGATAGATAGATAGATAGATAGAAATTAGAAGTGTATGATATAATATATATGCAGCCTTTATTAAGTGAACTAGGAAAATCCTTTCCTTTTTCTTATGTATATTAATAATGTTATTTCTCAAGTAAATGGTTGGTAAATGATTCTAAATCTCTCCAAATTCCATGAAGCTTTCTGATTTGTAGTTTTCTTTGTGAGAAACTTTGAATACATTGGTTCAGGTTCTATGATAAATATTATACTATTCAAATGTTTACTTTAGAAGTTTATCCATTAGAGAAAAACCTAGCATAGTTTATTCTTCTTCTAATAAACTTTGTAATGACTTTAGCATATACAATAGTGATATTCCTTTTAATTCCTAACACTGATGGTTTGTGCCTTATCTCCTTATTTTTCTTAACCATTCTTGTTATGGAGTTATTTATTTTGATAATCTTTTCAACACAGTAATGTTTGGCTATGTTGACCTTTTTATTATGTATTTATCATTTTGTTCTATTATGACTTTATTTTTTAAAAAACTTTAAATTGCTGGTCTTTTTCTATATCTTTGAGAAAGGTGCCTGGACATGTTTTTCAAGGTTTTATAAACATGTGTGTAAAATGTTCAGCTGTATCCCAACACTTTTTATGTCCATCCAGTTGAGTATGTTTTCTAATACCTGAATGTGGTTTGAATGTGAAGTATCCTGGAGAGGCTTATGTGTTTGAACATTGGGTATCCAGATGGTGGCTCTGTTTTAGAAGATTATGGAAGTGATCAGAAATGGTTTGAGTCACTGGAATGGGGAGGATGAAATATGCCTAATGCTGGTTCTGTTCTGAACACTCTACTTCCTGACTGCAAAGCTGATATAGCCAACTACCTCAAGCTGCTACTACCACAACTGCAAGGCATTCCCACTATTGTGCCTTCCCCTCATGCCATGCTAAACATTCAAGCTGTGAAAATAATTCCTTCCTCCTATAAGTTATTTCTGTCTGGAATTCTGTTATATCAATGAGAAACATAACTAATACATTTGTTGCAGTTACCTTCCAGATGCTGGTACAAAACACCCGTCTAGAAGCACATGAGAGGAAAGGGTTTAATCTCAGCTTAGTTTCAAGGGTAAGCTTCATTATGGCAGAAAGAACATAGCATGAGCAAGATAGTCTACCGACTGAGCTCACTCAGTAGTGAAGGCACAGTAGAGTTGTACTAACAAACCTCAATGTCAGCCCCCACTGACACACCTCCTCCTACAAGGCTCTACCTCCCAAAGGTTATATCCGCTGGGAATTGAGTTTGAGGCTTTATCACAAACACATGAGGCAATGAGGGACATTTCAGGTTAAACTACCACAATATGCAATATGGTTACCACTTTGATCCATCACCTGTTTGGAGAGTTTTCTTTAAAAGAGTTTGTTATTTTTCATTTTACTATTTACTTTAGCTTATTTTTACTATGATAAGATAAAATCTATTTTTGTTGTTGTGACATGCATAATGGCTCATTTTTACTGATTAATAAAAATTCTCTCCGTTCTTAAAAATACCTATGCATTTCATAGTTCTTGGTTACAGTGGTCTTTACATGTACAAATTAGCATACCCTTAATAACCATCAATCATGTATTCCTTATCTTTAATGATTTTGTCTATAGTTCTCTCAGATACTGAGAGAACTGTTAAAATCTCCCAACATGATTATAATCTTTTCAGTCAGGCTTATATGGAATATACTTCAAATCTTTGTCTCTGAGACCATGAAAATTTAGAATGTTTAGATCTTCTTTTAAAACTAAATACTTTATTGAAAAAGAACCACTAAATAGTTGTTATTTTAAATCTGTATTACCTGAGATTAGCATAATTACACCATTATTTCCTTTAATTAGGATTTGTATAAAAATGTTTCCTCTTTTTACTTTCTTAATTCTCAAGTCTAATGTGTTTCATGCCTATTATAGTAACCAAGTAATGTTTTAATATAGCCTAAAATTTTGTTGCTTTTTTTTAATTAAAATAAAACAGTACTAGTCTAGGGAGATGGCTCAGCAGGTAAGAGCACTAGCTGTGCAGGCATGAGGACTTGAGAGAGCCTGATTCATCCTGTTCAATTCCCCAGCACTGCCACCAACATCTGGGAGTAGCCACACACAACCTCTAACTCTAGCTCATTGCCAACAGAGACTAGAGATGACTGAGGCTTGTAAAAACAGCAAGAGCTAGGTAAGGGCCAAAGTCAGTGAGAGATACCATAAGGAAACAAGCAGGTGAGTGATGGAGGGGGCAAACCTTATAGTCTCCTCTGGCCTATGAGCTCAATATGCACAAAACACTATATACAATCCACACTGCTCATACTACACACACACACACACACACACACACACACACACACACACACAGAGAGAGAGAGAGAGAGAGAGAGAAAGAGAGCACATACACACACACACACACACACACACACGCACATGCACACATGCACGCACAAATGCATATACACAGGTGTATGCATGCTTTAAAAATGAATAAATTTTTGTTTTCTACAAATAACATATAGTTGGGTCCTTTGACTATTATGCTTTGTAATCCACTGTAATATATTTAATTTTTTCTCTGTCTACTCAGATTTAACTGGGCTACTTCAACCTGACGATTCATGTTTATAACAGTTTTAAAAAATATTTAGCTCTTACCTCTTTGATGATGACTTTTGTCACTCCCTTTATTAATTCCTGTGACACTTATTAAACATTTTATATATATTATTATATTATATTTCCTATATAGTGATGCCTCTCTAACAAATTTAAACTTGATATCTCTTTGACTACGTTCTTGGTCATCACACTAGAATTATTGTCTAATGTTAGTACTTGCATCTATTACTACTTAACTCTGCTTTATAACTCATCAGTTTTAATATCACCAAATATGGAGGCTCTGTTTCATTATTATAAACTGTATTTTGCTTCATTTTATAGTCGCTTGTTCCTTTGCTAAATGCTATTACCTTGTTTTGTGTGTCTAATAAATTGAAAACTTGTGAGCTAGTTTTCTAGCTTTGCCTCCTGTGGAATATTTGTTTGGGTGTTTAATGTTTTTTATTATCTCTTTTTTTAGAACTTTGTTGGATAAAACCTTGAGGCTGAGCTTGAATTTTCCTTCCTTCAAAGAGCATCTTGCAAAGCACTGTATTTTATTTTATTTTATTTTATTTTTTTGCTTTGTGCAGTATAAAACTCAGCTAATGTTTCCTGTGAGTGCTTAATTTTGGTTTTGACTCTCAGTGAAGAATTTCTGTTACTCTCATTTTTATTTTCCACCTGTGAACAAGCTTAAGAAATTCAAAACCCTTGAATAACTTCTTCACCTCCTCCTCCTCCCTTCCCCCTTCCTCCTCCGTCTCATTCTTCAACTTTCCACTAAATTAATGCTAGTGGTCTAACTTGATCCTGTTATCTCTTACCTGTGTCCTCATATTCCATCAGTACATAGATTTATGAAATTCATATATTTTTGTCTACTTATCAAGATGAGATAGTGGTGGCTGGAGCTTTGCAAATACATTGTATGGGTACTGAAGCAAATGAATATGAAGTGACTGTCTTATCTGGTAAGGGGGCAGCCACTAAGGATCATTGTCTATATGTATTCATTCTCACATTACCATTTATTTATTTCTCTTTGTTTTGCCCTAATGTTTTAAGAAGAAAACTCTCTCAACTCCTGAACTTGGTTACACTGAATAGAGTTTCTAGATTAAACAGACAGGCACATGAATAAAAGAAACAAAAAGCAGGATGCTGAGTTAAAGCTAGAAATTTATACAAATAATTTTAGCATAAATACAATATATGAGACATATTGATGCTGAAAGTTTGCAAAGTGGCCCATGAATATATGACCCCACTGAACTTATGACCATGGGTAGTAGAGCCAGGAGACTCAAACTCACAGGCCAGCTACTGTTACATTTCATTGCAGTCTGGCAGTTTGTTTGCAGCAACAAGAGACACTGTCCCAAAGAAAGTGGAGCACAAATACCTCCAAGTTGTCCTCTGGCCTCCATAGGTGTACCATGGCATACTAGCACATGCACATACACACATATACATATACCAATAAATAATTCTTAAAATAAAATTTGCTTCCAAGGATATTTAGAAATCATAATAGTGAAAATGCTCTATAGAAAACTTAAAAGAATATGGCCATAGTTGGAAATCAGATGATCATCTATCGTCTAAGAAGTTAGGATTTATCAAATTTATTTGACTATAAGCTCATTTTTCACTACCATGTATCAATTTCAAGCATCTCATAGAATTAATTCTGTAAAGTTGTTTCAAGCCATTGAATAGGAGAAGTATTTGCCTTTGAGAACAGAATGAAAGAAATGTTTTGCTATAGGTTTTATTTTATTTTTTATTGTGGTTGACTTTTTTCTTGCCTCTTACAGACATATCATGGAAAGCTTCCAAATTAAACTTCTAAGCCAAACTTAACACAAGCCAAAAAAAAAGAAGAAATGACCCCAGGTCCGGTGCTCATCTCAGTCACCTGAAAACACCCACTGTTTAGGGAAAAGATGGCATTCCTTGTACAATTTTCAACTGTTAGGATATTCTTAGGTAGTTTGTGCCTGAATTCTGATCAATTTGATACTCTCAGCATATTTACCAATTGCAAAATGACAGTCCAAGAACAAAATGGTATGATCTTCATAATATCATTGTGATGAAGCCCTCTAGTTGCTTGCTAGTTCACTTAGAGTAAAAGCTTAAGTTTTCACCACTAACTTAAACCAGCTGCCTAGTCTCCTACCTGCTGTACATTTGGATGGGTTATCCTTCTTAACCCATCTCCTCTGTCTCCCACCTGCCCACCTGTACAAAGACACTAGCCTTTTTGTTGTTCTTGAGTTATAACAAATACCCAACTACCTCAGAGCTTTTCCACTCATTGTACCCTCCCTTTGCTTGAAATGCACTCTGCTGAGGGCAAACACACTTTCCTGATAATTATGTGTCAAATGTCCTCAATTCTTTCCAGTATTTGTTCAAATATCATCACAATAAGGCTTATTTGTAACATTTAAAGTTACTAAACATTCTCACTTGGCACTCCTGACCTCTGTTTCCTGAAGTATTAACACCTTTTTATATTTAATTTACTATTTTGTACTTATTTTTATGTTCTCCTCCTCCTGAAGTGAGCCTCTGAGACTGTCTGTTTTACTCATTAATGAAGCCAAGGGTCTGGAACAGAGCCTGTTACATTAGGAAATGGGCATCAGTTTTTAAAGGTTCCATAAATACACGGTTAATGAACATTCAGCTTGTATGAAGAAATGGTGGATGGATTCAAGAAACACAAGAAGAAAAGATACACCACATCTGTGATGTTAGAACCTGTGTTATTTCAGTTAACATACATCATGGCTCGATACAAAGGTATGCCCACTATTCCATGGGAGACAATTTCATGTCTAAAGCCATCAAAGAAAAGAGGAAAAAAAGTCTTTCTAAGAGTTTGTTCCCACAGCGATCTCTAAAATCCAGTTCAAATGAATGGAAAATCAAATTAGCATAGCACAAGGTATCATTTACAACTCTCAGGACTCACAGATGTTCAAGACAAACAAACTAATTTATACAAAATAAAACAAGACACTCTTTGAGCATATCCTCATTAAATGATGTTTCACACAGTTCCTCTTTGCTCCTTTATTTGCCACAAAAGACTTATTTTACATGTTCCAATTTTCTAAAGACTTTGCTTTCCTGGTCTCCAATGACTCCTGACAGATTAAAAAATGATGAACCAGGGACTTTTAAAATTCAAGGAATAAATCAAAATCCCATGTGCCTCTGAAGCCATCCTGGTAGCCCATCTCTCTTATCAGTGTCTTGGAAATGAAATAGTTGGAGCCACCTCACAGGGACCACACATAGCACAGTGCTCTTATTCCTCAGACTAAGACCACTAAAGGTATTATAACCATGAATAATGTGCTAGCTGTATGACTGTGATTTGCTCTTTTATTAGCATTTTTGAGTAAATAACAAGTTCATATAATGTCATTGTAACCCCAGTCATTCTTACTTTGAGATGCATACATAGATTCATTACATATCCATGTTTCCAAGTGTCTGATTTTTTAAAAGTTGTTCAGAGTTTTTATTGGGAGTTTATTATTTCAAAACTATGATGAGAGAAATTAGTAAGTGAATATAATCTAAGCAGGTCATATGCAAGTTATGTTAAATTGCTACCTCATGCAATATCCTCTGTTTGTAGATCTACCAGTGACATACATTTAAAAAATTATAATATAAATCCTAAGTTATATGTCTTACTTCCAAATATTTGATTTTAAAAAGTATATAATAGTAACACTTGTGTAAACTAATGCTACCATTCAGTTAAAGCTTTTCTTATTTTTTTTATTTTATTTTCTTTTTGGTTTTTCGATATAGGATCTCACTAATTCACTATGCAGTTGCAGGGTGCCCACGAACTCATGGTGATCCTCCTACTTCTGCCTCCCTAGTGCTGGGATTAAAGGCGTGTGCCACCATGTCCTTCTTTTTCTTATGTTTTTTAAGTGTCCCCCATAGGTTGATGTTTTGATTGGTTAGTCTCCATCTTTTGAGGTCATTTTAAAGGCTGTGGGGCCCCACAGTCTCTGCTTCCTGGTACAGATCATGTGAACAGCTTCTCTGCACACTCCCGAAGCCACAGACAAGACAGTTCACACTGCCATATTTCCTTTCCTTGGTGTGATAGACTGACATCTCTCTGAACCACTGAACTCAAATAAGCCTTCCTCCCCTTAAGTTTTCTTTTGTCACTATTTGGGTCTCAGTGACAGAGAAGTAACTAATACAGCTTCACCTCTAATATGTAGCATAGTGGGTCCAAGATCCATCCCCTGTCTTATCTGAGAAACATACAGCACCTAAGTTGGCTGCAAAATGGCACTATAGTAAGGGAGATGAAGGGCAAGATGATGTTGTGTAAATGCAGGAAGAAGGTTTACTCCACAGTGTGAATAGTCATTGTGGGACAGCATGTTCCTGGGAGTCTTTGCCAGTTATTTCCTTTAAAAATAAAGCAACATCTTGTGTGCACTCAGGATGATCTTCAATAATACATCACGAATATATAAAGGTATTCTTGGGAAAGAGTCTTCAAGTTAGAGCTGAAAACTAATATTAGAGGGGATGAGAGGAACATGGAAACTCTTGGGAAAAGTTGTAAGGGGATTCTGAGAGACAGATAATGTGACAAATCTCAAAGGGTCCCGTGTTCACTGCTTTGAAAAACTCCTTACTTCAGTAAGGAAAGTGGGAATGGTGTGAGGAAACGGAATGTAATTGAGCCAGACCATACAGATACTTCATATTGGTTATTTCATTTACCTGCATGGTAACCTCCCAATACTGATACCATCACTAAGCTTTTGTCTGAGAAAGAAAGAAAGGCTTCCCATGTTCTGGTAACCAAATAAGGATCACCTAGGTAGCCGGTAAGACTGCTCCCATTTAACTTCAGGTGGAAGTCTTTTTCATTCTAAGTAATATGAAAAAGAAAGAAATCCTCTTGAGAGTGCCCTGCTCACTTGCTCAGTGCCCTCCCCTAAGTACATCCTCTTCTTAGGGCATGAACCTTAGCCACTTGCAAGGAATCAATTCACCAGGTCAGATTTCCACATGAAATTCTGTCAATACTTCATTCTTTCTGAGAATTACAGAATATTTTTTAAAATATATTTTATATTTATTGATTTGACAGAGAAAGAGGGAGAGAGAGAGAGAAAATGGGCACGCCAAGGCCTCCAGCCACTGCAAACAAACTCCAGACGCGTGCACCTCCTTGTACATCTGGATAACATGGATCCTGGGGAATTGAACCTAGGCCCTTTGGCTTTGCAGGCAAATGCCTTAACCACTAAACAACCTATCCAGTCCATTACAGAACATTTTGAATTTTTGTTCTTCCTAGGAAGTACAGGATGCTTGGAATCAAGCTTATTACTTATGTTTGGTTTATTGTGTATCTTATTTTTTTCCTTATAATGACTTATCCTTCAGATTAGCCTTGTTTTGCTGTATATTTGAGCACATTGTTACATGCAGTTTCCTGGTCATGAAGGTCAGGGAACACTGCTCTCTTGGACTTAGTTTGTGCCATTTCATTCTCACATGACCACTCCAATAACTGAAACATCAGACAAACACCATACATCACAGTGTTATCACAAGACAGGTAATGAATAGACAATATCATTTAATGCAGAGATAAACACAGTGTTTGCAAGTTGCACACAGAGGGTAACAATTCCTATGTGAGATCCCTGGGCTGGTATGAGAAAGTTTGCACTGTGTATCACTCATGTCTGTGCATAGTCTGTGGAGGGGGGGTGTTTTCTCAGCATGTTTTGACTTCTGCTTCCTCCAAACCTCAGTCAGATATTCAGTGTTATGTGTGCAACAGTCGAGATGGGTCATGTTATGCCATGGTAGAAGTATTCCTTATTTCTCAATGACCTGAGCAACAAAGGCTCATATCTCTCACAGACTCACAAATTCACCACAGTTTTTTGTTTTGTTTTGTTTCTCTTTAGGATTTTTCATTGAGACAGAGTCTCATACATTCCAAGCTAGTTTTAAACTTGAGCTGGCCATGCTAGCCAAGGATGACCTTTAACTTCTGTTCTTCCTGCCTTCACAGGCATGTCCCACTTTTCCCTTAATGAACTTAATAAGGATCAAAATTGCAGCTCCATGAATGCTAGGTAAGCACTCTGCCAGCTCAGCATCTACTGTAGGTTTTCTAGGAACTCTTTCTTATCACCCCACTTTTCATTTTAAGCTATAGAAAAGCCACCACTGGAAAATAGTTCATCAGTGCATGGAAAATAAGATTCTTGTTCTAGGAATAACACAAACCCCTCCATTCACAAATTATAGGCCAAAACAACTCATTTTACTCACCACCCACCTTTCAAAGGATAATAAAATCAATCTTACCACATGTCCTAAAGACAGAAAGAAGAAGAATTTGGTATTCAGCACTACTTACTGCCACACTGAATAAATTAGCTTTTGCCATTGTCTCTTCTGACCTATGTAAGTCTCTTGGCCATTCTCCATGTGCTTAGTAGGGCTGCATGAACCAGATAGCTTGAACACTGTGTATTCATTTTCCCAGTTTCTCATGTTGGAAGTCTGAAATCAAGATGCCAGTAGGGTCGGTTTCTTAGAGGCCTCAACTTCAGCTTACAGATAGATGTCTTCTTGTCTTCAGGGGTCTTCTTTCTTTGTATGGCCTCTCCAAACCCCTTTTATTAATAAAGACACCAGTCATATTTAGGGTTCACCTAGAAGCTTCAACTTATTCAACTCTTTGGAGACATCATTCTGAAGTACTAGTAAACTAACTACTTAAGGATTCTTACAAAGGAATGTGGGAGTCACACACCTCAGACCATGCCAGTCCCTCATTCATCATGATTACTGCTTTCTTCAGTTCAGGAGGCTTTCTCTCACCCCCATCCACATTCTGCTTGGTGACTAGTGAGCTTGTTGTATGAAGGATTTGGTGGACATACAGCATCACTTGATGTAGGCTGGAACTCATTGCCTGAAAGAAAGGTCAGAAGATGGGACGGGTCTCCCCTTCTCCAACCATACTGAGGAAAGAAGCATGCTGAACCTCAGCAAAGCTAAAACTATCAGCTTCCCCTTTTTATAGAGCAATGATGAGAACAGCCTCACAACAGGAGAATAAATGTGGTTTATATACCCACCAATTTAGACTTATTTGCCAAAGAGTTAAAGGACTACTAGGAAATGCTAGAAATGTAACATCTAGAAAGATTACTCTGTCCTAGCAGAAAGGAAAGGATAGCTCAATTCCAGGTAGACTCCATAGCATTTTTTAGATCATCTATGGCTTACTCCCTAGGAATGTGTCAAATGCAAACATGGCCATTTTTTTTTTTCCCCAAACATTAACAAGTTCCACTTTGTTCAAAAACCAAAACTCCTGACTACAACAAAGGCCCTACATGAACTGGCCCTTGCCTTCCTCTATAGTTTCCCCTTGAGTCTCCCCTCTTGCTCATTATGGTCCAGGTTTATTGGACTCTCAATTTCAATGAATGTTTTTCCATGTATTGCCACCCTTCATACACAGAGTTCCTAGACTCACAACTTACTTCCCATTCTCTTTATATTGATGGTTCCTTCTTATACTTCTTGCCATGGTTTAATCAACAAACACCTCTCTAAAGAGTTCCCAGTGCGTTCACAGTGTAAGTGACATAAAAGTCAAAGTAGAGCCGGGCGTGGTGGCGCACACCTTTAATCCCAGCACTCGGGAGGTAGAGGTAGGAGGATCGCTGAGAGTTCAAGGACACCCTGAGACTACAGAGTTAATTCCAGGTCAGCCTGGACCAGAGTGAGACCCTACCTCGGAAAAAAAAAAAAAAAAGGAGAAAAAAAAAGTCAAAATAGTCTTTTTGATTTTTGAATGCACTATTTCATTCTTAGTACTTATACCTCTTATAATAGCATTGATTTTCACATGGGCACATACTGACACACACTTGTGTGTTATGGGATTTGTCTCCAAATACTTGTCATTTCACAAGACTATACTTTCAGGGATCATTTCTATAGTTCATTACTAGTTGTCACTTCACAATACTCCAGCCACAGCAAAGCACTGATTTGTGGCATAAGCCACAAGAATGATGAGGTTTTATGATATTTGTGTTAATGAAATCCTTTTAAAATTTCATGAAATGTCACACAGCCATCACTTTTTAGTATTTCCATTAATCAACTGAGCTATATTTATTCAATACTGTTTCCAAATAGGAAGATTCGCGGGAAGAAATGAAGACAGAATGTCAAGGCTGGTTACAGACTTCTCCATGGATATAACCACTTGTTAACTTCAGTAACTGTTTCTGGGGTGAGTGAAGAAGGTCCCTAAGGCATGAGGATCTACACAGCTGCCTCACAACTCAGCTGAATCCACAGGCCATTTATTGTTGTCACTAATAAGATGGCAAAGGCTATAAGGAATCTGTGGTTTTAGCAAGAGCCTGGGAGGAAAATGAGGAACCAAGAAGTATTGAGCACCTGCTAGATATATACTTCAGCCACAGAAACAAAATATTACTTTCCTAATTTTCCTAATAAGAAAACTAAGAAATAGTAATCACTCTTGCCTTAAAACTCATGTTTATGAAATGATAGAGTTAAGAAATCATGAAAATTCACAGTCTTCAGTATTTTTACATTCCCACAGTTTATTTTGTTTTGTTTTGTTTTGTTTTGTTTTGTTTTGTTTTGTTTTGTTTTGTTTTGTTTTAGAATCAATGCCCACATACATTATCCAAATTCAATTCAGGGGAGTACTCAAGATCACGAATCCATCTATGGACAAAGAAACTAAAGCTACAAATTCATATAAACAGACATACATTTATACAAATGAATGAATGAAGTAAATCAATTTCTGAAAGGTAAAATGGAAGGACCAAACCCAAAATGTGAATCTTCTAACTTCAAGCCCATGATTTTTCCCTATTACATATTCAAGTTATGAAGAGAAAATGGTCACTGATTCTCCATGGCCAAAGCTCCATAGTGAGTAGACAGAGAGTTCTATAGACATTGTGCATTTTAATTTCCATGAGCCAATGACAAGGTCAATTTGCTGAGAATGTCACTGCATATCTGATGACTCTCAAGGATATTCTCAAGAATATTCATGTTCCATGTGCTACTTAATTAGACTGACATGACAAACATTGATTCTTAAGATAGCATAGTTTTCTCTGCCTTGGACAGTTTATTTAGAGGTAAAAGAAAACAGACAGGTAAAAGACTAAATTAGTATAATATCCTGGAGGAAAAATAATGGGAAACATCTGAGGGGCATTAAACCTTGGAAGATGAAGATGGGCTGTAGGAAATTAGAAGATGGAATTTGGAGCTAACTTGTCATGCAACCTAATATCATGCCCTTCTTTTAAAAATGTCAGAAGTAAAGTCCAGAGAAATTAAGCCTAATCTATGTCTGAAACTAGTAATACCCCTAGAAATTTGTTGGGAACTTTAGGCCCTCACTCATACCGAGCTGTCACATGCACCCCACTCTTCCCCTTAGTGACCATTATTTATGATCAATCTGTATTGAAATGTGTTCTGAGAGAGACCAGGGATCTGAAGAGCAGGGGCAGGGTTGTCTGGTCGGGTTTTGGGTTCAGGTGCAGTAAGTCAATCTGCCTTCTACATAAACCTTTAGATACACAATTCAATTTATCATCTCATGCCTATCTATAACTGAACGTGCATATGCTTAAAATAAGAGGCATTATGGGAAGAAACATGTGCAGTAGAGAAAATGATATATAATCCAAACCTGTCAATCAAACTAGGGGACTGTTCCCAACTATGCTGTTACAAACCTGTCATTCCTCCCCTAAAAACACCTAAAGCAAAACCCTGGACTTACTGGTATCTTTGAATTCTCACCACTTATATGGCCCAGTACCTCTTTGGCAGCATATTAACAAGGCTTTACTATCATTTTCTCTTAATAAAATTTTTGGCTGCTTAACTACTTGTGTGTGCTTTTTTTTTTTTCTTTACAATACTTTGAGTAAGACAACAAGAACCTGGAAACATTCACCGAGAGAGATCTCTGATAACAAATTTGTTCTTTGAAAGTAGAAATGAGAGAGGACCTAGGACTCTAAAACAAAACATAAGCTGCCCTGGAGCTAACATGACTGAGGAAAAATGGGTGTTGAGCCAAAGGGAGAGAGAAGTGGCAAGACCCAGACAAGGTCAGTAGAATAGGGTTTGGTGAGAGAATGCTGTGGAATGATACTAGGGATGCAAAGTTAGGTAATGGTATTATGGATAGGGATTCTTCACAATTACTAATTAAGATGTTGACAGTTATATCAAGTGATTTTGCATGGGAATCTCTAAGTAAGATGTGACTTTGACATGATAAGCCACCAAGGGTTAGTGGTAACACCCTACTGTTAGTACGGAACATGGAGTGACCTGGCTGGAATTGGAAGAGAGTCAGTCCCTAGACAGTTAGCATGTGTATTGCCAGAAGGTGCTACATGAGTGACTGGGGGAAAATGACCAACATCTGTCCAAACAACTTGTAGTCTAAACTACCCAGCAGCAAACAACCTGACATGATGCTCACACAAGTGCAATCAGTGGCACACAGCTATGGTGGGAAACCAACTGCTCTTGATTTGGTTAATTGATCCACTCAGTGGAACAGAAATCATAGCTAGAGCTGGGAAACAAGTCAGAACCACATCCAAAAAACAAGTCCGCTCTCACTTATCAAGCTCCCACTAATCGTGGGCTACAAGAAGACCTACACCTATTAAATTCTCTCTAAAAAAATAATGTTTATCTCATCTATCTGGTGCTGACTTCACTCTCCACTGGAGAATTTGCTTCTCTTTTTTTCATGGACACAGATCCTGATAAGATAATCAGCCCATCGCACCTCAACAGAACCCCAGCTGAAACAAAGAGTAATTAGAGAAATGAGCAAGACTACTATTTTCTTGGTGACCTGGTAACAGCACAAGAGTGAAGGAGATAAACACAGAGAACACTCAACTCTTACCAAACCAGATATCCAGAGACACAGATGCTCCTAAAACCTCATCACTGAAATAGACCTAAAATGAACCCAATGTAGCTCAGGGAAATTTGCAGAAGAGGGGCCAGAAAAATTGTTAGAGCCACATGTTGGGTAATGATACACATAGACGTTTCCTCCTACCCATAACTGAGGGCTAACTCAATTCATGACCCATATACCTCAACAAGGAGGGGCCAAGAGGAGGAGGGAGGACAGGGAGGAGGCTAACAATGGTACTAACTTGACAGTATTCACTGAGTACAAAACTAATTAATAAAAAAGTTATCATTATGCGCAGAGACATTGCCTCTTACCCATAACTGATGACTAACCCCACAATGCACAACCCACATTCCCCAATGAGGAGGGTCCCTGAAAATGGGGGAGGACAGGGAGGAGGCTAACAATGGTACCAACATGACTGTATACACAGTGTGTACATACCTAATAAAAAAAATGTGACTCTGAACTTTGGAATCATGAATATAGGTGATTCTAAGAAAAGTGAAAATTCAAGCAAATTGCCCTGCAGTGTTAGAGCTCAAAGTGGGGATAGCAATGTGCCATGGATGAAATCAAAACCAAAAAATCAAATCTAATCACATGGTATATGATAAAGACATAAGTACCGTAGCACCAATAAAAGCAAACTTTACAAGATTCTGCTACTTGCCCCATTTTTACTACATCACTGTAGTATCTGTTTGCAGGAGGGGCTTTCTTGCATCTGACCTTAATATCCACTGACCCTTCTACTTAAAGAAAAACTCAGTGTTCTAGCTTTGGTGCTTGTTGTCATTAGCTATAGGTTTCATAAGACCTCTGAATCACCCAGTCTTGTTATTTCCAATAACTCTCCAATCTGGCCTAGCGCTCTTGCATCCCAGGAATCTTCAGAGATCACCTTCTCAATCCACATGGCTCATCACACTGCTGTGAAGCCATATTTCAGCCCTAGCTTCATGACTCAACCGTGATGGGAGGTGTGTAAAGCTACTTATAATACTCAAAATCTTAAGCACCAGGGTTATAGGAATGCTTATAAGCTACAATAAGATTATGTGACATGATTCAAAATTTAAATTCTGCTTCTCAGTCAAGAAATAAAACACGAGGAAGAAAGCCCAGTTCATTTCTACTAAGAAATCATTGGAATTTCTGGATATTATGTAAAACTCAAGATTTCTTAAAAGCCACTGAAGAGTTCACCCCTAAATAGATCATAACCTCCTTCAGCATCTTATCTCTCGTGGAATTATAGAATTTCCTTACATAAAATGTGTCTTGGATGCATGCCACTGATGTGTTCATGCCACTTCTGCTTCAAGTCTCACCAGAGGCAGCATGCCAACCAGGCTTGGAAGAGATACTCTATTGCCAGGGATCATTTTGCATGGTCAGCTCTGAGAAGGAAAATTTGAAACTTCAGGAGCCACTTGCAAAAGCAGATCTAATTGGGAGACCTGAAATGAGTCCAGGTCAGTTTCTCATGCCTTTCTCAAGTCTCAGGAACGCTGGCTTCATTCTCATGCAACTGGCACAGGCTCACCACAGACAGACCACTTACCAGCAAATAAAGGAACAGATTTATCCCTCCTGCCCCCTCAGAGAAACAGCTGCACCTGAACAAACTTGCAAGGTTAGGATCAGATGCAGTTTATGAAAACCTACTCTGACTTCACTCATGACAAAGGCTGAAGATAAATCCAAGCCATGTTTTGTGGATTGTGGCCACTGCCTCATGGGGTGGGTCCTGCTTGTACTTCATAGACCCCCATCATCTAGCTGCCCCAACAAAGTCCATTTAGGGACAGGAAAGAGAAGTTTGCGCATATCTCTAGTTGCATCTACATTAGTTCCTTCTGCACCTGGGGTCTCCTTAGGGGCCTCTTAATCAGTCTGACTAAGCCTGACCTTGCCTTGGTTTATGAGGGTAATGAAATCACAGCCCCAGGTGGGGCGGCTGCAGGTGCACTTGCTCAGCCATTGGGAGCCTTGTTATTTCTGTAATCTGTCACATACTGTCTCCCACTTGGGGTTGTACTTTGCAACCTTATGAATGCATTTTCTTATAAGACAAATCTTGTCCATGCCAATCCAATCACATTTACAAAATTTGCCTGGAAATTGTGGAGAGATGGGCTGCAAAGTAGTTGCTTTAGTTTCTTTTTATTTCTCCCTATTGTAAGTTGTTAGATCAGGACTAATTTGATTTGGGAGCAAAATGATTGGTGTGAAGGGAATATAGCTGTGGATATAAAAACCTAGGTTTGATTTAATTTCTGTCATGTGACCCTGTTATAGACATTGATACCTTGATGATAAGTTGGACTCATTACTGTAGATGATATCTTTTCCTTTACTGAGGTGCCTGGCTGAATGGCATATCTCTAAATGAAGTCTTGCAGGGAAGATGAAATGTTATCAACTCTACAAAGTCATCAGTCTTCAGAGTAAACAAAGACTCACCCAAGGCAAGCAATGAAGATGGTGCATGCCTCCAAAATCCATTAGTATGCTGCCCAAATACACAACCCACATTCTTTATAGTCTGTGAATGTTAGGCTAAAATCTCAAAGCAAATGAAGTTAGCACTCAGTCTCAAAGCTGAGGTCCGTCTGTAGAACAATTACTACTTCAGCGATACTAACCAATTCGTCTTCTGTTATGGTTTAAAAACAAAATGTCAGCCGGGCGTGGTGGCGCACGCCTTTAATCCCAGCGGAGGCAGAGGTAGGAGGATCGCCATTAGTTCAAGGCCACCCTGAGACTACAGAGTTAATTCCAGGTCAGCCTGGACCAGAGTGAGACCCTACCTCAAAAAACCCCCCAAAAAAAAAAAATGTCCCCCAGAAAGCTCACATACCAAATGCAGCTGGGGGTTCTATTTTGGAAAATTGTGAAAGCTCTGACTGGGGCCTACTTGGAGGAAGTAGGTTGGTGGGGAAGTGATTTTGAAGATTATATCTGGTTCCCAGTTCCTTTTTCACCCTATGCTTCCTGTCCACCATGAAGAATGTTGTCCTGCACACACTGCCACCAGAACGTTCTATGTCACTATAGGCCCCAATTCAATGGAACCAAGGATCATGGCCTTTGAAACCATAGTGAAAATAAATTGTTCCTGCTAAAAGCTGTATATGTTAGACAATCTGTCATGTCGATGAGAAAGAGAAAGTAACTGATATACCTACTCATTGTCACTCACTGTCACAGTACCTTTTCTTTTCATGCACTCCTCACAGAATCCTAGCTAACATGAAAGCTGTATTTCAAACTTCTCCATTACGTAGGAACAAAAAAAACCCTGGAGATAATTTTGTATACATTTATCTAAAAGACAGGAAAAATTCAACTTGTCTCATTAGCCCTTTTTAAGAACTGGCTTGCGACATGTTACTGAAAGGCAAAACCAAGAACAGATTTTTTGTTTTGTTTTGTTTTGTTTTTCAAGGCATGGTCTTATTCTTTCCCAGATTGACCTGGGACTCACTCTATAGTGACTCACAGCAATCCTTCTGCCTCTGCCTCCTCCGTACTAGGATTAAAGGCATGTGCTACCACACCTAGTTCACTCTAGTAAAATTCTAAGTGAAACTGCATTGATCTAGGATCATTGGCCTATGATCAGTTTAAGGAGTATTAGAACTTTGCCATTTCTAGTTTGTTGCACTAATAACCTCATAAATTGTGATTTACCATGTATCTTGAGTATCATATGTTGGACTTATTTAAATAATGTGTATAGTTTTCCTAGATATACTATCTATAATTTTCTGATATATATCATTTTCTGTTGTTATAATACAGAATGATTACTATATTGATATTTTGTGCTAAGCTCAATTTAACCCACCTACTTTCCCAGCAAGGGATCCTAATATAAAACTCAGCTCTTTGGACTTTATTCTTTCTCCCAGCTCTATTCCTGTCATTTCAACTATTTTCATCAAGTTTTTAATTTTTTTTTAGAATATATGCATTCTTTTCAACTTTCCCTCAATAGAATAGTTGAAATGAATTATCTAATATTTTACTATTAATACTAAAGCTAAATATCAAAATTTAAAAAATTTCTAGACACCAAAAAAAAAAAAAAGAGTTACAGCTTGAACATCATGAATACACAGGAGCTTGGTAGACCTCTATGAATAAAGAAATGTTAGTAAATGACTATATGTTAAGAAAGCTGAGGAAATCTCAAGTAAGTTGCATGAGGAATGATGGAAGAAGTAGGAAGGCTCAATAAGTGGGAGAGAGAATAAGAGTAAAGGGACTGAAAGGACTGACAGTATTAATGTGACTGAGAAGTAGCTATCACTAAGGTGATTTGCCAAAATCTGGAACCAGAGGGTGCAGGAGAAAGTGGAAGGCATCTCTGGGTGCTGCATATGGAGAAGTGGAAGCCATAGACAATGGCTGAAAGCAAGGTGTGTCCAGGGAAAACATGGAGTGGAAGAGGGTGGTGAATAAATGATATTATTGTGTGGAGTTATCTACTTGGAAATTGAAATAATTGAGGATTTTGGCAAGGCATAGGAAAGCGAAGTTAACCCAGATGCCCAATTTGATAAACGTGTGAGGATAACAAAGGAAATGGGACAGAAGAAAGCTAGAAAGAGGCAGGTATAACTCACATGATGAACCAAAGCTCAATTTATGTTTTGAAGATGTTTTCCCAATAAAATATATGAAATTATCAAATTTCAAGCATAACATGATCTCAGAGCACATACTGCTTGAAAGAAATACCATCTGGTCAAGAATAATTTCTTCCACAGTAACATAGTAAAGAAGATGTCAGAGAAAGGAAAACTGTACAACTTCTTTGTATACTGGACAGTTGTATTAGGTCACCTAATATGTCAACAACAATTAAAAACAGATGATGCCCTGAAATAAAAGTGTCCATTTCAAATATTTGCTAAATTGGATCTCCAAATGTTTCTCACTGTCAGAGATCCATAAGCAGAAGTGTTACCTAGGGAAACCAGCTGTTTGTCCAGATGGGCCCTCACATGGCAGGAAAACCTTGTCATATCATTATTCTTTCAGTCTTACCCACTAAGTATCCACCATATGCCTGCCCATGCATGGGTTCAGTAGACTTTGGGAATCTGAGTATCTTTATACTCTAGTGGGGCATTAGGTAAAGTTCTTATCTTTGTTTTGTTGGAAATTAGTATTTCCAATTCCTTTTATGTCTCTCAGTAGGATCTAGTGAATTAGCACATGGTAATTAGACAGCAGGCTAATGAATATGGAAGCTAAGGAAAAGAAGTGGAAGGACTAAGGAAACTTTCATCTAATTCTGGCTTTGGCAAAATATGTTCCACTAGCCAAACCCAGCCTGCTGTCTGCTTTGCTATGGCCAGCAAGCTAGATGTAAGGAATAAAGACTATTAGGCTTTTGAGAACAGCTGTTTGATTTTTGCCTCTTGGCCTACAAAGCCCAGAAAATAATTACTATCTGGCCTTTTACAAAAAGAAAGAAAGAAGAAAAAGAGAGAGAGAGGAGAAAAAAAAAGGAGGAGAATGAAGAGGAGGAAGAGAAAGAAGAGGAAGGAGGAAGAGGAAGAAGAGGAAGAAGAGGAGAAGCAGCCAGACTTAACCATATTGAGACTCGGTATGTCTTCACTGTTTTCCAGAAGCCAAATAGCAAACATTTGAATCTGCTTGTGCCACATTATCATAGTGTAATTAGCTGTCAAATAGTTTCCTTTGTCAGTATAGCCTTCATTGGATTTCCAGGCTAGATCTCTCTGACTCTTTATAACTTCAAACATGTTCTTCACGCACACTGTTCTTATAGATTATATACATGATAGTCTGGCTCAGAGACTGGCAAAGGGCCAACAAGTAAATATTTCAGTTTCCCAGGACTTGGGGCCTCTCTTACAGCCACCCAACTGGGGCTGGAGCTGGCTTGTTAGGTAAAATGTACAAGCATGAGAATCAGAGGCATGGATTCCCAGCCCTCACATAAAATCTGGGTGTGGGGAGGGAGAGATGGCTTACCAGTTAGAGTGCTTACCTGTGAAGCCTAAGGATCCAGGTCTGAGTCCCCAGTACCTACATAAGCCAGAAGCACAAGATGGCTCATGCATCTAGACTTCATTTTTAGTAGCTGGAGGCCCTGGCATGCCCATTTCCTCTATCTATCTGCCTCTCTTTCATTCTCCAACAAATAAAGAAATAATTTTTTTTAATTACTTGAAAAAAAAACTTGTGGTGCAGTTCACCTGCTATTCTAGCAACTCAGGAGGCAGAGACTGGAAGATCCCTAGGTCTCACTGGTCAGCTAGTAAAGCTGAATTGGTGGCCTCCATATTTAATGAGAGACTCTCTTTTCCTAAATACTAATAAATAAATGTAGAGAGTGATTGAAGAAGACACCTAATACCAACCTCTGACCTCCCCATGCATGCACAAACACATGCATGAGCACCTTCACACATACATGCAAACTGACATGCACACCGCACGCATACATGTCAAAACTACAGCAAAATACCCAACAATAGCACTGTAGTGTGCATGTTAGTAATAAAAAAAATCTAAACATCAACGTGCCAGAATGTATTCCAGTGAAACTCTATTTACGAAAACCAGGAGGCAGTGGGATTTGGCCTATCAGTCAGTTTGTCAACCCCTGACCAAACATATTCATAGGTGTCCCAATTCATATTTTTTAAGTATTATATCAGATAGCTTCAGGTTCACTGAGATGAACTTCCAGACTAGGATCAGTTATGGAGGAGGGGATATTTATTGATGTCTACACATCCAGGGTAAGTTCCATAAATGGCAGAAAAGCTGGCCTGCCTTCACAGGACCAGGCAGACAGAGAGAAGCACATGCCAAAAAGCCACACAGGACACTTCAGGACCTCCAGATAAGCACACGTTGCATATCTTTAGATTGAAATCTGAAACCCACCACCACACCTTAAGATACACCCAGTGACACTGCCTCCAGCCAGGTGTCTGCAGATGCAAACTACAAACAAACAACTGAATATATTGGGGGCCATCTATTCTATTCAAACCACCACAAATATCTATGCAGAAATGTTATTCTTTAATTGTCTTTGGGAAATAACTCTCTTCTTATGTCTAAACATATGTTTAGATAGCCCAACTGATCAATCAACTAATAATCTTGGAAAGAAATGAACCCTTTAAATAGCAGGGATTAAGTTAAACCCCAAAACTAAATTTGGATTTTGAATCTTCACAGGGACCACAGGTACTTGAAATTTTATCCCAGAGAGGTTTACAATGCAGATAAGTGTCAAGTCACAGCCCACAATGCAAACAGCTCTTCACACCTGTTTCCACCTCAGGCTTTTGAAGATCTGGGTTATAAAATACTGTTGCCTGTGAAGCATTGAGTTTATTGTCTTTGAGTACAGCTCTCTGCCTTGCACATCTGAGGGGGTCACCTTCTAGAGGACTGGTCAGAACGCTTTTCAGCATTTTCCTTTTAGATTTCAATTCTGAATGCTTTACCAAATGGGTCATGAGACCAAAATGAGGTCAGTAAAATCTTCAGAAGAACACTCCCTTCTGAAAGAAGAGCTGAAATGAAAACCATTTTAGAACCTACATTCAGCGGAGTAATGAATTCTGTTTCTCATCATTAAAGTAAGAATGATAATAGATTGGATTCAGCTCCACCATTCATGAGACTTAACTCTTCAGAGGTCATCTTAGATATAGCCTATTAAATAATGCAAGCCAGACAATGCCAACTTAATAAAACCAAAATGTCACTTTGGGTTTGAATTGATTTTTCTTATTTGAGGATCTCTTAAGTTTGCAAATCAGAACTGCCCTATATTCACACCTCTGAAGGAGGTTGACTTTCCTAGGGTTAGTTTAAAAGACACAGATTGATGGGGAAGGTTTGTGTTGGGTCAGTATCGAGTGGCCTTCTCCTGAGGACCTGAATTATTCATAAGCTTTCATGTGTTTTCTGTTTCTTGCCTGACACTGTAGAAGGTGGAGACAGGAGGAGAATGCAGCCAGCTGCAAACGGATTGCCTTTTGGACCTGGGTTAGCCATTAGAAGAGGGTGGGGTCGGGTTCTAATTTTACAGGAATTTTGGATCAATAAACCCTAAAAATAAACAACTAGCCAACAGCTGATGATGCTGTTGTCTTATGTGTCTACCATTCATTTTTTACAATCTCTCTTTCTCTCCTCTGTGTGCACATGGACACGTGTGTGTGTGTGTGTGTGTGTGTGTGTGTGTGTGTACATGTGTGTACTGAGGATTAAACCTAGGGCCTCACATAGGCTTAGCAACATTCTTCAACTGAACTACATCCCCAGAAAACTTCCCTCTTATGCAAAGGTAAGAAAACCAACTGTTGATGATCGTCTGGCTGTGAATATAGCTGCTTTCCTACCTCCTGCAATGACCTTGAGGTTGAAGAACAACTTGGAGATGCCTGAGTATGCATCTGGGAGATGAGACCCAGGAGACCCCGTATCACCCCAGCTCACCTTCCTCTGACAACTGACACTGGAGCATACCTTCTACCAGTTGTGAGCTGTGATTCTTCTAGAAAACAAATGGGGGCTTTATATTGATTTTCAATGTTTTTATGCATACGATATCTATGGGCACGTGTTTGCCATGCTGTAGGGAAGTCAGAGGACAACCTTGGGCTGTCAGTTCTCACCTTCCCCTTGTTAGAAACACGATCTCTAATGTTTGCAATTTCCCTGGCTTAGGAGCTTTGGTACGTTGGCTCTGCCTCTTGTGTCTACTTTCTGCAGGTTCTGTGGATCTGAATGCTGGCTGTCAAGCTTGCACAGTAAGTTCTTTTAACCACTGAACCATCTCCTGACTTTCAAACAGTCAATATACAGAGTGCTTTCTTTGAACAAAGCATTGCCTATGGGCCATATACATGAAAACAGATAAAAGTCAGTCTATTGCACTGAAGGTGAAAAGGGAGGGGAAAAAAATGGAAAATCTTTCATTTTTCTTTTTTAAAACTTAAATTTTTTTAAAAATTTATTAGAGACAGGGCTGGAGAGATGGCTTAGTGGTTAAGTGCTTGCCTGTGAAGCCTAAGGACCCCGGTTCGAGGCTCGGTTCCCCAGGTCCCACATTAGCCAGATGCACAAGGGGGCGCACGCGTCTGGAGTTCATTTGCAGAGGCTGGAGGCCCTGGTGCGCCCATTCTCTCTCTCTCTCCCTCTATCTGTCTTTCGCTCTGTGTCGGTCCCTCTCAAATAAATAAATTAAAAAAATTTAAAAAAATTATTAGAGACAGAGGGATATATTTTTATATATGTATGCAGAAAGAGAGAGAGAGAGAGAGAGAGAGAGCAATCCAGGGCCTCTAGCCACTGCAAATGAACTCCAGATGCATGCACCATGATATGCATCTGGCTAACATGGGGCCTAGAGATTTGAACCTGGGTCCTTAGGCTTCACAGGAAAGTGCCTTAACCACTAAGCCATCTCTCCAGCCCTCATTTTTATACAGTAGGTAAAATTGAGGATTTCTAGGCAAAATGTTTTCCTAACCTTTCTCTCAGAGCAGTGAGAGAAGAATAAAGATGAAAACTGTTGGAAAATGAATATAATAAAAGATTCTTGGGTTAATGCTATAGTATTAGACCCCAGGAGCAATAGCTAAAATTAATGTATGAACAGGGCTTCTTTATCTTTATTTGATAAATAAATACCTGGAAGGAAGCAGCTACTCCCAGCTGTTTCTACTACTAATGGAACATATTGTAGGGGTGTGTTCTAAAGTCAAGGAAAAGTTCTCCTTTGTCATCTGGGGCCTTATCATGTATGTTCTCAGCCTTGATAACAATCCCACAATTTTATAGTTTATTATTACTGTTTTGAAATAAGGTCTTGCTGTAGCCCAAACTGACCTGGGACTAACTCTGTAGCCCAGGTTGGCCTCAAATTCACAGTGATCCTCCTGCCTTACCCTCCTACATGATAAGATGAAAGCCCATCTTTCCCAGCTAATTTTTCTTTTTGATAAAAATAAAAAGCATTAAAAACATCCAGGTAAACCCTGCTTTGATGGTAAAAATATTCTCTGTGACCTTAATGCAAAATGTCAAAAAGGGATGGAGCTAAAAAGCAAAAGAGATATGTCTGAAGTTCAATTCTGTTTTTCCTTGTTGTTAATGAAGGCTGCGTTAGCAGTGACCTTAAAGGTGCAGCATTTATTGAGACAAAAGAGTAGAAATAATGATTCACTCTCCAGATAGCCAACAAAGGGATTAAATGTACTGATTATGCATGCAATTACCCAAAAGCTTGTTATTTTATAAAATTGAATTTTTTCCTGCTGAAGCCCAATGCTAAGTAATTAAATGCAGACGGCACTTAATTTTGTCATAGCACAAATAGCAGAGGCTATGGAAAGTGTTATGCCTCCACAATCATGAATATTCCACTGGTGTTGGAATAGATTAGCAAGGAAGAATGCAGCAGGTTAGGATTATAGGAATCTATTAAATACCACAGAATGAATATAGCAAAGAGTGATTAGAATGTCTAATATCAATCACTAAGCAGAAAGAAAAAAAAAATTCTGCTTACCTTACAGACAGGCTTTGAAACAGCTATTTATTTCATAAATTTTCATTCAATATTATACTCAGACCCACTGAAATAAATTTTTAATAATTATCAAGTTAAGTAAACTAACGCTTTTTCTCTGAAGAAAATTACTGTTTCCCCTGCTATCACAAGAAATTTCATTTTGCAGCTTTGCCAATGGCAGAGATTCAGAGCAATGTGACAGGGGAATTCAGGGGTGCTTGCTGTTCCACCCCTCATCAGCTTACCTCTCCTGGGGCTCACATTTGTCTCTCTGGAATTCAGCAGCTGGGAGTGGTTCATTTCACTTCTTTTTACTTACTAGCATGTGTTAATTGTACACACTAATGGAGTTCAGTGTGGCATTTCCATACATGCATATAGTATACACTGATCAAATCAAACCACCATTTTCTTCATCCTATCTATCTCTACTTTCAGATCAACTTCAGCTCCCACATATGAAAGGCAGCCTAAAGTTCTCTTCTTTCTGTGGCTGGCTTATTTCACTTTATGTCCTCCAGTCCCTTCTATTTTGCTACAAGTGACATAATTTCATTCATTTCTGTCTGAAATATGTATACTGTGATAGGTAGATGATAGATAGATAGATAGATAGATAGATGAATAGATAGATAGCTGATATGTAGATAGACAGAAAGATAGATGCTCAATAACAAACACATGGGTTTTCTTTATCCATGCATTTGTTATGGACTATCTAGGCCGATTTCATGTCTTAGCTTTTATGATTAAGGCCTCAGTTACACATTATATAAGAGATGGTGAGAGTGAATAGCCACTTGCATCACTTACATGAATTGTTTTAGGTAAAGGGACTCACAAGAAGGGATTATACACCATTCTTAAGGGTTGAAAGAGAAAGTTACCACTCTGGGGCAAAGAGTGTGACCTGCCTGGGCTATCTAGAGAGAATGCAGCATCGTTTGTAAAGAACACTCCAGCAGAAAACCAAAGAATCAAGACTGAATTGCCAGAACACTCGATGCTTCCAGAGACCCAGGTGTTTTAGGGTGTTTCTGGCCACTGGAGCAAATAGGCTCCATTAACTCATCTGCAGTTTTGAGATTAAAAAGAAACTCCTGGCAACATGAAAAGCCATCTTTCCACTCATCCTCATGGATATTTCTCTTGTCCATGGCATGAAGATACTTTTTAGTAGATTTTTACCCAACCCAACTCAGCCACAGAAAAGCTACGAGTGAAGAGAGACCAACATTCTGAATGTCTACAGGTTGTAGTCATGTCACCATAGCAGCCAACAGTATAGATTGTAATTTCTTCTTATTGATCTCTCCTCTTCATCACCTCAGCTTCCAGACTGACCCTGTGCACAATGGAATCCCCAGAACCTAGCATAGTATCTGACCTGTAGGGTATTTCCAGTAAATATTTTTTTAACGAATGACATTATTGACAACTTCTGATATACAACTTACAGGAATCTTACCTCATCTGTTTTTATTTTACCTCCATCACCTTTCCATCCTAAACTTAACGAATAGCAGATACTGAATAAACAGTTTAAGCCATAATTCTGGTTATTTCTCTGGTCCTGATAGATACAAGGAAAAATGGCTTAATGGTCTATCAGAATGATAGTATAAAAATACTCATTTGCTTTATATAAGGCGTTACAAGCCCAGAACAGGATATATCTTTAGGGGAAAAGTGTTAATTATCATGCTTTCAATACTTTTTTTTTTTTTTTTTTTTTTTTTAGTTTTTCAAGATAGGGTCTCACTGTAGTCCAGGCTGACCTGGAATTCACTATGTAGTCTCAGGGTGGCCTCAAACATACAGCAATCCTCCTACCTCTTCCCCCAAGCCCGGGGATTAACAGTGTGCACCACCATGCCCGGCTCTGCTTTCAATTCTTAATAGTATCTGTTATATATAAAATGAATGAGTTTGTCACAATGAGAAGCAGCCTGAAGTTTTCAAGTGTTTTTTCTAAGACAATAATGTTTGCCAAGGGGCTGGAGAGATGGCTTAGCTGTTAAAGGTGCTTACTTGCAAAGCTTGCTGACTCAGGTTCTATTCTAACCCAGTTTCCACATCAAGTCCAATTCACAATATGTCTGGAGGTTTGTTTTCAGTGGCAAGAGTCCCTGCATTATAGTCAGGTTCACATTGCTGGTAGTAATCACCCAACCAAGTACAATTGTGGGAGAAAGGTTTGTTTTGGTTTACAGACTCAAGGGGAAGCTCCACGATGGCAGGGGAAAACAATGGCATAAGCAGAGGGTGGACATCACCCCCTGGGTCACATGAGGTGGACAACAGGAACAGGAGAATGTGCCAAACACTGGCCTGGGGAAACTGGCTATAATACCCATAAGTCTGCCCCCAACAATAGACTGCCTCCAGGAGGCGTTAGTTTCCAATTGCTATCAGCTGGGGAACCTAGCATCCAGAACACCTAAGTTTATGGGGACACCTGACTCAAACCATCACATTCTGCCTCTAACCCCCATAAACTAATATCCATACATGATGTAAAATACAATGCATTCAGTCCAATTTTAAAAGTCCTCATTGTTTTTTATCAATTCCAATGATGTTCGTACATCCCCAGAGTCCACGATCTTTTCTTTTTTATAATTTTATTTATTTATTTGAGAGTTACAGACACAGAGAGAAAGACAGATAGAGGGAGAGAGAGAATGGGCGCGCCAGGGCTTCCAGCCTCTGCAAACGAACTCCAGACGCGTGTGCCCCCTTGTGCATCTGGCTAACGTGGGACCTGGGGAACCAAGCCTCGAACCGGAGTCCTTAGGTTTCACAGGCAAGCGCTTAACCGCTAAGCCATCTCTCCAGCCCATCCACAATCTTTTAACTGAGCCATAATACCAAAAAATCCTCCCAAAACTCATAATGGCATAGAATAAACTCTCACACTGCAAAAGATGGCATTGGGCATAGCAAAGAAATACTCAAGCAATACATGATTTAAACAGGGCAAACACAAAACTCTGTAGCTCCAAGTCCAACAACTCTAGCCAGTAACAAGTCTCTAGAATTCCAATTCCTCCCCTCCAGCTAGGCTACTCACAGTCCTGGAAAACTTCATCGGGGCTGGCAGCTCTCTTTGGCAGCCATCTCGTGGTCCCGGCATCTCCACTGCAATCCACCATTCATCCTCACGGCCCTATGGGGTCTCCATGCAGCCATCCAGCAAACCTGCTTCACACAGCCCATGACCATTTCCAAAACACAAGACCACATTGCAAACTCAACTACCCTCTCTTTCCTGTATTTCTTATACTCCACAGTACCAGGTAGGATGCCACTTGGTTAATCTAGTGGGGAATAAAGCAGCTTTTGAAGAACAGGACACTCCTTGAGCACTAAAGCCCCTTCAAAAGAGTCAACATCCTTCCTATTGCCCCAGTGCAGGTCAGCCGGCCCAATCTCAAAGGTTGTAATCTCTCGATTGCAGCTGAACAGGCAGAGGTTCACCCAAAGTTGTTGTTGTTTTTACTTTTTTTTCTGTGCCATATCTCTCTGCTCGCACCAGTTCATTTCTATGCAAAGCAACACTGCACAACTTCTCAGGACACAGGTATAACAGCAAGCTTCTCACATAAATGGCTAGCCTAGTCCAAGCAAAGCTCTTTCTCACCCTCATAAGCCAAACCTTACAGTCCATAGTTCTTACAGCATTCAGGTCTTTCCACTCTGACCAGAATAGTCCATCTATCTGTACTTACAACACTTCAAGCCATCTCTTAGGCAATGATTTCAAATCCTTCCACACTCCTCTTGAAAATCAGCTTCAAAAAGCCAAAGCCACACAATCACGTGTCTAACAGTAACACCACTCCTTGGTACCACTTTACTGTTGTAGTTAAGTTTCCATTGCTGATAGAAATCACCCAACCAAGAGCAGCTTGTGGGAAAAAGAGGTTTATTTTGGCTTACAGATTTGAGGGGAAGCTCCACAATGGCAGGGGAAAATGATGGCATGAGGAGAGGGTGGACATCACTCCCTGGGCCACATGAGGTGAACAACAAGAACAGGAGAGTGTGCCAAACACTAGTATGGGGAAACTGGCTACAATGCCCATAAACCCTCCCCCAATAATAACACTGTCTCCAGGAGGTTTAAATTTCCAATTGCCATCAGCTGGCGAAACTAGAATCCAGAACACCTAAGTTTATGGGGGACACCTGACTCAAACCACCACACCCTGGCTTGCTCTTTCTCTTTCTCTTTCTCTCTCTCTCTTTCTTCTTTCTCTGTCACATATACACAGATAAAATAAAACAGCATACGCTAACACTCTGTCTAATGCTTCACCAAGGAGAACATTTCCTTTGTTTGTTTACATGTTTTTATGTGTAGTATGTGTGTTCATAATGAGGTTTTTTAAGCATGTGGGCACCCATGTGTGTATGCATGCAAGGCCAGAGGTTGACATGAGTGTCTTCATCTTCCTGAATCACTCTCCAACTTACTCTTTGAGATTGTGTTGCTCACTGAACATAGAAAGTCACTGATTTGGCTAGATTAGCTAGCTAGCAAGCCCAAGGGATTCCCTGTCTCTGCCTTTTCAACGCTGGGATTACAGGCATGTGCCACCATGACCAACATTTTACATGCAGGCTGAGGCTCTCAACTTGGTTCCTCATGCCTGTGCAACAAGCACATTACCTACTGAGCCATTTCCCTGGCCAGAAATTTCCTTTGAAAATGAGCAAAATCTCTATGTAGAAGGAGAGACAGGTTCCATCCATAGTGTGAGTCAATCCCTTGTTGTATAGCAAATTCCTCCAAATTGAAATATTATCTCCTGGAGGGAAGGAGAAATCAAGAGGTCAAAAAGTCAGGGAGAAATGAACTTAAATGGTCACAATTCCACTCTCCAAACAGGAGCAATAAACTCATAAATGTTATGTAGCAATTTTCTCTGAATTGAAAGATTTTTTTTCCTGAGGGGAGGAGGGAGTCAAGACATCCAAAAATTTAGGATAGCTAAAATTTAAAAGACCCTTCCTTAAGTTTAGAAAATGGGCAGACAGGTTAGCCTTGAACAAAAAGTGATCCAGCCTGGGCTAGAGCAGGAACCCTACCTCCAAAAAAGAAAGAAAGAAAGAAAGAAAGAAAGAAAGAAAGAAAGAAAGAAAGAAAGAAAGAAAGAAAGAAAGAAGGAAGGAAGGAAGGAAGGAAGGAAGGAAGGAAGGAAGGAAGGAAGGAAGGAAGGAAGGAAGGAAGGAAGGAAGGGAAAAGAAAAGAAAGAAAAGAAACGAAAAGAAAAGAAAAGGGAAAAGGGCAGGTAACTGCTTGTAGGAGCCTCTCCCATGTGCCCCACTGAGCTTCCTGCAAGTCCTGCGTGTGTTCAAGAACTGTTGGAACTGCCTGAAAGTTGTATAGTGTGCTAGAGAGCTACAGCTTCCAGGAGTTGTCACCTATGCTGGGGTGGACTTGTGTGATGCCGCTGACTGTGAGCAATCCATTGTTCTTGCAGGCAACCCCTCCTCCTACTTTGTAAGTAACCCCAATAAACTCATTGGTTCACCAAAAGTGATTTTAGGGTAATTGTACTTTTCTTTGCTATCTGTGCCCTATCAAGGGAGGACAGATGTATGTTCACATCTCCCTAGGAAATGTTTCTTGCAATATCCCTGCAGAATATTAGAGCTGCCCATGAAGGAGTCACAACCCCATGAGGCCTAACCCATCATCAGCCTTTCATTATGTCATTGAAAGACCATCACCTGTCTGAAGTGATGCCTCCTTTGTCATGACCTCAGCTTACACTTCTATCAATGATCTTAAATTTTCATTGCTGTAAAATAGCAGGGGTCCCCAAACGCTCCCCCTTGTGAGCTCTATCTCTATCTATGACATCACATTTGATCCCCTTCAGCTAGATTAGTCAAAAGTGACAGTACAATTCCACAGCCCCAACCAATGCTGAAGTAAAAGTTCCCTCAGAGCACTCTCTGTCAATACCTTATCCTTGTCCATCAGTTCTACCATTCCATCTGCCCAAATGAGTTCTGTAGAAGCATTTGCATAGAGCTCTATGGCTGTGTGAGCTGCTAGCCAGGAGCTAAATATCCCTTTGGAGCATCTGATGACTAACTAATGACTCTTGGGAGCTAGTGTCCAAATTCCGTACCTCTTCCCCTCAGATGTATTAATTCCAAGTCTGTGCTCAACACTATTTCTACTATTCTTAGTATAAAATACTAATGGTCCAGCTGGCTTAATAGGACTCTTTCTATTTGCTGCTTTTTTCTTCCTGCATCATACCTCACCCCCTGAAAAACCCAAATGATGTCTCAGTGTCTGCTTCTGGGTAAAACTAAACCAAGATTTTATCTATACATATATATGGAGACAGAGAGTGCTAAAGTGAAAATAATACTTCTAGCATTTGATTCATTTTATATCCTCTTGTTTCTTTTAACCTCCAGAGAATAGATGGATGCAGAGACAGTGTCCCAGGAGGTGCCAACATGAATTGGATGTTATTCCCTGGCTGCCTTCCCTGAAGGATAAACAGCATAACACACTAGTGTTGCTGCCTCTTGCACCCGAAAAGTGTTCCACATATATTCACATCACAGCATGCTGTACAATTCATGAATCTCTCAGAAGAGCCAGAATTTGTGATGAACACAGCAAAGGCAGCCTTATAGCTCTGAAACTTATGGAAATGAACAGAAAATAAAGAGAAAGATCAAGAAATAGATAAAGAAATAAGATGTCCTTTAATTTTGTAAAATAACAATCATGGAGCCTGGAATCATTGTCTATTTGAAAATATTCCACTCACATATATTTTTGTTTATTTTTAATAATACTATAAATCTGCATTGCAACAAACAATACAATTCAAGTAGACAGCTGTTAAGTCTGAGCAGTGTAAATATTCTGGCTTGGAAGCAGATATCTAATAAGGTTGAAATATGTATTCTCAAAGGCAGCATGATAAAGAATTTATAAGATATCGTATTGGTGATTTTTATGGTAATTACATGTTTATGTGATGATACTTTGGATATGTTACTCTAAATGTAATATATTGGAACTGAAAAAATGGCTTAGCAGCTAAGGCTCTTGCCTACAAAGTCTAAGGCAGGTCATGATGGCCCTGTTAGGCCCGTAATGCCATTCGACTGGTTTACAGTGAAAACCCAACGACTTTTAGATATCCCAGAACTGTGCCAGCAATGCAGAGCACTGTTGGCTCGTAATAGAAGTTTTTCCGGATATTCAGCCCAGCTGAGGGGGCATAATTGTAAAGTCCAGATACTTTCAGTTCCTGGTTATAATGTCCAACTTGATATGCAGATATCTGAGCTGTGCTTGATGGTTATTGAGTTTTCATTGGTCCAGTTTCTCCTTGTTTTGCCTTATAGCCATTGAAAATGTTTACTCTGTCCCTTTATATGTTGAAAGCATATAACTTGTTTTGATTTTACAGGGCTCACTACTAAGACAGAATCTTAAACCTCAGATGAGACTTGGGACTTTGGAAGTATCTTAAGTTTGTAAAGATTATGGGGACCTTTGATGTTGGACTGAATACAATTTACAATGTGAGGTGGTTATGAATCTATTCACAGCCAGGGGCAGAATGTGGTAGTTTGAATGGATGTTTCCCAATAGATTCAAGAATTTATTAAAGCTTCTTAGATTTCCAGCTGCCTAGATGGACAAGGTATCACTGTGGGCCAGACATAAGTTGTGTTTGGGGATATATCTCAATTCCAGCTTATGGTGTACAGAGTGCTTTAGCTCTGCCTGGGGTTCCTGTAGTGTGATTGCTTATGGTGCTGGTGGTAGTATTTCTTTGCATGGATATGTGAAAAGGGGCAGATTCTTCTGTCATTATAGAACTTGCCCTGAATCTGTGAATTTCAATAAATCCTGTTCCTCCCATAAACTGTGCCTACTTTAGAAGTTCCTCCCAGTAATATGAAGCTGACTACAACGGCATCCATAGAACACAAGAGTCAGGAACTGTAGGAGGACATCAAGAGAGACTCCCACCAAAGCACCATCCTCTACACATTTCCATGGTGTGAAGTGGTGAGTGATCATAAAACTACTGATGGCGCCATTACCTTACTTGAATAAGTACAGGGACTCCAGATAGGATGTTTTATTAGTTAGGGTTTTCTAGAAGAACTGAACTAGCAGAATGAATATTTATTATAAAAGGAATTTGTTGGGTTAGTTTACATGGTATAGCCTGGTCCTCCAACAATACTTGTCTGTAGGTTTGTACATGTAGAAACCTGGTAGCTGTTCAGTCAGTAAAAATTGATACAGGCTAGAGAATTGGAGAACCTGGTATGAGCTCAATCTACAATGTTGGGTGTCTCAGCAGTCCCCATCTGGCACTGAAAGCCTGAAGGATTTCTGGAGACCCACCAGTTTTCAGTGCACATTGGAAGCCTGATGAAACTTGGTTCTAGTGTTCACAATGGATAGCTAAAAACAGGGAAGATACATGAAGGAGTGTATCAAGTATAGCAAGAACATCCTGGTAAAAAACACACACCATCAAGAATCATGGAAGCATCACCCACTCTGGAGGAAGGCCTTCCTCTCTCAGTTAATCCTCCCTGTAAACACTCTCACAGAACCACCTAAGAGGTGTGTCTCTTACTTGATTTCTAACCTCATCATATTGACAAGAAAACTTAAACATCATAATTGCCTAACATATTTCTAGTCGTTAAATCTCTACCCTTCAAGGCTGGACCAAGCAAGTGAACCCAGATATTATTAAAGAAGAAGCAAGCTGTTCAGGGTAATATTCACAATACGTTCATTTGCAACCCATGATTAAAAAAGGCATGGAATTTCAATCTTTGTTTCTCCTCCTGACAGATAAGCTATGTGAAAAAAATCCTAGAAACAATGGCTAAGTAGCCCCTATGCAAGGACAGAACTTTTGAGACTTCAATTGGAAATTAGGAGTCATATCAACCTCCTGTGTTGTCCGGGACCTAAAACACTTGAGAAACACACAGGTCCATCTCATTTACTTCTGAATTGAGTTTATGTTCTCAAGAACTTTTATTTCATTTTGAAACCCAGCATCAAAGGAAAAACCCATTTGTAGAACTCTACCTTAATGTAATCCCAAAACATGAGGTTACAAATGAAAAGAAATTTCTTGAACAAGCCTTCTGAAATAAAATCTACTTATTAATTGTTTAACTCACTCAAAGTATGAACTTAATTATTTATTAACTCATATAATAAATATTGATTGGGTGCCTATAGTATCAGGTATCAGTTAGTCCTTGTCAGTACTCATAAAACCCAAGCTAAAAACATAAGAGTTCTATATTTAAAAATCATACAACTTAGAGAGATCACAGGTAAAAAATACACAAATGCATGTACTTGTAACAACATTGGTATGTATGCAAGGAAGATAATGTATACAGTAGCAACTGAACTAAAGAAAACCCAAGAGAGAAATGTGGTTCTGAGTGTTAAGGACAGGGACTCTAATTCTAGTATAGTCATCCAGGGGAAACCTTGCTGAAGCAGTGACATTTGGATGACATTTTACATGGAAGATGGCCAGGCAAAATCTGGAGGAAGTTCTCCAAGCAGAGAAAACATCAAGTATAACCGGCAAGAAGTGGAAATAAGCACGGAAGGCCAGAAAGAGGGAGGGTAACCAAGGCCAACTTATATGGTGCCTCGTAGGCCACAAGGAGGAGAGTGGCTTCCATTCTAAGAGCATCGTGATGGGACTATGTGGATGACAGTCACACTCTGCCTTCCTGAGTCTTGCAATTCTAGGCTGTGAGACAAACACTCATAAAAGAGTCACAAAACCCAAACGTAACCACGGTTCAGATGGGCTGCAGAGGAGGGCTGCAGCTCAGCCTGGGTCTCTATAACTAGGGAGGCTGATTAAATTTGAGAGTTGAGAGGGCTGCTTGGAGGAAGTAGACTTCATGGAGAAATCTGAAGAGGACTTGTAACTAGATGTATTTTAAAAAAAATGGATTTACAAGATTCATTCACTTTAATTAAAAATTTTTAAATGGTGACCTTAATGAAGCTTCTTGTGAAAAAGAATGACAAATTTTCAATCAAACATGCTACATCCCATCAGACATGAAAATTTTATTATCTTTGCAATGACAGATTGATTCACTATAAAGGACTTCATAATATTTAAAATTAGTAACATGACATTAGAGTTCATGAACTGATTACCATAATTACAGTTCATTTGATCTTGATTGCTTTTGTAGGGACTCCTGATTAAATCTGTCTGCCCTTGTAATTCTTAAAGCCTGTTTCTTGCAAATTAAGAATTTTCTTACATAAGGGGGCTGAGAAGATGGCATAGTCCTTAAAGTGCTACTGTTCCAAGCATGAGGACATACCTGTTCTGTCTCCAGAACCTATGTAAAACAAGTCAGACATAGTGGCCTAATGACAGCAACAAGGAGGTAAAGATAGGTAACTCAATGTGACTCACTGGCCAGCCAGTTTAGCCTACTTGGAGAGTTCCAGGCCAGTGAGAAAATTTGTCTCATAAAACACAAAGGTGAACATCACCTGAGGAATAATGGCCAATATTGTCTTCTAGCCTTCCAATGCTCATGCACACATACACATGCACATACATACACATAAAGAATATTCTGGGAAGCTGGAAGTGGTGGCGCACGCCTTCAATCCCAGCACTGGGAAGAAAGAGATAGGATCCCCATGAGTTTAAGGCCACCCTGAGACTACATTGTGAATTTCAGGTCAGCCTGGGCTAGATGAGACCCTGCCTCAAAAAAAAAAAAAAAAAAAAAAGAATATTCTGGGATAATACTTCAGTGTTTTCCTCTTTCCACACTATTTTGTGATGGTTGTTTTCATTGTAAATATAGTTTTTAATGTTTTGTTTATTATTTGAGAGGGAGAGAGAGAGACAGGTAGAGAGAGAAAGAGAAGCAGATTAAGAGAGCAAATAGGTGTACCAGGGCCTCTAGCCACTACAAACGAACTCCAGCCACATGCACCTTTGTATCTATGTTTACATGGGTACTGAGGAATTGAGCCTGGGTCCCTTGGCATTGTAAGCAAGCAGCTTAACCTTCAAGCCATCTCTCTAGCCCATAAATGTAGTTTTTAAAGCTTAAAGTTGTATTAGGCTTCTTCAGCTTGCAACATTTTTCAGTCTCAAAACAATTTAGGGAAAGTGAGCAACATTAACTCTGCTTTACAGATGTGAAGACTGGGAAGCATCAAAGCAAAGAGAACTGTACTAACCACATAATCAGGAAGGAGCAAAGCATGCCACACACAGGTCTCACACTTTAGCCTCCAGGACTGTGCGGAAACAAATCTGTTTGCTTTCTGTGGCATTCTCCTTTTTATAATATTTTTATTCATTTGAGAGCAAGAGAGACAGATCGACAGTGACTGTGGCCATGCCAGGGCCTCCTACCACTGCAAATTAATTCCAGATGTATGCTCCATGTGGTACATCTGACTTTACATGGGTACTAGGGAAGCAAACTCAGACCTCAGGATTTATAAGCAAGCACCTTTAACTGCTGAGCCAATTCTCCAGTCCTTTTTTTTTTTTCATTTTTTCAAGTAAAACATGTTTCATTTTATGCTTTGCCTATAACATCCTCATTGTCTCATATTAACTACATTTCTTTTTTAGTATTTTTATTTACTTGAGAGAAAGAGAATAAATATGGGTATCTCGGTGCCTCTAGCAACTACAAACAAACTCCAGACACATAAGCTCTTTTGTGCATCAGGCTTTATGTTGGTACTGGAGAATCAAACCCAGGCCAGAAGGATTTGCAAGCAAATGCCTTTAACTGATCAACCATTCCCCAGACCCCAACTGTATTTCTTGGTTACAGCATTTTCTTTTGTATTTTATTAATCTTATGTTGTACTATTTGTGGCCCTAAGAGTAATTGGCACATGCATATACATATACACAACCATACATACATACATAAGTATACACTACATATTATAATATATGGTGTATAGATAGATAGATAGATAGATAGATAGATAGATAGATAGATAGATAGATAGAATGATATATAATATGATATATACTACAACATATAACATATATTCCATATAGCCTAGATATATTGCAGGATATACCATGTAGGTTTGTGTAAATACAATCTATGAGTTCATACATACAATAAAATCACCTATTGATTTTTGTCTAATTGTTTTCCCATCCTTAAGGGACATATGGCTGTAGCTATTACTATTTTCCTTCTAAGCCCCATACAAAAAGGATGAAATTACAATATACACCCCACCCTGATTCACTGGGAAAGAAAAAAGGGTCAGATCTAATGGAGGGGATTCAACAGATCCATCTATGGGAAGAACTAGAAAGCTAGTAATGTGTTTCCTTTATGTTCCTACAAATCATTCAAAGAACCTCATCAGGCAGTGAAGAATCCCTTTCTCTCCTCCCTTGCAATATTGCACACAAAGAAAGACTCCCCCCACCAAATCTTCAAGTGGACCATCTCATAGGGACTCACAGAATAAAGGCAATGTGGGTAGTTCATGTCTTTACAGCCATCCTTAGCACAGACAGGGGAGAATCTAGAAGAAAGGGTTCAGTGGCAGGTGTTGTCTTCTGCTTCCACCATTCTGCACTTGGCTGCTTTGTTTTCATATTCAGAATCACAACATCACCCAACTTGCCTAGGTTATATTTTCAACTTTTAAGGGTATACAAAGTCAGACCAAATGAGAAGTAAAGATAGAAAAATGAATCTTTCAATGCTCTAGAGAGATGCTGAGGCCACCTGTGATGCTGGAAAGCCAGACTGCAGAGTACTGAACATCAGTGGGGATAAAAAATAAAATAAAATAAAATAAAATAAAATAAAATAAAATAAAATAAAATAAAATAAAATAAAATAAAATATAAAAGCACCCTCTCCATTACGGCTCAAGGTTACATCATTCCCTCTAAGTTTCCTGAAAGATTCTCCATTGAACAGGCAAGCAAAGAGGAAGAGTGGAGCTGAGCCTCTGGGGAGCCGGGAGCCCTCACCCTGCCCTTGACCGGCAGATATTAATCATTCTGAACCACAGGAATCAGCAAGGCCATCACTTAGGGATTTAATTATCTTTTCTTTACTCAGTCTCGTAATGAATGATTCCAAGAGGTTATTAATTTTTCATTCTTGAAGGAGCACATGAAGGCTACCTACTAGGAGGCTCTGCTGATATAAAAAATCCCATTCATGCCGTGGGCCTACGCTGTGAGTGAATGGCATATTCTTCAGTTTAGGGTGTGCATCATGCTGGACTTTACTGCAAGGGCTGCAGCCGGGTCTCTCATGCACCTGCAGATCCACAACTATCACTAAACCTCACTAGCTGTGACACTCAGACACCAGAGTATAGCCCTGTAAGGACTCCCCTTCTTAACTGTGGGGTGCAACACCACTCATAAGAAAATCAAGGAAAATTTGGTAGCAGTAAAAGATTTCTGAACACTCAGTGACCAAAATTCAATTCAACATCAAATATGTGATGAGTCTTAGGTGTTTCTGGAGGTGCTCACCCGTGGGGCCTCAGGCACCTTCCCTATGTAGCCTTGGCTCTGAACACATAGCGATCACTTTGCCCTGGGCATGCCATCACAGCATGTGGTACCAGTAAACACTGCTAGAAACACCCCTGCCCAGATTTGAGAATAGTGAATGGTATGAGTTGCAGTATTTATCTCTATGTAAAGTTTTCTGCTCTTATAGAAACATAATCATTTAATTAGAGAAAACAAAGGTTTGTGCTATTTTAACTATAGTCATTTCTCAGCATATAAGCATCAAAATAATGTACCTTTGGATGGCATGGTGTCAGAGTTTACTAAAATTGCTGTTCCAAGTTGCTGGTTTCAGTTTCAATAAAAATATAAGCATTGGTTTGGGATTAGGAAAGAATTTACAACAACTTAAAAAATGGATGAAACATTCTTCTGCCTTTTGTACCACATGTATATGTGAAATAGCACTCTCAGCACCAATGGTTATAAAATCAAAGTATCCACTTGTTCTCAAAAATATGAATGATGAGGCTGGAGAGATGGCTCAGCACTTAAGGTACTTGCCTACAAAACCTAATGACCCAGGTTCAGTTCCCCAGTACCCATATAAAGCCAGATGCACAAAGTGTCTGGAGTTCATTAGCAGTGGCTGGGGGCACTTATGTGCCCATTCTCTCAGTGTCTGTTTCTCTGTCTATGTTGTACATAAATAAATAAATAAATAAATAAATTATTTTTAAGAAAATCTGCTTTTCTATCCCTTTGTATTGGACACTCAATATTTTCAGAGAGAGATTTGTAACCCAAAAAGGTCAGCTCAGACCTAATTAGCACCATTTAGACCCCAAGAAAATGCTTTTCTGCATCTTTTTCCCCATCTGTCAACATAAAGGACTGCACACAAATAGGGTAAAAGTCCTTGGGTTACTTATGTCATTCCTGAATGCCGAGACAGGCTGCTTTAGTGTATGAAAAGTATCTGGCAGGCAGGAATGTTTGGGAAAGCTGAAAAGCACAACAGTTAACTTATCTGTCTCCTTAGATATAAATGTATAGTAAGTCATTATTTTTGTATAATAAGCTCTCATTTCCCAATGATGTTGAGTGTTCAGTTATTTATTCCACATGAGTTTCAATTATTTTTTATTTTTATATTTTTTTCAAGTCTTTATTAACAACTTCCATGATTATAAAAATATCCCATGGTAATACTCACCCTCCCCCCATTATCCCCTTTGAAACTCCATTCTCCATCATATCCCCTCCCCATCTCAATCTTTATCAATCAATTCTTTATTACAACAGTTTTTAAATATTTTATTCTTATTTATTTATTTATTTATTTGAAAGAGGAAGGGAGGGAAAGAGAGAGAGAATGGCCCGCAAGGGTCTCTAGCTACTGCAAACGAACTCCAGACATGTGCACCCCCTTGTACATCTGGCTAATGTGGGTCCTGGGGAATCGAACCTGGGTACATTGGCTTTTCAGGCAAATTCCTTAACCTCTAAGCCATCCCTCCAGCCCTAGTACAATATTTTTTTAAAATAAATTAATTCAGTGATCACATTAGCTGCATATGTTATCTGAGGAATATTTCACAAACATTATTGCCCCTGAAAATAGCACCTAAATATATGCAATAGCATTATTTTCTCAATTTTAAGTCAAATAAAAACATAGTTGTAGATATGTCTCCTTGAGAATGATCAAGATCTTCAAGTTTGAACAATTCCTTTGCTGCCTTGAGACATTACATGAACACATCATGTTGACTGTGATAAGCCCTAGACTTTCTCTTGTGTTCAATGAAAGACAAGTGATACTTTCATATTATTGTATTTAATACTTTCATATTAACAGGTTTCAGTGAGAATTTTTAACACTTAAATAGTTGTTATTTCTCCCATCCTAGTTATTTGTGACAACGCATTGACATATAGCATAATTCCAGAGCTGCCAATTTTGTCTTGAATTCATTTTGACTCTCCAGAGCACAACTCTCATTCCTTATTTTGCAGTGCTATGTCTGAATAGCTAGATTCCCTAGCTGTGCAAATGACTTATTCTTCTGGGAAGAGCCTACTGCATACATGTACATCTAATAGAAAGAACAGAGGCACTTGTTAGAGGAGTTTTTGATTTTTTAAAAGAAATAACAGTTAATTGAGGGCTCTTCAGCAATATAAACCTCTCCCTACTATTTACTTCATTTTATGGACTACATCCATAAATGTACATGAAATCAACAAAAGGGATTTTAGAGACATTTGTGCTCTGCATAAGTAGTCGTACAGCTAATGGTGTCTGTTCCCCACTTATGCCTTGGAGTTTTCTTTACGTGTTGCATGATTTTTCTAGTATTTCATCATCTTATTCTATAGTTAATGTTTATTTTGGCATGTACATGCTGTTCTAAGTTATCTACATATTTATCTGTATGATTAGGGTTTTTTTTGTGATTCTTCCTCAATGCATTCTGAAGCCCAGGAAGGCAGGGGTCTAGTTGTCCTCCTGTGAGAAGTTAGCACCTAAAAGACAGCAGGTCTTCAACATGCATCTTCTGAACAAATGAACATGTGAACAAACATCTACAATCTCAAAATTTTAGGGGGACTTTTTTCCATATGTCCTTCCCTACTCAAATACCAACATGGTAGAACTTTTTTGATTTAAAAAAAGAACACAACTGATAGTTGAGTATGGCTCTCAACCATTTTTTGATGATAATGAATAGATGGCCACTTTCACCTTCTAACCTGACATCTCCAATCTAAGCCTTCCTTCTTTCTAATAGAGGTCATACACTGGCATGTTTCTGCAGCAGAGTCTGTTACAGCTCGCTGTGTGGTTGGCAAAGATTCTTTCTCCCAGGAAAGTCTGCATCCAGCCACAGCATACCTATTCTTCACCGCCAAGATTAGGACTTTTTTCAGTCAGATCTTACTTGCTGAGGATCAATCTTCCAGGCTATTAAACCTGACTTTCTGATCCCTGCTAACATAGCATTCAAAGAATCATCAAAAGAGATGCTGACAGTTTCATATATATGACAGTAAGCCCTTGATAGCAGGCATTAATGCACCCTATTATAAGAAATGTTGTGTAAAGATAAAAACAGGCAGGCAGGCATCAGTCCAGTCACCTTCATTGTACACGTGTATAGCTGCTCATGTGTCTGCAATGAGATTAGGCCATGTTCTTGTTGTCAAACTCATTATACCTTTTCCAAATACAAATCCTAATTAGTCTGTAATGTGACTTTGCTGTAACAAAGTAGAAGAAAGAAAGAATAAATATTAGTTGATTCCAAAAGTGCTCCCTTAGGAAGCTCAAGATTTAAGAACGCAAAGACCAGGTAGAAGTGGGGACAGAAGTGAAATTCACTGTTCTTTTGTTTTAAGCATTTGGAGTAGTGGATAAGTATATGGTCTGCTCCTTTTTTTTTTTTTTTCTTTTTTTGCCTTCACAATTGAGAAAAAAAAAATCAAGGTTGTTATAGGTTATCTCTTAAAACATAGTAGATGCTTTCTTCACATTGTTAAATCTCCTGCTCATTACTTATCATGTTTCTGACACAGGCAAATCCTACTTAGAACAGGAAGTCCTGAATTAAAATAGATTTTTATTTAGAATATTTTAAAATACAATAAAAATAACAAGGCATGCACCACCTATGATTCTGATGACAGATCAGGAGCAAGATGCAAAAAATACTAACATCAGAAACACCTTGCCACAAGCCAGAATAGACCCGTTCTAGGTGAACAAACGGGGAAAAATAAAGTACAGTTTGTAAAGCCAGCAGACTTCTGTAAATTAGTATTCTATCCCAAACTTGGGTATATAGGAAGGACACTGCAAAGAAAAGACAGCTACCACCATGCACACTGAATCAAACTTGAGATATGCATTCAAGAGAATTCTAAGAGGGAGCTAGTGGATGGCATGCCAGGGAGGGCTGGTCTGACCAGTCTTCATTCCTGACATGAAGAAGCAGGTGTATTCCCAGAGGTGGGCCCCAGCCAGTTATTGCTATACCAATGCTGTACAGTGTGCTTTTTCTCTGATAAACTAGCAGAAAAGTCAAGTCTTAAAAAATACAGTGATTTTAATTTATTTCATTCTAGAATGTTTGCCTGTGGTGTATCTATTTAATTCAAAGTATTTGTAGCATGTCCCCTCATTGAGTCCAATGAAATTGCATGCAGGCACAGTGAAGGTATAGGCAGTGACCTTTTATGTGTATGATGCTTTGTTTTATCAGTGCCTAGAGTCTTTGCTGGCTGAGATTCTGCCATGTCTATTAAGAGAGGTGCTATGAAATCTGAATGGAACATTATCTTGCTTTATGACTGTGTTGTCTAATAACACAGAGAGGGCTTTGGGCCTTAATTAATAGCCATTTTTAGAAATCTTTTAACTCTCTGCAATCTCTAAGGAGCTTGCTTTCCATTAACATTTCCATAAATAGCTTACTTTACATTATGAAAGTGCTGCAAGTGATCGTTTCCAAATTACTCCTCAGCTAATTATTAAAAAATGATTACCCAAAAAGCTTTTCCCTTTTAAATTGTACCTTTTAAGTGTCTTGCAGTAAATATGAAGACAGGGCTATAAGCCATAGGAAGAATCTTTGCTTGTGATATAGCCAATTCCATTAAGTCAATCTTCAGTGTATTCTAAAATGTATTTTCATTACAAGCTATGGTGCTAATACCATGGGAAAAGATATGCAAATCAGCAATGTTATCTATGCCAGTTAAGACAAGCCAAACTAACCCAATGAAGTGGATATAGCCACTATGACGCTATGTTTTGCTTTTTTAAAAGGTTAATTAGACTGCCTAATTATTCCAGTCTGAGAGCATATTATTCTCTTGAAGTCAAGCATAATTAACTTAGAGAGGCCTCCCCTATAAGCAAAAACAAGTAAATAATAAATGCTCAAGTTCAATGTGTTTAACTTCCATTGAAATTCAAGGTGGCTTATGAATTGTGTAAAGCATAAAAACTCAGAAATAAACATGCATGCACACATGTAGCAGTACAATAATTCTCTTTTTGTAGCTTCAGTTCTGTAATTCAGCTACTGGTATTCAATCCTGATAATATTAAATAGACAATTCCAGAAATAATCCATGAGTTTTAAATAACTTGATTTGCTCTATGTTTAGGATGATTTCATTTAATTATTGATCTAACTAAGGTTGTCATTAATCTCACTGTGCCTAAATTTTAAAATAAACTTTATCCAGTCCAAGACCTCCTGAGCAACTTCTTCTGTCTTATCTCCAAGGTCAGAGGTTCTGCTTCCATATGAGCAACTCTGTTGGTGAGTGATGCTAGAGAGGATTTCATACATTCTATTTGATTTTTGTTTTCTGTTGTGATGTTCTGTAGAGTGTTCATCTCTTTTTTTGAAGTATGATTTCAATTTGAATTCTGATTTTCTTGATGCTTCTTATAGTTAATTCTTGCATTTGATCAAGTCTTCATTAAGCTTAATCAACCAGTTGTTGAGGTCTTCCACTTCTTATCTTACCGTCAATTTATTCATATCTTTTGGGAGGGCTCTAACATTTTCTTCAATCAAGGTAAGCCTACTATCAAAGGCTAAATGTTCTAAGAGACAATTCTGTTCAATTTCATTGATATAACTGTTGGTTCTTTGATGGTTTACTTCAAGTTCAGTGACTTTTTTTTTTTTTTCATCAGGGTCTCATTGGTTGCTGTGTTTTCATTTTGGAAATGAATTTTTGTTAAGTTCTCTATGATTTCATTGGAGGCTTCCTTGGTGGAGATCTTTCAGCTTTCTGTCATTGAAAGGAAACCAGAACTTAGGAAAAAAGTCAAAATCATATCCAGATAATGATTCTCCTTTCCGTTGTCAAGCTTCCACTAACCTTAGACTATAAGAGTGTCTAAACCCTTTTAATTCTCTATAATTAGTAATAGTTATCCCATTTAACCTGTGCTAACTTAACTCTCTGTTGGAGAATCTGCTTGTATTTTTCAGATGGGAACTACACATGAGGCGATAAATGACCCAAGGACTACTCCCTGGCCACAGCTTAAACCACAGAGGAATTAGGGAAATGAGCAAGAATGTTGCTCTGTTAGTTAAGCTGCTATCTGCACATGGGTGATGGAGAAAGATACTGAGGACACTCAACACCTACCAATCTAGAGTTCCAGATGCTCCTAAGTACCCACCACTGAAGTAGATTTAAAATGCACCCAGCATAGCTCAGGGAATTTTGCAGAAGAGAGGGTAGAAAGATTGTTAGAGCTGCAAGTTGGGAATTTTGCAAAGCCATTTTCTCTCCCCCATAACTGACTGCTGCCCCCATAATGCATGACCCACAATCCCCATAGGCATGAGCTGCATCCCCAATGAAGAAGGACTCTTCAGAAAAGAGGCAGGGAGGAGGGAAAGGATGGTACCAACATGTGATGCTTACATAAAAATTATGCCCATATCTAATAATAATAATTTAAATTTTATCATATGTCAGCATGTATAGCAAAAACCATAGGATACATAAGTTCGAGAACTATCTGCCGCATGAATAATCCACTTGACTTCTTGAGATTTGTAACCATAAGATAGGGTTAGTATAGTGGTTAAATGTGTAATCCTAAGTGTTTATAATATGAAGAAGATATGGCTGAAAATACATGCCTATCCATAATTTCTGTCCCATATACAATATTCTCTTCAAGATAATGTAAAGGAACTATTTCATGAAGAAGATAAAGTTATTGGAAATTTGTGGGTTTTGGTATCTGGGAACATCCCCATATATAAAGGGTAATTTCTATCCTGGGAATTATCTATTGTGCCTGTAATATGTTTCCACATTTCTTATTCAATCTTGCCCCTGTATTCCTCATAGGCATTATTCCTGACATGCGCACAGAGCCCAGAAATATTTCAGAGCATCAGGAAAGAGCTACTTTTCCAAGGAAAGCCAAAGTACTGCATTGGTACCAGGCTCAATCCTGGGTGGAATAATTTTAAATGGTGTTTTGGAGTTTCACCTCTTGCTGGCTGGCAAACAAGGAGGGTCACATCACCTATAGCTGGCATTGAACCATGCCCATGTATGCTGCAACAGGGTGACCACTAAACTTCTCCCTGGTGGTAAAATGGATAAGGACACAGAGAGAAGGAAGGGTGTAGGCAGGTACCATGTCAGTTGTTTAAAGACCACAAGAGAAACACTGATTATAAGAACAATGGAATTCATGACTTTTCTCTTGCTGCAACTGAGAAAGACAAAGAAAAGTCAATGGTGATTGATTACTAATTTATGGCAAAGTGTGGAAACTTAAAGGCCTCATGGCAGCATATAAAGAAAGTCCCAAATGCTCTAGCCAGAGGCAAAGAAAACCTGAGGAACCATTCCAGAATTGATCATAATTGTAGTGGAACTCCAGAGGTCTGAAATATACTCTGGAAAGTTGATTAAAACTAAGTTCAAGATCATACATGAGAAACTGAAAGCCTGAGAATAAGGTCAGGGAACCTTGTCTGAGAAAAATGGCTGATCTAGTTGGACCAGAAGCTAACACTTATAAGTCTATGGAAGACTCAGACAAATAGACATATGGACTTGGACAGAGTGGAGATCTTTGCACTACATGCCCATGCTCAACATCCATCCATGGTGGAAGATAGGAAAAGCCAGATAGACAGAGTGGCAGCTATCTGAACATAGTTGGCCTCACTTGCCAACTACTCCATTATGCTGGCATAATGGCTACAAGAAGACAGCATCAATGTAGCAGTAAAGGAGACTACACACAGGCCTGGAAGCATCAACTCCAAGACATCCATGTTCTTCTGTGGCTAATGAATACTTCATACTGTTACCAATGAATGCTTACTTCAACAGCTCCAGAGACTAATGCTGAATTCCCAATATTATGCCACCATTCAAGGAGGCTAACCAGGCACTTATTGATAAACTGATTGCACTGCACTTTTTTGACTCTTGAAGTGCCCAAAATTCATGGTAACTGAAATTGATTTGAATTTTGAGTATGAATTTCTTCTTTCTGACCTCAAGCCCTCAGCAGCACAAATACATAAGGATTTATCAAGTGTTTAGCCTACCACAAAATGCACATCATCTTATTATGACAGGTATTCTATTATATAACAAAGGGAGTTGGCACATGATTATTGGCTCTGTTATCATCTAAAAAATTCATGTGCAATAGTGCTACAGAACTAGTTTTTGAAGGCCCAACTGAACCAATAGCTTGTATATAATGCCTACAAGGATGAACCAACCTTTCAAGATATAGTATTCATCCTCACTCCATTGTGTGATTCTATGTTCTAGTAGGCAGAATACACAGGCCTGAGAACTGAGTGGGGTTATCCTCTTTCCATGCATGCAAATACAGCCTTTTGGGTCAGAAGCCCTGATTCCCCTAGAGAGAATACATATATCTGGGAATAAAGCAAGGGTTATATTTGAATCAAAGCTCTGACTGCTCCTCTGTCACTCAAAGCTACTTGTGCCAAGAGACCAGAAAGGCAAGGAAAGTTCCTGTGTAAAAAAAGAGTACTCAACCTTGTCTTTATCCCACTTGGGATGAGAATTTAGAAGACCCTAACTGGGCCATATTCAGGAATAGATGTCATGTCTCAGAGATTTTGGTCCAAATAGACCATGCTGGAAAAATCAAAATGAACTGAAATAAATGAGTGTATTGGAGGCTTGGACACAATGATATTGGCTATCCTGGCTATCTTAGCTCATCTTGGATCCACACAAAACTTCAGAGTGATGTAGTCTCACAGTGTGAGTTGGAGAAACTATTTTGGGACCTTGTTAAAACACAGGGGTTTCTGAATGCTCTGTTACCCAACTTTGAAGGTATGTGGACAAAACAACATGCCTTGAGAAGGCTGTAGTGACCTTGGCTCAGATCCCTCTAGATGAGTCTGGGTCACCTACCAGAGAGATGCTAGCAAAGGATAAAGGTGTTATAGTGGATCATACAGAAGGGAGATAAAGTGCACCAGTTATAGCCACAACAGTAACCAGAGCAGTGAGGGTTGTAATTTATTCTACTGACCTTAGCTTTGGAAGATTTCACATGGAAAGAGACCAACCAGAATTCTATCTGCTCTGCTTCTGATGGGCTAAGCTCACATATAACAAGCAGTGCAAAAATTAGACTATATTTGGTTCTGTGGTGCAACAACCCAAATACACCAGTTAATGTTGAACTGCTCAGGCTGGAGAGATGGCTTAGCAGTTAAGGTGCTTGCCTCTGAAGCCTAAAGACCCAGGTTCAATTCTCTAGTACCCATGTAAGCCAGATGGACAATGTGATACATGTATCTAGAATTTGTTTCCAGTGGCTAGAGATGCTGGTAAGCCCATTCCCTCTCTCTTTCAATTAAGTAAATAAAATATTTTTGAAAGATTGAATTACTCTGTTCCCCAGGTGCTGAGACATGTTGCCTGCTATCAACTTAGTTATGAATTCTCCATAAATTGCTATTAGTCAACCCAAGGTTGCTTAAACAAGATGATGCTCCATCTCAAATGTAGTCTTCACCTAGCAATTGATCAATATGGGGGTATAAAGATGTACCACCAAATGGTGACCCAAGCTTCAAAGTCACCATTCATTATCATAGGGCAATCTATATGAAGAGCATGGTTCTCATATTTATGCATTTCAGTTAATATGATAATATGCCAAGCAAAGAGCATCGATGCTATAGATGAGTTTTCATGAAACAAACTTTCCTTTCTCCTTAATGATAATCTGTCACTTGACTTATGCTATTAAGTGCCCTTCCATGTTCTGTGAACAAATATTTATAATGTATGCAAGTACAGAGTAAATAACAACAAATGTTTTGGGGAGGAGTTTATGTAGAGATCTCATCAATATCCACTTGTATCCATGAAAAGCTTTTGTAGTTACAGGAAGAAGAAAGATGAAGAGAAGGAAGAGCAGTACTCAACCTTGTCATTATCCCACTTGGGATGAGAATCTAGAAGACCCTAACTGAGGATGGATCCCAGTAGCTGAGCAATTTCCTAACATTCAGGGCCCCGATTTTATCTCCAGCAGAGGAAGGAGGGGAAGGAAATAAAGAGAAATGGAAGAAGGAATGGAGGGAAGAAAGGAGTTTGAATCACACTGGAGTGGGAGAGTGGTCACAAAGGAAAATCAAAAGATTCTAATGAGAAAGTTCTTCAAGAAAGACTTGTTCTCATTTTCAACTAAACCTGATTCAACAGCCTGTCACATAGCTCCCAGTACTTCACCCTCAACAGTCCTTGAGTCCCTGGTAGGCGGCTAGGAATAAACACTGAACTTAATTCCTGTGTCCAAGCTTCTCCATCATCAACTTGTAATAAAGAGAAATATGTGGCTCTTGCTCCTGACTACTGGGATCCTGAAAGAATCTAAATGTAAGTCCTCACTGATGAAGGGTCACTGATCGCAGATGTGATATTGCCTTTGGGTCTTGGCATGCATTCAAAGACTCATGTCAATATGGCTCAGCAAGACTGAAAAAGGATTTGGAGGAAAATTTTCAGGCAAACTGAATCTTGGTTTCATCATCTGAAGGAAGAGTTGGTTCTTGGCTTTCTGTGTGCTCTTTTCTAGAAGATGTGTTTATATGGCCACTGGAGAGAGCAAAAGACACATGGGTTCATGGCTCCAGGCCAGAGATCCTGTAGGGAATCAGAAAAGTAGCACTCATAGCATCTTTGGGGCTTCTCAAACAGTCTTGGGAATATACCACAACTTTCTAGGGTTGACACTAACTCCCTCCCACTTTCTCAGCAAAGTGTTGTTTCATGCCACTGGGAAACCCTTCTCCTTGACATGGAACAGTTTGCCCTGTGCTCTCTTCTTCCTCAGAGACTAACTCATTGCTCTGAATATTTACCCAGAAAACTAGGAACAGCATCAGAAATTGATGTGACTATTTCTACTGCCAGTGGGCAGAAGAACTCAATGAAGGTCAATGTAACAGGGACACTGAAGGTCAAGAAAAAGCAATTTCCTTCACACAATATGTTATCAGACACCCATTAAAGCAAGTCACTTCTTATACTTTCCCTCTTTTTAATATTTCATACAAAGTGGACCTAGCCCTGCTTTCCATTAATTGATTTCAAATGCTGGCCCACATCGGGATATCTAGCAAGCTCCTTAAACTGTACCACCAAGTCCCTTCTGAGTTCTTGATTCAGAAATTTGGAGCAGATCCTAAGAATTTTATTTTCTAATGAGCTTTCATGAGATACTGGGCCTGTAATGCCCACCTTATGGAGCTCCATTCTGTATGTCTCTACCATGCAAGAGGCCACAGCAGGTGATCTACACAAAATCATTCATGAATGATACTGTTTGGGATGGGAGTCCAGGTCTGGACTTTGATTTGATGTTACCTCCTGGGTATTTTTATCTAAATGTAGTATAACAGTAAATTAATATGAACAGAAGTGAATGAGTACATGAAAAGGAACCGTGTTCTTACAGTATTGACTTCCTGATCCCATTCCCAAGCCATACCACATCAATTTCATAGAGAATACTGGTGACAATGAAGAAAACCCTTCAATCAGTACATATGCCAGCAGAGACAGTGGCCTGAATATTACAGGCCAATAATATTATCAGTTAGGCATGGGAAGACCAGCCTACAAAGGTATATGATTGTTTTCATCCACTCTAAAAACTACATGCTGAGTCAGAAAAGATTCCAATTGATTTGGGAGCAGTGTTTACCTCCTTTCCTTGTCATCACACAGACAGCCAACTAATGACATTAAAGATTAATTAACAAGAAGCTTGGGTACTAGCTGCCAAAGGCATGATTCAATAAAGAGCATTCTGTGTTTTCTTCATAGCCAGAGAGAAGAATAATCTTCTAAAATGAGAAGTTCAGCTTCATTTTTTGTCCCAATTACTGAATATAACAACAATAGTATGACTAAAGTTCTTCAAATAGCAACTAGATAGCTCGAGCTGCAGCCACCCAGTGGTGCCAGTCAGTGTGAACCCTATGATAACCTTGCCAGGGAAGTCTCTGGGTTCCCAGGAGTACCTGCCCCAGGTGGAGCAGCCATAACAGAAGCTGGCTCTCCCTTGCTGTGCCTTCCTGCCCTGTTAGCCACACCCGTTCTCTTACTTTAACGCCATCTTGTCTCAGGTGATGGAACTTAGGCTGCTCATTTTCTTTCAAAAAAGATGGTAAAAGTAACGTTGCAATCATTCTAAAACTGTACATGATCAGAACTCTTTGCTGAGAGTATGTGGGCATAATCACAGCAGAGCAGCAGAGGCAACTACAGGCAGCTTACATTGGCTTCTTCACAACCTCCACTAACTACCCCCTATGGTCTTGAGAAGTACAAGAGGAAACTGAGGTTTGGACAGTCACATGATTTACTCACAGTTTTCTTTGTGACTCAATAGACAGCTATAGCTTCAAAGACAAGATTCTTCATCTAAGGTATTTGCTTTTTAGAATTGTTTCAGCATTCTACTTATGCATTGCCATTTAAGGTTTAATATATTTATAGGACTAGAGTAATAATTTGATGGCTAGTAGTAAAATAGGCCATTTGAAATCAGCTTGTAGGAAAAATATATGACTGTTCAAAATCTCCAGTGTCAAATGCATTCTGAACTCCTCTGTAGAAAACAAGGTTGAGTGCAGATATGAATGAGACCAGATGCCTGCCAGGGAACATCAGTCATCCATTTGAGTTTTAGCCTCTGCCTGTACCAGGCTCAATGTTAGAGATAGAGAGTGAGGGCCGGAGAGATACCATCATCAGCGAAGCACTTGTAGTGTGAGTTCAGTTGCCCAGTACCTACATAGATGCCATGTAGGTATGGCAGTCCCACTATAATTCTAGCACTCAGGAAGCAGAGAAGAGGATGCTCAGAGGCAAGCCAGATGACTATACCAGTCAAATCAGTAAGCTCCAAGTTCAAGTGAGAAACCCTGTGCCAATAAACAAGATAAAAAGTGATCAGGAAAGATCATAGACACCCCACCCACACACTGGTGTGCCCACACACGGTGGAATTCATTCACACACACATGCATACATACATGCCACATACATCAATCAATCAAGGAAAGCAAAGGCTGGGGTGATAATTAAGTGGTACAGCTCCTGTCTAGCATTCAAAAGACCAAATTCAATCTCCACTAATGTGAAGAAAAAGAAAGAAACACAACCACACCTTTGCTTCCAGTGAGCTAGATGAACAAAGAAGATATACTGGCATCAAATAGCCAATCCCAGCAAACCTACAAGAGAGGAAAACTTGCAATCAATGTATTTTCATGTTTGGCTCAAACAAGAAAAGGTCTTGAGTAATTGACTCCAAGGTTAAGAACAATAAGATAGAAAATACATTTGAAAAGGATGGGAAGGGATAGTGTTCTCTGTAGAGAAGGTAGATAGGTGGCATTAACTCAGAGAGCATGTTAAAGGAGAAAAGTGGAGGGTGCCAGGAACCCAGAGGAAAATCTGCATATGCAGAAGAGAAAGCCTGGGCCAGATCACACTATAGGCTACAGCTTAAAAGGAGAAGCTATGGGGCTATCATCCACAATGAGCTTTTGATCAGAGAAACCTACATGGTTTCCCAAAACAATGATAGACTTCTGTCAGAGTACTTGATGACCCACCAAAGGTCAGTGGTAAGACCCTATTGCTGAAGACTCCATACACAGCTGATACGTAAAATGGAATGGCATGGCTGGAAGCCAGGAGAGAGTCAGTCCCCAGACAGTCAGCGTGTCTAGTGCCAGAAGGTGCTACATGGGTGACTGGGGGAAATGACCAATATCTGTCCAAGCAACTCATGGTCTAAACTAATTTGCAACAAATAACCTGATGTGATGCCCACACAAGTGCAATAGTGGCACACAGCCATGGTGGAAAACCAACTGCTCTTGATTTGGCTAACTGATCCCCTCAGTGGTACTAGACCCATAGCTGGAGCTGGGAAACAAGTCAGAACCATACCCAAACATAAGCCCACTCTCCAATATCAAGCTACCATCAATCATGGGGTACAAGAGGGCCTACACCTATTAAACTCTCTATCAAAAAAGTAAGTGTTATCTCAATTTTTTGGGTGCTAACTTACTCTCCATTGGAGAATCTGCTTCTCTTTTTCAGATAGATGCAGATCCTAAGGAGAGAGCTGCCCCAACATACCTCAAAAGGGGCCCGACTGAAACTAAGGACAATTGGCGAAACAAGCAAGGGTGCTGTTTTCCTGAAGAGCCGGATACCAGCACAAAGGGGAAGGAGACCAACACAGAGAAAAATCAACTCCTACCAAATTAGAGAGCTGGAGCCTCAGAGGCCCCCAACACCTCAGCACTGAAGCAGACCAAAAATGAACCCAACATGGCTCAGGGAAATTTTGCAGAAGAGGGGGCGGTAAGAATGTCAGAGTCACATGTTGGGTCATGATATGCAGAGACCTTTATTGTACCAATAACTGTGGGCTGACTCCACAATGCATGACCCATTTACATCAACAAGGAAGGTCCATTGGGAGGGGGTAGATCATGGATGAGCCTAAACAATTGTACCAAACTGCCTGTATTTGCTGAAAAGAAAACTAATAAATTAAATTTTTTTAAAAAAAGGAGATGCTATAGAACATTTTAAGCAAAGACATGGTGGGAAAATGTATTAGTCAGCATTTTATTACCTAAAAATGTCAAAGTCTCAATGATTTAAAACTAAAAGATTGATTTTTCATGCCTATATGTTTATATATTGATTATGGCTCATGCCACTTTGACAGAGTTTGCGTTATCAATCCACACATACATATTGAATCCTAGGTGTGTTACCTGAGCTATAAGAAGTTACATGGAGAAATCTAACATCAAGAGAGCAAGGAAATGTGCTCCCTTACCTCTAGTGGAAGGTTCCAGAATGCTCCAGAAGAAAAGGGTGGTCTTCATAGCAGGAAGGAAGTAAGAAACTGGGATCAAAGATTCAACCTCTCATAGATGGTAAAGCTGTTTAATGTACAATCTGGAAAGCTCTATTCTGGCAACAGGATAAAGTAACCATCAGAAGAGTCTATGGCACCCCAGAGGAGCATGGGGATGTGTATTATTTTGTACCACAAAGGTGTCAAAATGCTCATCACTGATAATGTAGAATAAGAATTTGACTGTATCCCAGGAGGTAATGAAACTGGAAAAGCCCAAGAAATAGTAGCTTTTAAGATAAGCACCTAACAAGCTAAGCAGTAAAGTTACATAATAGGCATAGCTCATGGATCATCAGGAAAGACTACACATAACAGCTCCAATACAGGACCATTTTGAGTGACAGGAAACAAAAGGCACACAAGGTGACCCCATGATCCACAAACCACCTCCCACGAAGTCCCCATGATCCTTGCATAGCATTTACTCTTTTGATATTCTGAGCTTTGCCATTGTTGGTGTCTTGGAGACACACAAAACTATAGTTGAAATGCATGACATATGTGGCCATACAAATTTCATACGTATTCTTACTCTGAAAATATTCTTCACAGAAAAGTTTTTCAAAAAAATTAAAAGGAGAGCTGTATAATTATAAAAGAAAAAAGGAAATAATTTCAGTCTAAGCATTGAAGAAAACTGTGAAGATGATGGTATTTGTATTGAACTATGAAGGACCAGTAGATTTTCTTCAGTAAGAAACAAACCATTTTTACGTTCAGGGAAGTACCTAAATAAATAAAAACCAAGACAACATAATGGAGGTAGGAAATATTACATAGTGCTCAGGGAACAGTAAACAGTTCACATTGACTTTCATAGAATTTTTTTTCTCTCAGAATAAATTAATGTAGATTTTACAGTAAGATTATTAGCATAGTATGTGATTTTCTATAACATGGACCATTTTTCCATGAGGGTAAATATTTATGAAGTTGCAGTTCATTGTACATAAAAGATAATGTTTACTCTAAGTAACATTCAAATTAAGAATTATACTGCTGATTTAAAAAAAAATACATTGCTTGATAACATTTAATGTAGTCATCAAAAAGCTACTGAGCCAGCAAATGACACGACTCATCAGTAAAGCCCTCGAATTGGAAATGGAAACAGATGAGAGACTAAACACATTGATTCACATCAAGTGATAACAGTGCCTTTCTTGTGCACTTAAATGTTAAAATTGCCACATTTAATTCTCCAGTCAAGTTCATGGTGCAGGTATGTAGCCAGTCATAAAGAGATAAGCTGCTTAGCCATATGTTCTGACCCCAAGGAAAATGTCCCAAAGATGCTGACAACATCACCAAAGTGGAGGAGAATTTAAGAGAACATTGCAATGCTGACTCAGTGTATGTGGAATGAATGCAAACATTAGTGGATCTAACGATGTGATGCTGAAGAAGATAAAAGAGTAGGTGTCAAGATCAGAGAAGAAGGAACAGTTGAGGTAACCAGGGTAAAAGTAAAAAAGAAAATTAGAAAGGGTTCAGTTTATTTAAATAACATCAATAGTATAACAGAAATTAATATTCATTCTGGAAATTTGTGTTGAACACCTAATATGTGCTAAGAAGTTCTGACATTGGGCAAAGTGCCTGGTTCATGCACACACACACACACACACACACACATTATGACACAAAAGCAATTTAGTACCAGTGATACTGAATCAGGAAAAGATGTTCCTTATATTTGAATCATTTCTCAGTTTACAATATGCTTCCAAAGGGTTGGTTATTGGTTATCCTTTAACCTTGGCCATAGAATGCAGTTCACATATTTTCACTGTTATAGACTAGAAGACCTACAGAAGTTAGAAATACCATCAAACATGGATGATTGTGAATAGAAAATGGTACATTTGGAAGCTGGGTTTATTGTATACCTGGCTATTTAACACCCATCCCAAAAATTTACAACGATCACCTTAACTAGCTGTCATGTAATACTTCTTTTAAAAATTCCTTTCTTAAACAGCATGAATAATCAGGTGACCATGCAGATTACAAAATCAACAAGCTGGGGGAAAAAAAAAGTACAAACTTGTACAATAGTGGCACATAGCCTCTGTGGGTAACCAACTGTTCTCTGATTGAAAGTAAGGCTCACAGTGGGAGAGAACTCATTCCTGGTAGGGGAAACCAAATCAGAATCCCATGGCCAGGAAACTCCAACATCAGAGAGAAGCCTCTGCTTCTCTTTGGAGAAGAGTGGCTTACACACCAAAACATCTCTCAAATAACTTTGCATATCCCATTTAACCCAAGCTGCTTTCATTCTTGATTGGAAAAATATTTTTTTTTTTTAAAGATGGCAGAGAAAATAGAGGAAAGCCAAGATCCATCAATAAGACACGAAGATAGCTAACTACCCACCATGAGAGGATCCATCTCCACTATGTCTGCCAGGGCTCAAGAGAAATTGCAGAGGAAGAAGCAACATGAATACTGCTCTATCTGCTAGCCTGACAGCCAGCACCAGGGTGATGTTGACAGTCATGGTGATCAATCATAACCCATCAAAGCAGAAATTCAGGGCTCAACACTAAATAAGACTGCAAACAGGCCTACCACGTCTTGAGGATCATTGTGGAAGAGGGAAAGAAAGATTCCAAGAGCCACAGACTGGGTCGTAATATCGTGAAGTACTCACCCTCTATTGCCCCACAGGGACTAACTGAGGCCTTCATGACCCCACAGTAAATACCATTATCCCACTGAGGAGGGCAGCCAGGAAAACCAGAGCAGGCTTGAGGGGATAAAAGAGTATAACTCATTATAATATATAATAGTATTTTTAAAATTTTATTTATTTAATTAGTTAAGAGAGAGAGAGAAAAAGAACAAATAGCGAGGGAGAGAATGGGCACACTAGGGCCTCTAAGTACTGCAAACAAACTCCAGATGCATGCATCACTCTATGCATCTGAGTCTACTTGGGCAATGGGGAATTGAACCAGGGTCCTTTGGCTTTTCAGGCAAGCACCTTAACCACTAAGCCCTCTCTCCAGCTCCTGCTATATAATATATAAACTGAAGTAAAAAAAAAAATCCTACCTTAGATTTGAAGTAATTATCCAGGATTACAAGTTAGTAGATGGTCCTAGCATCAAACACAGTGCGATGACTTTAAACCCTGCTGTCATCCAGTGACAAATGGAGTCTTCTTCAACCCTATCAGAAGCTTCAGGAAACCATAGGCTGCTTATCCCTGCCTAGGATTACACAATATGGTGGTTAGATTCAGGGGTCCCTCACAAGCTTGTATTCTGAATGCTAGGTCTCCAGCTTCTGGCAATTTGAGAATTGGAGCCTCCTGGAGGCAGTGTATTGTTGGGGGTGGGCTTATGAGTGTTACAGCCAGCTTCTCCTTGCCATTGTTTGACATACTCTCTTCTTCTCCTTGCCATTGTTTACTATACTCTCTTGCTCCTGTTGTCCACCTTATCTTCACCAAGGGGTGATGTCTACCCTCTGGTCATGTCACTGTTTTCCCCTGCTGTCATAGAGCTTACCCTCAAGTCTGTAAGCAAGCCAAAATAAACCCTATCTTTCCACAAGCTGCTCTAGGTCACTTTCTTTCTTCCAGCGATGCCAAGCTAACTGCAACAGATAGGAATAAACAGGCATCTAGGTAGGTAATGGAGAATAGTCATGTATTTTTTTAAATTATTTATAAACTTATGTTATTTTCATATTCTTCCTTTATTTAAAACAATAGAAATACACCTAAAAGCAGGTATAGAATCAAAAATTTCCCCCAACAGTGTATATATATATATACATGAATCTTTATATATATATACCACCCTGATTTCTAATTTACTAATGAAACTTTTTCATTCTGTCTTCTACAATGTTGACATGTCCTTCCCAATCACCATCCTGGGTTATTTGTAACATTTTCTTCACTGAATAACTTTTCTGTCTTGTCTCTGGGGGAAGGGATGGAGAAAGGGAGGAGGGAGGGGAGCAAGTATATAAGAGTGGAAGGGAAGAAAAGTATTAAATAATTGTGATGTTCAACATGTTGACAGTGCAAAATGGCAACATGCATTAAATGTACAAGGTAATATATCTAACAGGAATAACAACTATTGGAATATGAAGAAATTCAAAATGACACTAATGTTCTGATATGTCTTGACAGTAAGTATATAATAAGTATTTTTAGTTTGATCAAACAGATTAAGGACTAACATGCAATTTAAAGTCAAAAATTGTCAAATAATGCTAATTTTTAAAACTGCATAGAAATAGTTTGAAATCTCTGAAATATAAAATATAGTAATTAAAGTAAAAACAAAACTCCTCAGACAAGATAATGACTATAATGCACATAATCTTGCTTAAATAAAAGCTGGTTCTCTTGTCTCCATTCTGCAGCTCCAAACAAAAGTTCTTGTGAAAATTGCTAAATCTACCATTCAAAATAAACATTTATTTATTGTTCAGCACCTTCAAATTTATTTTAAGAGCTAATCTCAAAGAACAGGGGACATATGTGAAGCAATGATTCAGAAAGAAACCCTAATTAGTAAATGTATGAAAACGTGCTTCAATTTTACTCTTCAACAACAGAAATGCAATTTAAAATAATAGTGGGGCTCTATTTCACATGGAACAGATCAGAACATAACATTGTAACACAAATCGATATTGGTGAAGCTGTCAGACACAAAGATTCCCAGGACTAGACATTTCATTTAGTCACCAGGAGGATCCAGATTTGGACAAGGTCAAAACCAGATGATAGTGTGGTGTATCCTTAGGGTCTTGCACCAGAACATTCACAGCCATGTTATCCCCACTAGTCCAAACTGGGGAAAAGCCCACATGTACTTCAATATTACATTGTCAAAGTATGGTACATTAACATAATGGAATTCTACAGAGCAATGAGGGAATGCACCATTGGTATCTATGACAACAGGGAAGCAAAATCCGCATATTGAAGAGGGAAGGGACACCAAGGAGTACACATTAGACAATCCCAATTACATATAGTGCAAAACCAGTCAAAGCCACTGCTCTGTATTATGTAGAAATTAAGCCAAGATGTTATGATGTAGTGGCTGAGAGGGGAAGGGGCCCATGTGTTCACTAGTGCTTGGGCCAGATAAATAAGTCTCTCTCTTGATAGTTGGTGAGTTCATTTTTTGGAAAAAAAAAAAAGGTTATACATCCACGAAAAGGTTGTTATAAGATGGTCAGGAAATCAAAGAAAAAGATAAAATTATCCTGCCCATAGTGATGTATGCTCATAATTCTAGCACTTAAGAGATTGAAACAAGAGGGTTATTTCAAGTTCAAGCTTGAGCTGCAATGTGAGTTCAAAACTAGCATGAGCAAGAGAGTAGGACCTTGTCTCCAAAAAAGAAAAAAATCAATCAAACTAACAAAAACAGAAAGGACAAAACTCATGTGAGTATAGCACAGGATGCAGGCAGATTCCATGAACACTGCAGGAGGAAGTCCCGCCAACCAGAGACTTTCTGCATCTCCCCTTCAGGTTTCTTCATATGCACATCCTCATGCTGGCTCCATTCCTTTGGCGATCCCAGCAGAAGCAAACAGCAAGACTTATGTTCATTCTGAGAATTAAAGGGTTTTAAGGTTCATATGTTCTTAAAGGAGCACTCAATATTTTTATTTGATACAGGCAAAATTCATCCATTCAAAGATCTTTTTTTTTTTTTTAGAAAAGATAAAGAAGGACACTTTATAAAGGAACAATACAACAAAAGAACATTGCAATTATAAACACATACGCACCTAACATGAGCGCTCCCAGTTTCATTAAACAAACACTACTATACATAAGGTCACAGTTAACACCAAACACTATTGTAGTGGGTGACTTGAATTCCTCACTCTCATCAAATGACAGGTCATTCTGGCAAAAAATAAACAATGTATTACATGATGTATTACATGACATCATAGAAAAATGGACCTGACATATCTAACACAACATTCCACTCAAATGCTGTAGGATACATAGTTTCAAACAGGACATGGTACATTCTCTAAAATAGACCATATATTAGGACACAAGGCAAATGTTAATATAGGAATATTGAAATAATTCTTTGTACTCTTGATCCCACTGAATCCCATTGATCATGATGGGGTCAAACTACAAATCTACATCAAGAAAAGTTATAAAGTATAAACAAAATCAAGGGAACTAAACAATATACTACTAAATGATAAATGGGTCAATGAAGAAATCAAAAAGGAAATCAAAAATATCATTAAAAAAAATGATAATGGAAACCAACACACCAAAACCTTTGGGACATAATGAAGTCAGTCCTAAGAGGAAAATTTATACCTTTTAGTGCCTATATTAAGAAATTAGCTGGTCATGGTGGCACATGCCTTTAATCCCAGCACTCGGGAGGCAAAGGTAGGAGGATCACCATGAGTTCAAGGCCACCCTGAAACTACATAGTTAATTCCAAGACAGCTTGGGATAGAGTGAGACTGTAACCTGAAATAAAATAAAAATTTTAAAGATAAAGAAATTAGAAAAGTCTCAAATACAACTTAATGCTTCACCTTAAGGAACTGGAGAAAGAACAAAGCAAACCAAAAATCAGTAAATGGGGCAGGTCAAGGTGGTACACACCTTTAGTCCCAGCACTGAGGAGACATAGGTAGGAGGAGTGCCTTGAGTTCGAGGCCAGCCTGAGATTACACAGTCAATTCAAGGTCAGCCTGGGCTAGAGTGAGATCCTACGTCAAAAAACAAAACAACATAAAACAAAAATCAGTAGATGGTAAGAAATAATACAGATGAATGAAATAGAAACAAAAAAATTTACAAAGAATCAATGAAACAAAGAGTTGGTTCTTTGAAAGGATAAACAAGATTGATAAGCTCTTAGCAAATCTGACCAAAAATTATGAGAAAAGAAAGAAATTAATAAAACTAGAGATGAAGAAGTCACCATTACAACATATATCAATGAAATTCAGAAAATCTTAAGGACATACTTTAAGAACATATACTCAGGTGTTTGAAAATCTGAAAGATCATTTATCCCGACCAGGTAGGCTTTATCCCAGATGTGCAAAAGTGGTTCAACATATGGAAATCAAGAAATGTAATACACTCTATAATAGAGTGAAGGACAAACATCACAAAATCATCTCAATAGATGCAGACAAGGCATTTGACAAAATCCAGTAATTCTTCATGGTAAAAGTCCTAAAAAAATAAGAAACCTGGAAATAGAAGGAACATATCTCAACATAATAAATGTTATTTATGGCAAAGCAAAGCTATTGCCAACATTATACAAAATAGGAAAAAATTTTAAGCATTTCTGCTAAAATCAGGAATGAGACTTTCCTCACTTTCTTCTGAATGATACCCCTGACATCAGTAGCATCTCCATGCCTGATAATACTGGCCCATGTGGTTGGCTCACTACTGCTTTCAAAATAATGAAAGACCTTCAATACTCGCTCCATTGCACCAGGGGACTGCTCCATGCCAGTACCCAAGTGAGTCTTAGTACTTGAACTTGGTGTATGATTCAAGTTGGGGTCGAGGTATGCAGCTGCCATTCTTTTGCTAGATGCTAGGTATCGGTCATATTCTTCTGAGAGCAGACAGATCTGAGATTTGTCTCAATAGGTCTCCCAGGACAACAGGCTTATGATGGTGAAGGTATGGGTACTGTTCAGTCTCCCTGCCAGTTTTGTAACATTCACTGCACCTTACTTCACACTGCAGGAACTCAAGGGAGGTGGAGGAAGGCACTGGACTTGTGACTGCAAGATGAAAAGGAGCCCCAGATACCATTTAAGAAATCCTTCTGGTGTCTCCTCTTCTCATAGTAATAAAGAGACATTTGCAGGTGCAAGATTACACTGCATCCAGTTTCCTCCCTCTTCTGCACTAGGGTAAACTGTGAAATTCTGCTGCTTTCCAACTCAGCAAGCCCTGGGCTTCCACAGTCCTGCCTGCTTGGGATGAATGACCAAGGCAAGCTGTTGTAACTGCACCTTCAAGGCCTCCTCTGTACACTGAGGATGGGAACAGCTCAACGGCTATCCCGGCGGCGACTGGGCGCGCGAGGCTGAAGCGGAGGCCGAGGCAGGCGGACGGCACCGGGCGCCACGTCCTCACCCAAGCGCACACTCGGCGCACAGCGGTCGGTCGGGCCGGCGGCAGCGGCGGCGGCGAGCTCGCCCATTCAAAGATCTTTTCATGTTCTGAACTGAGGCCTGTGGCTCTTTCTACCAGCATTGAGATATAGCCTTGGCTTCGCTTCTAAACTAAGCAGGTTGTATGGTTAGAGGCGTACATGAGATGCACCTTAAATAACTGAGTCTCCACTCAGAATTCCTCTCCAAAGCTTAGTCCCTGCTACATGGTATTGTCTGTGCATTGAGTTTTGAAAATGCAAAAGCTGAAGTTGCCACTACAACTCCTTCATCTACTTGCCAAGGAGATGAAGATTTGAGCAAGACAGGGAACAGATGCTGTGATAAGCAGCATTTCATTTGTTTATTGTTTTCTATCAAATGGGACTCATAAAAGGGGAAGAAAAGAAAAGAAGGTATATCCACCCTCCACCACCTCCACAGTGGAGATCATATCCCAAAGAGGTGTCTGTTCCTTTCAAAGGAAAGAAATAGTAAAATAGCCATAGTAACTGTTCACTCTCAGTCTACAACTTTTTCCAACAAGATAAATGCATTTTCCATCTCAGTTAAATTTCAGTCAGACATTCTCACTTATTATGCTAGATAATTAGAAAGCCAGGGATGCTCTTGGAAAAACAGACAAAATTTCACCTTGAAGGACTTTTCATAACACAAAACTCTTTAACATACTTGACAAGTGGTAATACCATTGATGAACAGATTATTTCATATAAAGTCTCTATTAAATTAAGTCAAAAGGTCCCTCCCTGTAATTTGTGTCCTCATTCTGAATTTTGCCTTTGGGAGAAGCATATTACAAGCTTAATTCTCCTCACTTGGCAGTTCTTCAAGGATTGAAAAAACCACAAATACATATATCACCTTCCCTAAACCTTTTCTTGTCAAAATTGGAGCCTTATCCCCTGTGATCACATTTAATTTTCCAGTCATGATTATTTTAAAATAACCAGTTAAATAGTAAGACACAGTCTTTATTTCTAGATTATAAGTGCAATGTGATTATAATTTAATTTAAAATACAAATATATTTTTTAAATTACCACTAATTTCACCACCCACAAAATCACTATCACTAAGATCATATTGTATATGTATGCTATTTGCTTTAAAAAATTTTTATTTGCAAGCAGAGATATAGAAGATACAAGGGAGAGAGTGAGAATGAACATGCCAGAGCATCTTGCCATTGCAAATGAAGTCCATATGTATGTGTCAGTTTGTACACCTGGCTTTACATGTGTACCAGAGAAGTGAATCCATGTCATTAGGCTTTTCAGACAAGTGCCTTACCAGCAGAGCAATCATTCCAGCTCCTGTACTTTATTTTCTCTTCATACTAAATTGCATGTTTCAAAATTTGTCTACACTATAAATGCTGGGCTTTGAAGTTCAGTTAGTGCTAATAAACATTTTTTTTTTTTTCTATAACAAAAGTGGCACATTGGATGGACCTAAAGATCAGGAATAAAATGAGACAGGATCACTTCTTTTCTAACTCAAGCAAAACTAAATACTTCTGAACAAACAGTGGGGTTGAATATCCTCCAGCATTTTAGTGTGTGATCTTATAGAAGTTATTTAATTTCTCTGTCTCAATTTCCTGAACTTTTCAAAGAACCGTGAAAATCCCATGATAAATAACCAATCAAAGCTCCAAGCATACAACACACACTCAGCAGCTTTTTCATAACCCCTCCTGTTTATTCCCCATCTTCTCTTCTACTTCAGCAATATGTCACCTCCAATCTCTTCCAAAGACTTCACTGAATACATAAAATCTTATTAAATGCTCTGAGAAAATAAATCTTTAATACATCATTGTACCTGAATTTATTTTTAAATAATAAACATCAAATTACTTTAAAATAGTACAACATTGTCTTTCTAAAGTAGCCTCTAAAACCAAGTCTTTCAAAAATGCCAGGTCTGTGGAGTATTTATAGTAAGGACTTAAGTGTTTCTTCTTTGGTGTCTTTGTTGAGCAATGATCTCCCCAACTATGACCCATTCTTCATCATTGAGTCTTTCACTTCTGAGTTTCTGAGAACTCTCCTCCACTGAGTCCTGTATCATTCACGATGTCTGGGAAAAATATTCCAAGCATAGGTGCATGGAGTCAGGATTAGGTGGTTTGTCCCTTGTTTTCCTCTGTTTCCTTCTATTTAGATCCTCACTTGTCATCTATGATGCCAGATAATTGATTCCAGGTTGGAGTCATTTATTTTCATATTTCTACCTCTACCACAGACAGAAATGAAGAAACTAGTTCATACTGCCTTTGTTTCCCCAGACTCCCTCTAGTCCGTTTTATATTATAAACACTGTACTCATTTGACATAAAACAATTATAATCAGAAGGCAGGAGGTTGGCATGTGAATGGAGAACTTGGAGTTGAGGAGGGCATCTTGTAGGAAGGACAAGCATACTCTCAGACCTGTTAGAGAATGTTGTGTAGCCCTATTCTTCCAAGTTGATGAAGTGATTCCAAATATCTAGGTTTCTCCTGGATTCTGTAAATTCAGAATGACATTTTAAACATATGCACAGTAATACACAAGTCAGAGCAAAAGATGGATTTACAAGAGCAATTTTCATAGCTGCAGAGTTGATGTTCTCATTGGGCATTACATATTTGATGACACTGAAATAAGATATGTGAAGCATTTGGAAGAAAAGGACAGATATAAAGAATTTTCTAAAGCCCTCATCCTATATTTCTTCACACTAAAGAATGAGATCTTATTTCTCTATCCATGTAATAGAAGTTTCAGGGAATCACATAAAACAGTAAATTCTTTTCAAAAATAATAAATTTATATGCAAATCTAAAGCATTGTATTATACAGAATTTTTTACTCATTATTTACTCATTATTTAAATTATTATTTAGTCACTAGCATTTATTAGATTTGGGAAATAAATCTACTAGTGTAATTGCCAATAAGGCATGTTTAAATATTATCTTTTTGCATTGATCACTTACTAAAGTTGAACAGTTGTATTTCCTTTCCTCAAGGACAGTATAATCTAAACTTAATTTAATAATGTCCACAAAACTATGATAAGGACTAAAACAAATAGCTGTAGCTGTTTAGATGATGAGGATTTTATAGATCTGTTTCTATTTAACACTGCACTCCAGACTAAAATAACTTGCCCAGATATCTTCAAACACCACACCTCATGCCTACCAAACCATACACTCAAATTTTAGAGCAGGGAATTATGTCAATCTTCCTAAATATATGGAAGCAGGCTTTGTGACCCAGTATATGATCTATTTTAGAGAAGGTTCCATGGTCTGCTGAGAAGAATGTGTAGTCTGTGGATTTGGGGTGGAATGTTCAGTAGATGCCCATTAAGTCTTAAGTGTTCTATGGTTTTGTTGTGCTCTCCGCATCCCTGGTGATTTTCTGTTTGGATGATCTATCTATTGCTGATAATAGCTGGTTAAGATGGTGGCATAGGAACCACACCAAAGCAGCCTAGGGGAGAAAAAGCCAAAAAAAAAAAAAAAAGCAAAATACATACTTTTACTAAAAAGTGAGGTGTATAAGAAATTAAAATGAAAAAAAAAGAAAAAATAAATTAAAATGGCAACAGAGAAGTAGGAGAGATCCAGAGCATCCAGAGCCCACACAGGCCAGCAGAAATGGCTCCAGCAGCAGTGGCGCTGGATCCATGGGACCACAGCTGCCAGGCTTGGCTTGAGCTGCAAGAAAAGCCAGGTGAAGGGATTTTCCACTCACACTAGAGTTCTTCGCAAACTCAAGAAATGTGAAGGGAGAACGGCAGTGAACAAAGGAGGAGCAGATCATGAGGTAGAGGATCATGTGGACCAGCAAGAGAACTAGAGCCACCATTGACAGCCTCCCCTGCCCAATGCCAGTGCCTAGCTCTGGTGAACAGAACAGCAGTCCAGCAACCCAGCCACCCTGTTTGAACACACAGTGCACCAGAGAGGGACCCAAGCAGGAGCACAGCATAAGTGAGACAAAAATCATCCCAAAAGGTAACTGGGATTACACCAGGTCAGGTCACCTGCCTAATAAGCCTGGTATATAGCCCTGAACTGGAAGTGCTAATTGCAACTTCCATATCAGGATAAATTATATGTTAAATCTGATGGATGGTTAGATTTGCCATTCTTAAAAGAGCTATATTTTGGGCTTGTTATTTGTTGCTTCTTGATTTATAGTGGCTTTGTTTCCTCTCCTGTTATACATTAGGGAAGGGTCTCACTTGGTCACAAGCTGACTTGGAACCCTCAACAGACCAGAACTCTTAACCTCCTTGTTGATAGAGGATTTGGTTGTCACAATACCTACTCTTGCATAAATACCTGTGCTGTTTTTCATTGTATGTGTACATTGTTTAGTTAAATTTTAGAATCTATCTGTATTTTGATGATAATAGTGTATTGAAGTCCCCAACTATAATGGTGTTGGTGGTTATTCCTGTTTTATTGTCAAGTAGGTTTTGTTTTTATGAATTGCAGTGTTCCTGTGTTTGGTGCATAAAGATTTATGATTGTGATATCCTCTTGATGGATCATTCCCTTAATAAGTAGGAAGTGGCCTTCTTTGTCCCTTTTGATTATTTTTGGTTTGAAGTCTATTTTATCTGAGACTAGTTTAGCTATGCCTGCTTGTTTCTTATTCCCATTTGCTTGGAATATCATTTTCCACCCTTTCATCCTGAGGTCTTTATTTATTTATTTATGAGTTCTGTTTTTATTGGGGAGGTGGGTTTCTTTAAGACAACCTATTGAGGGGTCTAACTTTCTGATCCATCGTGTTAGCTTGTGTCTCTTGATGGGAGAATTAAGGCCATTAATACTTAGGGTAATGACTGTGAGGCTTTATTTGATCCCTGCCATATTGTGTTCGTTTATGTGGTTTGGTGTTTTCATGGACTTTGAAGATTTTTGTGCCTTCTGAGTTTGGCTATTGTGATCTGCTTCTTGTAGGCGCTGGAGGTTGATTATTTGTTTCTTCTGTGTGAAGAATTTCCTGAAATACTCTCTGTAGGTTTGTGTTTGTGTTCATATAATTGAAAAGTTGAATTTTGTCATGAAGGTTTTTCTTTCACCATCTATTATGAGGGATACTTTTGCTGGGTAGAGTAGTTTGGGTTGGAAACCATAAATTCTTAGACTTTGCAGTGTTCCATTCCAGGCCCTTCTGGCTTTCAGGGTTTCCATTGAAAAGTCTGAAGTCATTCTGATGGGGTTACCTTTAAATGTATTGTGCTCTATTTTTCCCTAACTGCATTTAGTATTTTCTCTTTGGTGTCAAATTTTAGAGTCTTTTTAAAAATTATTTTTATTTATTTATTTGAGAGTGACAGACAGAGAGAAAGAAGCAGAGAGAGAGAGAGAATGGGCGCATCAGGGCCACCAGCCCCTGCAAACAAACTCCAGACGAGTGTGCCCCCTTGTGCATCTGGCTAACATTTGTCCTGGGGAGTTGAGCCTCAAACCTTAGGTCCTTAGGCTTCACAGGCAAGCACTTAACTGCTAAGCCACTTCTCCAGCCCAATGTTTAGAGTCTTAAAAGCAAGATGTCTTGGGGACTTTCTCCTTTGATCCAAACCATTTGAAGTTTTTTTTTATCTCTTGTACCTTGATGGGCCTTTCTTTTGAGAGAGTGGGAAAGCTTTCTTTGATAATTTTGTTAAATAAGCACCATAAGAATAGGCTGGTATTGAACACTGTAGCTCCTGATCTCTGTCATATTATGTTGATATGTTTCTCTCTCTCTTTTTTTTTTTTTTTTTTTTTTTTGTTTCAACATAGGGTCTTACACCAGTCCAGGCTGACCTGGAACTCACTATATAGTCTCAGGGTGGCCTCTAACTCTCAGCAATCCTCCTACCTCTGCCTCTTAAATGCTGGAATTGAAGGCATGCACCACCACTCCCTGCTCTTTTACTTTTCCTTTTTTTTTTTCTGCCTACTGAAATCATTTTTATTTACACTGGAAATAAAATTAATTTGTTTTTTTTTAATTTATTAAAAAGTGAAAAAAATCTTTAGTACAATTTAGCAAGCAGAAAATGTTGGCTGTAAGTAAACTTTATTTGATTACCATGTAGTTAAAATCCTTTGCTGAATTGTAAAACTAATATAGTTAGGAATTTCAGTGAATCTGAACTGATTTGAAAACTTTCCCCAATCTTTATATTAACATTTTTTAAGCAACTGCAATTAATGTATTTAAGAAGAGAATGAAAATTAGTGAGGTAGAACCAAACTGAGACTTGTTTTATTGACCCAAGAAATGATTTCTCATGATTGTTTCTATTATGGTTCTTTACTTTTCTACATTTCTTTCACAAGCTATCCAATCAGATGTGCAAGTGGCATAATGCATCCAAAGTGATGGACAGTCACCCATGTTCTCCCTCTTGCATTACTCTTTCTAGGGTAAGACAGATAGTAGAGCAGTAAGTTTTAGAAATCCCTCAAAAGTCCTTGCCAGTAAAGAAGAATTCCACATACAGATTCCAAAATTGAGTCGGATAATTCAGCACCTCCTGCCCCACAGCACTGATGTGGTATCTTTTAGAAAACCATAACATAACATGCATTGCCTGACATCTTTGCTTATTCTGAAAAAGGCTTTGAGGCATTCAGCTTAGCATGCAAAGCTTTGCTTAACTTGTATGTTACTATGCATCCTCTCCTATTTCTCATTATTCTCTCATGAAAGCCCAAAGCTATATTCTTATTAAATTATACTTATTGATATTACCCAAATTTTCATGCCTTTGCTTCTGCCTAAAACACTTTCTCTTCCAGTTCATCATTCAGAAAATACTTGTTCAATTGTTAAGACACTCATCTAGATAGCATGCCCTAGATCACCCTTGTATTTGATAACTGTCTTCTCAGATAGTTCTGTTTAGCATTCATAGATTGTTGTTTTCTGTTTTTCTTATCCATTTCCCAGGACTTGGAAGAAACAAAGATTAAGAAATTTACCATTTATTTTAGTATTACTAAAGCTCGCACTGTGGCTAGCATATAGCAATCACACAATATACTTTTATTAGTGGATTAGTGGATGGATGGGTGAATGGAACACTGGATGGATGGCAAAAGTACCACATCTAATTTACAACCAGCTTTTACCTGCCTATCACAAGGAAGTGACACTTTTCTTACAATGTGCTCTGGAAAATGTTACTAAGGCCTTTTCATTACATCTGCTGTTCTTCTACATTAGGGAAGTGTTCTGTTGGACACCTTAATTAACAGGTATAACATTTTGAGACTTCAGGATAAACATCTAAATAAAACCATAGCAGTAATTTTCTCAGAATTATAAATTTGATTCTGCAGTTGTATGGTCATATGAAGGACCAACCAACATTGATAGTTGAAAATTCAAAATATGTGACATATATTTTCAACATTTTCATTCCTACTTCTTTTCCTTTGGGCTTACATGACAAAGATATCTATGGGATTCTAGTATTATTAAGCATCTTCCATGAATTAGAATGTAAGAGCTAGCGAGATAGCTTAGCAGTTAAGGCACTTGCTTGCAAAGCCACAAAAGTCAGGTTTGCTTCCCCAGGACCAATGAAAGCCAGATGCACAAGGAAGTGCATGCATCTGGAGTTTGTTTGCAGAGGATAGAGACCCTGGCATGTCCATTCTTTCTCTGTCTATTTGCCTCACTCTCTCTCTCTCTCTAGAGTAAATAAATAAGTAAATTTTAAAAACAGAATTTCAAGCAGCCTAGGACACCTTTATTCACTTTTTCTTTTGACAGAAAGACTTAGTCTTCAGGAAAATATAATAAAAAGCTTTCATCAGTATACAGTTCACATTACAGCTCCGTGAGGGAAATCAGATACCCCCTTGTTATCAAGAAGCTATTTTAATTTAGGCTAATATTTTAGCATGGCTAAACCAAACTAAATCATTACATGAAAAACCAGAGCAAAGAATACACAGGTTATAAGGGGCTTGAGTAGAACATCTGTCTTTATATGCCATCCTTTCCAAGGTACTTAACTCCTTTATGCTTTTCTGTCTCTCTCTTAAGAACTGGAAAAGATACAAGCTGCTGGCTTGTTGAATGATTTTTGAGGTCACATGAGACAGCATTTGAAGGAATGCAGAGCATTTTGGTCATTCAGCCAGCACTTACTCAATTTCAATACTTAAGAAGATGGAGAAGAGAATATATCTTCATTACAGGCACAAAATTTGAGGTTATTAGAAACAATGTGAATTGTTCAAGTTTATAATGGAATTCATTTAAAATTCCCCATAGATATTTCTAGCACATGCTATGTTTATCCATGCTTTTATAAATTTAATAGGAGAACAAACACCAGTAGTGACACTAGCAGAGAAGATTGGGTGCATACAGCTAGAGTCTCCATCAGAAGCAGGCATCATGGCTGCAAATAACAGACAGAAAATTCATATCAAAAGGCAACGTTATATGTGTGCTTTCTAACTGCTTGGTTAGCCTGGAGTTGTTCTTTCCAATTAAAGTGGGATAGACAAAAGAAGGAAATCTGAAATTTCAGAGGGCTAGTTTGTAGAACAGGTTTATTACAAATTTAAATGGGGCTGTTGTTGAGTTCTGACCTTGGTTGAGCCCATAATACCTCTCTGGCTTCTTCACAAGTACTTATTACAGAACCTCTCCTTTTTCACTTCAGAGGCCTCTCAGGTCAGCAACTGTGAAGCCTTAATGGTTTTCTCATAAGCTTTCCCACACTCTGCTTTGACTCAAGTCTCAATATGGTATCATTTATCATAAGTTAACTATTTGACCTTCAAAGTTCAAGCAGGACCTGGCAGACAGTCTGACTTCAGTGGCAAAGGGGACTGAGAACCTTGCTGTACTCCTAAAAGGGCCAATTTCAAATGATTCTTAAATTTCATTCTAAGAAAAGATACAAGTTGCTTTAAATTGTATTGGCATTAAATATCCCACTAGAACAATGAATGGATTGGTTAAGTTGCTGCAGCTATATTGTGTCCATTTAATATTTCTACCGTTAAGAAAAGAAAACTAAAGAAGGCTAGAAGGACCTGATACCAGAGTTTACACAGTAGGTACAGTGACTTCTTCCTGGAAGTGGATTAAGGGATAAATAGGTGGTGTGAGAGGCTGATACAGAGTGTGTATGTGTATGTATATGTATATATATCCATAAGGATGATGTGAAGGAAACATCAAGACTGCAGGGGAAGCCAGCCATCTTCATGGAGGATGCAACTGGCAGGGACAACCTTGGTATCACAAGGAACAAAAGCAGATTCCTACTGAGTAGGTTGTATTGCTCTAAAACTCATGGCTGGAGATGTACTTAGGTACCAGTGTGTCATGTAGCAAGTAGGCTCCCAACTTCCAGAGCCTCAAGATCACCTTTGTTCTAGCACCTCAAAGAGAAGAGGAGTCTTGCTGTACATCCCTCCTATACATTGTCCCATTCTCTCCTGTGAGCATCTGCATTGGCTGGGAAAGACTCTAGAAGAGAGAACCCAACAGTAGTTATTTCCTCATGGGTTGACACAGAAATCAAATCAAATAATGTATGCTGAGCAACAGACTACATGACCAGGGTGACTAATTGTCTGTTAGTGTTCTCCCTGGCAAAGATATTATTGCACACCTGCTACTTTGACATCAGACATAGCCCAAAAGATTAAATTGCCAGGAGGCTCCTAGGGGAAAAATTAATGCAAAGAAAACTCCAAATACCCTGCTGCATTTTAGATGTTTTCTTTAAGTTCTGACTACACCTACTGTCAAAGATATTGCTTTTATATATTCAACCTTTAATGATATTGATTATGTGTAATGGTAATGTCTATTATTATTTTTAAATTCCATAATATTGCTAAACTTACGAGGACACACACATATTCAGAATAAATTAAACTAAAACATAAAAGTCACAGTTAAGCTGAATGATGACAAAAATGTGAATACAAACTTAATTTACATATTGTCTATAAGGCACACAGTAGGATGGGAGAACAGTGGAGAAAATAGAAAGATTATATCAAGGATTGTCTTACTCACAGATCCTTTGATATTCTGTCTGTGCCATGAGGAAGTCATGTTGCATTACATCAAATCCTGTTTCCATTTCATTTCTGAGTATTCTGTTATTGCACTCTTTTCTATTGCCTCTTCATTACAGGAATGTAATTTCAGGATCAACCCCCAGGAGCTTATTGTTTAACTGCCCATGTGTGCAGGTTTCACAGTCCGCCACTGTCACAGGCACTCTGGTTAATAAGCTGATAATGGGATATGCAAATCACACCCACCAAATACATAAGGAAAAGAATGCCTTCTCAGCTTTGCAGACCAGCCAACTTCTTCATGGAAACATCCACATCCAGGTGATTAATGGGACATTCTATTTAGTCGGGAAGAAATTTCCTATTTGCTTTTGGAAATAGATTTGATGGATTAATTTTTCTTAACATGTACAGGATTAGGTGTGTAGATAACTCAGAAAGGTCTTTCAGGGCCAGGAGAACCCTGTTAAAGTAGACACATTGAGCCATAAAACAAAGCAAGTCACATATTGTTAAATGCTTTCAACAAGCCCCAGAAAACATTATACATTATAAACACAAGCTAAACAAAACCTTGGAGATGCTCACAAGAGGTCAGAATGATTCTTTGGTAACCAAAGAGAAACTATGGTGATTCATCCCTGGTATCAATAGGAATAAAAAACAGCGGTACTGTGGTTCAATGCAGGTGACCCTAATCTGGATATAATCCTGTTACAGAAAACCTCAGGTTGCTGGGATGAACCTCCAAACCAGACACAGCTTAGGGGAGGAACAAGATTTTTTAATAAAAAGGAAGACAATGGAAGATTATGACTAGCTATGCTGCCCTTTCATAGGGTTATTGCTCAGGTGCAAAGCTGGAATGAGTGGAAACTGTCCCAAGCCATTTCATTCTGTCCCTCTCTCACTTGTCCACTGCCTGTACCTCTGCCCTGAGAAACCCACCTGGACTGATCTCACATCCCCCGCCCCAGGTATCCTCTAGCATCATATTGAACTTGGAAATGGGGAGAAAGAAGACAGGAAGGTTAAAGTTGTGTTGCCCTGGCTGCCTTCCAACGAGGTTGTTCAATCTAGAAAGATTCTTTATCCCAAGAAGACTGCAGTCCAGTGACACTCTGGCTACGGGATCTAGATGTTCCTTCCATTGACCTCTTTATGTTTAGGCATGCAGTGATGCCCTCTACTTTATTACCAGCCCAGAGTCTAACTTTATTCTTTGTGGTTTTGCTATATTCTGCTCATTCCGTCTTAAGAGAACTTTGTATTTTAAGCACTACTCAAATTATCATTATTTTAATATACCATCTGTTTCCCATGGAGCACCCAAATAATACCCTAAAAGTATTTTATTAGCTAATACTTGTAGCAGTTCTAATTTAAAATAATGAAAAGAACTCCAAATATGACTGTCACGTTCCTCATTTAAAATTTCTCATTTATAATTCCTTTGTTACAGTTAAGGGAGCCATAAAAAATTTTAATTGATAAATCCTGCAAGGTAGGGGCTGGGGAGATCATCTGTAAAGTACTTGCTTCACAAGCATGAGGACCCGAATTCTATCCACAAACCTACATAAAAAAGGTGAGTCTGGTGGTGCACTTGTAACCCTGGCACAATAGAGAGAGAGGCAGGCAGACACGTGGAGCTCACTGGCCACCTTGTCTAGCCTAATGGATAAGCTCCAGGCCAATGAGAGATCCTATATAAAAGGAATTATATAGTATTCTTGAGTATAACACCCAAGATTGTCCTCTGACCTGCTCATATACACAGACATGTATACCTGCACATATAGAATACACATGATATAAATAAGTAATGCATATAAATAAATAATAAATCCTATAGCCCAGTAACCATTTATATGTAGGGGAAACCATAAAATGTAAAACTTTCCCTTCTATATGGGCTACTCCTTAGTTTTCTATATGCTAAAACCTATCTTACTAAATAAAGTACACATCCATATATAGCTCACTTTTATTAAGTAGTGTCATAAAATATTCCTACAAGTGCCAGGAAAGGATCTTCCAGCGTTATGCAGATCATATGTGTGGAGATCCCCAATTTACTTCCTGGGCTATGGAATTCCAATCCTCATTAAAGAAATAACAGATTCTTGACCCAAAATGTGGCCATTGTTGTTTCAGCAGTGGCCCCTGCTTTAGATTCCCCACTATACTGTACAACTATGGTGAGCCTCTGTTACCGACCCATTTTCCCAAGATCTTTGCTGACACAAAGTGAGTCTTGTCTGAAATGTCATTCCACATTCAACCTGGCCTCGAGCACAGGAACGGTCACTTGCCTATTGGCTAACTCTCAAGTTATCACACACAGGAAATTCTCCCAGTTAGCATGAGGGCTGTGCAACCACTGCAGATGGAAATTAATAATGATAATAAAGAATCTAAGCCCCTCTAATGCCATCATAAATAACATGAGGCACTGTAGTAATTGCAAAGTTAATTGCAAACTTGACTTTCATATACAGAATGTTTCAACATGGAAGCATGACCACTGGGCAGATTAAAATTAGAAAATTTAAAGTGAGGTGATGTTTGGAATCAGGACTCCTGAATTTGAGGACACAGATCTTCTTTTCTGTGTTATTGAGTGCTTTTGTATCTTTTGGAGTCTATTGTTTTACAAATGTAATTTATAGATACTAACACCTTCCCCAGCAGAGTCTCCGTATGGAAGAGTTGTAGTTATTAGAAAATGACATGGTATCTTATAACATCCTTGAAAGTAAACTTGTGTGCAAGTATACCACATTGCTATTAATAAAAGATGAAAGCAAGCATATAGAAATGTCTGAAGACCCTAAGTTGGAGGAGCTACTTCTGTTATTTGAAAAAAGGGATATATTATGTTTGACAAATGGCTATCAGTGTATTTATATTTCTGCCCATGGGATTAGTGTTACTCTCATTGTGATCAGAGAAGCTTCATTTTGCACATGGTAGTGGATACTGAGGAGACTCAAGACTTATCAAAGATATGAGAATATGTGTCACTGAATGAGACATCTCTATCACACATTCCAAGGTCCAGGGAGCATTGTGGGGGGGGGGGGCAAAAAATGTAAATGCCAGTGGATGGGGGAGAGCTTTAGGATACCATCCTCCAGATTTGAAGTGATCATTGTGTTCATGAGCTCACAGCAGCTATTGTTAACTCAAGAAAATATATAGAATATTGAGCCCATGCACATTTCAACATGGCTGATAGAGGAAGTGGGTGGGGGAGAAGACATCAAGACAGAAGAGGGACTAGCTGCTAGTTAGAAAGAAGAAGAGGTTCAATGTAATTGGGGCATGGGAGGAGGAACAAAAGAAAATAATGGTAATGGATCATGATAAATTTACAGTATGCTCATGTATGAAAATTATCAATATAAAAAGTAAGTGTAAAAGAAGGCTAGGTGTAGCTTACTGGCAGGACATACCTACTTTGACAAGGTCCTGGCTTTGACTCCCAGCACTTCAGGAAGGTAGAAAGGAAGGGAGAAAGATCTAGATTGAGGCAACCTCAGAGCTTCTAAAGGGTTCCTGAAATCAAGGAGCTTTACATGTCTCCAGTATTCAACACTTAGGATAGATTTGGGAGAAAACTCCTGCTTCGCTACTTGTAGAGTAATGCAAAAGTCTGTGGAGGGCTGGAGAAATGGCTTAGCGGTTAAGTGGTTAAGTGCTTAAGCGCTTGCCTGTGAAGCCTAAGGACCCCGGTTCGAGGCTCGATTTCCCCAGGACCCACGTTAGCCAGATGCACAAGGGGGCGCACGCATCTGGAGTTCATTCGCAGTGGCTGGAGGCCCTGGCGCTCCCATTCTCTCTCTCACTCTCTATCTGCCTCTTTCTGTCACTCTCAACTAATTAAATTAAAATAAACAACAACAACAAAAAATTTTTCAAAAAAAAGTCTGTGGAGCCCAGTAGTGAAAGCAATGCAACCGAACAATTTGGAAAGGAGTTGACCAAATGGAGCTGGTTGGAAACTTTGTTGAGAGTGTCGCCTCTCTATGAAGATGGTTCCCAGGCTTCCCAGTTTGCCTAATGAGTTTTTCCAGGGTCTGGAACTGTCAACACTAAAAACAGGAAAGTTACAAGTAACCACGACAAATTGGTCACCCCGTTCTATTAGTCATCTCCATAAAACTTAAGCTTTTCTAAGTGTGCTGGTGATTCTGCTGAACCACACCTTATCTTCTCACCTTTTTAGCTCTATTACATCTTGTTGATTCATCTCCTGCTTTTACCAAGCATTCAAAAAGAGGAGAGAAATTAATGACCTCCTGCTCTCTTAGAAAAGTAGTCTGTTGTAAGCTTTGAAAATATTTTATTTATTTTAAAGTCTTTCATTTTCACCAGCTACTTCTAACAGAAAATAGTACAGTGAAGCAGTCCACCCCAAATAAGACTTTGACTATTTCATTGTAGACTCTCCAAATGAAAGTGGTTTTAAGGAGAAAACATACTTCCTCCTGATTCCACAGACACTATTCCAAATGTATTCTTTTTCATAGCTTCTGTGGCCTGAATCTCCCAAATGATGTTATCTGCTTAAACAGTTACTTTAGCCTGGAGGAGAGTCTGGCTGACTGCTGAAGATCAGTGGTCACGGCAGTCTCATTAGTGCAGGGCACCAGCTTCCCTCTCCACAGCCAACAAAGCAGCAGAAGGGAGGCAGCAAAGCCAAATTGCAGAAATTATCCTCCATTTATATCCAAAATTTAATTTAATTCCATTCATTTTCATCTGCCTTTTGGCACATATACTGAGCACAGGGTGCTCAGTCAGCCTGGAACACATCAGCCTCTTTATCCCTGGCAGAGCAGATGGACCCAGGATTCCTCCACACACAAAATGAACCAGTTAAGGCTGATGGTGATGGTAAGGCTGTCAAACTGACCTGCAAGATGTGTACCCAGAAGCAACACCAGGGTCACCTAGAAGCTGGTCACACATACAGAGTCTAAACTCTCACCAGGTTAAAGCAAATCAAATTCTGCATTCTGGCCAGCTGCTCCCTGTATGGTTACTGCACACTGTGAAGTTTGGGAAGCACTGGAAGTTAAAAAGCAGTTGCGGGGCTAAAGAGATGACTTAGTAGTTAAGACACTTGCCTGTGAAGCCTAAGGATTCAGGTTCAATTCAACATAAAGCCAGATGCACAAGGTGACATATGCATCTGGAGTTCATTTCCCCCCTTCTCTCTCTCTCTCTCTCTCTCTCTCTCTCTCTCTCTCTCTCTCTCTCTCTCTCTCATGCACTCTCTCTTGCACTCTTACTCTAAAAATAATAAATAAAATATATTTTTAAAAAACCAGGTGCTACTGGGTGTGGCGGCACATGCCTTTAATACCAGCACTTGGGAGGCGAGGTAGGAGGATCACCGTGAGTTCAAGGCCACCCTGAGACTACATAGTGAATTCCAGGTCAGCCTGGGCTAGAGTGAGACCCTACCTCGAAAAACCAAAAGCAAAAAGCAGGTGCAATACTGTGAAGGAGGAGAATAAAAGTCATTGGTTTGGAGACCTTTAGAATGATGAACAAAGGAGTACCACCAAAAGAGTGATGGTGTCAGTCAAGGGTGAGGGTGCAGAGAGTCAAACTGGAAGCTGGGATGGTTTTAGGACATGTTCATCATCAGCCTTGGTTGGAAAGTTGGAAATCTGGACTTGATCTAAAGTCATGAAACACTGATTATGATTTGAAGAAAGAAATCAGGTCCGGGCTTAAGAAACTGACTTTGTGGAAATAGGAAATATGATGGTGTAAATGTGTGCCTCTCAGTTTTTATGTTGAAAACTCAATCTATGTATAATTGTCTGAATTTTTAATAGCTGGTTGTTTTTTTCATAAAAATATTTTAGTTGTAAAATTGATGAAGCTAATGTATTAAAGCTTATACTACTTGATATTTAAATATAGATTTTACTTATTATAACTTCACTTTCCTTGATTTAATAGAAAAAAAAAACATGGATGATATTTTCAACTGAAAACAAAGTAAGACAAAAGATCCATGTTGAACGGCTGTAAGGGGCTCTAAGAAGATACAGTGTTGCCCTGGGGAGGAAGACCTACCTACATTTCACTCCATTCTGCACCAAATTATTCAACCTACTTGAAATGAGAAAAGCCTCCTCTTGGGGCATCTTGGAGCCCCACTGAGCAATGCTGATTACTGTTCCCTTGCTCCTTAAATTGCCTGGTCAGCTTCAACATTCCAGAGCAGGTGTGCCCTCTTTTCATGTATTCACTAGTCCCTTCCCATTTACAAAGCATCATTTGCTCTCAAAATCTTCCTCTTTATTTGACTAGGGAGTACAATTCACCGTTGAAGCTGGCACCAGCAGAACTCCTGAAACATCCTTTATGAATCATTGAAACCATTCAGTTAGATCATCAGATAAATGGAGTAGGCTATTGATTGTGCATGGCCTTCTGAGCTCTTTGCAGAAAAGCAGGCTCTGCCACTCTAAGACTTTCTCCCTGACTAAAGCTCCTGGGAATTGAACAAGGGCTTTGGAGAAGGATTTAAAAAAAAAATTCTATATCTTCTGCAGTGGAATTAGTAGAATGAGATTAGTTATTAGTCATTCACTTTAACTCTTATCAAATTTTAGTGTGTTGTTTTATTGCTTGCTCACTGGAGCTGCTACATATTATGGCAATGGATCTCACTTTAAGGGAAATCAAAATTGCCTGGAGAGCTGTTAGGAACACAGATTTAGGGGGCCCTATACTCAGAGTTTCTGATTCAGTAGATCTCAGGTATGCCCAGGCAATTTTGCCTTTCTAACAGATTCTGAGGTAGGGCTGATGCTGCAATTCTGGGGACCTCACTTAGAGAACTACCATACTAATGTATACAAACAGAGATATCTTGTAATATGTAGATAAGAAGGAATGAGTGTGGCTATGCCTGGGCCACAACTAAGTAGCCACTTGTAATTGTAGAGACGAAAAATGCACACGCATATACATCCACCACTGCACAGGTTGTTTGGAGTAGCGTTTCTTAGCCATTACATACTCCCAAATCACCAGAAATCTTGTTTAAGCTCTGTGCTTATCCGGCAGGTGTGAGAGAAGGCCCTGCCTTTCTCACAGATTATGAATGCCACCAGTCCAGGGACTACAGTTCAACTAGCAAGAGGCCGGATTAAATGCATCAGATACCTCCTTTCATTAAGTTACTTGCTTTCAACTCAGAGAAAAGGGCTATTGTTCCTGAGAACAGCTTGGGAAATATACTCCAAATCCAGAACAGGTTTCTTGTCACTGATATGGGATTAATCACACAATAAATTTCTGTTGTAAGGCTTCTGTAAGAGGCGGGTGTCTTCGAATTTTTGCAGGGGGGTGGGGCGCATATTCCACTAAGTGAGAAAGACACACATGAGAAAGGACGCAGGGAGTATTAGATGTAGTTTCAAAGATTATAGACTCCAACGAGAAGCTCCCACCAGTCTTTGTCCAAAAGTGAAGCTACACACATGAAAATCTCTCTAAAACTGACAATGTTTATCCCCTTTAACCTATGCTGATCTCATTCTCCATTGGAGAATCTGTTTTTCCTTTTCATAAAGGAGCAAGGAAAGAAAAGGAGCAAGTAGCCGACTCCCTGGCAGATGAACCACCTCTCACACAGCAGCCAGGGCCCAGGTGAAACCACGGAGGAACTGGAGAGATGAACAAGAGTGCTGCTTCCATGGCCAGCCTGATAACCTGGGCCAGGGTGATGGAGACAAAGAATGAGTATACTCAAAATTCTCCAGAGCAGAAGTCCAGAAACTTCTGAGAGCTCAACACTAATATAGACTTAAAGTACACCCACCAAGGCTCAGGGAATTTTGTGGAAGAGGGGGGCAGAAAGAATGTAAGAGCTGCAGGGTGGGAGGAATATTCAGAGACATTGTCCCCCAGCACAATGACTGACTGCTGCTCTCACAACTAACAGCAATCACTGCAGAGGGCCCTCACAGGAGTGGGGGCAGGGAGGAGGAAATGATGGCTCCAACATATGATGTATCCATGCAAGGTTTCTGTTTAATAATAATAAAACAAAGGAGGAGGGCGTCTGGAGTTCGTTTGCAGAGGCTGGAAGCCCTGGCGTGCCCATTCTCTCTCTCTCCCTCTCTCTTTCTCTCTGTGTCTGTCGCTCTCAAATAAATAAATAAATAAATAAATAAATAAATAAATAAATAAATAAATAAAATTTTAAAAAACAAAGGAGGAGAAAGGGAGATATGGTCTCAGTCACACTATCCTTTGCTCCAAAGATGATTTATATGGCATTTTAGTTAAACAAGTATTTATGGAAGAGTTTTCCCCCAAGAAGCAGAGGTGCTGCCTTCAGTTGCTACAACATAGGAGGAAAGATATGTAACTGAAATCACTGCCAATGAATATCATGCAGAATTACCTGAATGCAGTTTTATTTATTTATTTTAGTTAAGGTTTCAATCTAGTCCAGGCTGACCTGGAATTCACTATGAAGCCTCAGGGTGGCCTTGAACTGAACTAATGGCAATCCTCCTACCCCTGCCTCCCAAGTGCTGGGATTAAAGGTGCACACCACCACACCATCACACCCAGCTGTGTGCAGTTTTAGAACTACATTTTTGTAGTATACTTTCCCAGGTACACAAATATTAGCTTTAAAAATGACCAAGCCTCCCAATTCCCCTGAGACTCTGGATTTGAGCACTGACTCTTTTGTTGTTGTAGTTGAATATGTACATGTACATAATGTATTTTGTTCATAATCCCTTCCATTACATTTTCTTGCTTATCCCCTCTCCCATATCCTCCTTCCACTGAATCCTTTCCTTCCAATATATTCATGTATTCGTATAATATGGACTTAAGTACAATATATGTTAATTACTAATTGAGTATGGGAAGCTGACTGTTCTGAAATCAGAAAATCAGCTGTATGTATGTATGTATGTATGGTCCCATATGGAATACTAGTTACAGACAGCAAGAAAAACTACACGTATTAACCTAGGTTTCAAGATACATTGAAACTTTGACACTAGATCTTTATAAAAACAGAAGGCATGATTTATCCAACATCCCATCCAGCTTAATGAATATAGATAAATCACCTGGAATCTGACATAGAAAACAGAAATTACCATGTAGGACAAATGTCCATCAGAGCTGAATCACTACATTTCTCACAAAGAGAAAAATTGGTATTCATGGAAGATACCCAAAGGTATCACCTCTCCATTTCTTCTAATGTGAAGCCAACTTTTAAATTCTCACTATTCAAGAACTCTTTTACACATTCTTAGGTTCATTATTTGGATTCCTCAGCAAATTGATAGGGGCTTGAAGTGGTAAGAAATTACTTCACAATGCTTTTTAACAGAGGACATATCTCTAAATAGTCTACTGCCCAACTCTTGTCAAAGGCCTGTCAACATAATTGATATTAATACTGGGCAGTTTTTAGTCAGTCCAATAATCCATACCTCCATATATTCTGTGATTCATCTGTAGATTACTAGACCATCAGCAAGCAATATCACTTGTACAAAACTGCCAATGTTGTCACAGAAATACATTCATATAAATATAAATATAAATATAAACATAAATATATATATATGAATGTATTTATATATATATATATACACACACACACACACACACACACACACACACACACATACATACTATGGTCCCTAGAAATATTGCTGAATCAGAGTATTAAGACTAATATCAATTGTATCATAAACCCATTGCCATGCAATGCTGGCTGCTATACATACCACGGACAGCCACAGATGGGAGTTGACAGAACAAATGTTAAACCCAATTTTACTTTTTAAAGAAACTGTTATATGTTCTCTAGATGGGCAGAGCAACCCATGCAGATAATAATTCCTTTTGTTTTCATACCAGGAAAAGTAAAACAACTTTCAGTTTAATAACAATCTGTTGATCTGTGGATACCTGCTGTCATTTTATACATTGATTTTCTGGTTTCTCTTTTTGATGGCATGGGTACAATTTTTTTTCTTTTTAAAAAGTATTTTTTTTATTTGAGAGAGAGAAAGAGGGAAGAGAGAGAGACAGAGAATGAGCACACCAGGGCCTCCAGCTACTGCAAATGAACTCCAGACACATGTGCCACCTTGTGCATCTGGCTTATGTAGGTCCTAGGGAATTGAACCTGGGTCCTTTGGCTTTGCAGGCAAGCACCTTAACTGATAAGCCATCTCTCCAGCCCTGTGGGTGCAATTTTTACTTATTCTTTTTGTTTAGTTAAGAGAAAGTAGGAAAGGAAGGAAGAAAGAAAGGATAATAAAGAATAGACATATTTTTTCTCCATGCTTAAAGTCACTGTATTTAAAAAAAAAAAAACTGATGGTTTAATGAATAGAATACTAACTGCTTAAGTCCAAGTACCAAGTTTGACCATCAGGCACCATGCAAAAAGCCTTTGAGGCTATTTGAGGCTTAGAAGCTATTGAGGGCTTCTGTAATCCCAGCACAATGGTAGTGAGATGGGAGGAGGAGAAAGGGAGATGGGAGAATTTCCTAGAAGATCCCTGTGTGTGCAGCACAAAGACCATAACAGCAAGATTCAGATAAACCTTTCCTCAGATGAAGAGGGTCAGAGAGGATGGGCTCTGAAATTGTCCTCTGGCGTTCACACACACTCCATGCACACACACATTGTTTTGAAAGACAGAATCTTTATAAGAGCTAAATTCTTCTTAAAGATGAAGGAAGGATTCATTAACACAAACCATATGGCTTGTTTTAGCCACATAATAACAGGAGGATCCACCTGTCCACAAAAGAAAAATGATGACCAGAAGGATCCTGCCCAATCCAACAAGAGAGCAGTTCCAATGTAGGCAGACAAGTAACCATAAAGATCTCTTTGGTGTACATTTGAGGGACAAGTCACTGAGGTAAACTGACCTTTAACTACTTCCAGACCTCTATCACCAGCAATTACATGGGAATGGCAGAGATGTAAAGTACTGATAGGTGAGGCATACTTCCATAGAGCTTCCCACCACTGAGATGAGATCTAGAAAGTTTCATGCACCTCTGCTCCTCTTGTCCTTCCATGAACTTGTTCCTTTGGGGGCAATCTTTCTATGCGATCAACTTCAAGTGAAAGCCATAGCATATGAAATAAAATATAGATCTATAATCATATTGTAGTAAATGAAACATTACAAGGCTCCTGAGAGACATCACCAAAAAAAATATATATATATAGTTTCTGATTTCCTTCTCTCTCCCTCTTTTTTAAGCCATGGTGGATATGGCAGAGATGAAAATCCCCATAGAATTTGAAATATATCTTTTGCATGTAAAATTTCATGGGAACATTCCTGAGGTTGTTAGGACAGTATCTCAATTATGAACTTGTCTAGTAAATTAAATTTAAAGAAAAAAGAGCCACGGTTCCTTGGGTACAGTTGATTGCTACCATTTTGCAAAGTCAGCCACAGCTGCAGTATATAAAAGCCAGAGAGTTAGACCAACAACAAGACTCTTCCCATGGGTCTACATGTGCTTGTTCCTTCAGCTGGCATGTTATCTTCCTCAGACAGGAACATAAATAAATGTTGCCTCAGACAGGAACTACAGCATCAAATATAAAAGCCATGTATTTGAAATTAATTGTTTTTTGGCACAATCCTATAAGAAAAATGACATGCTTTCAGCTGAAGCCCTTCCATGTAAAGCCAATTAAGCAAGAGAGGCAACAACTGAGCTGAGGTCAGCAAAGGATGCTGATTGTTGTTCAGGGATAACACGGGATCTTCTGGCCACCATCTGTGGAGGCAGGCTGGGATGTTATTTTCAATAAAGGTTGCTGGACCAACTGCAAGCAAGATGAAAAATGGAAAGCAAGTAGAGCTTAGGACGAAAACAGTCCCTTTCTTTCACTCCTCTCTGTGCTCTTGATTCATCAGTCACCTCCATTCTTGCCAAATCCTATGCCTAAGACTCATTGATCTGACATGGGCCCTGCCATATACCTCATGCCTGAGTATGAGATATAAAATGAGCTTATATTTCCTAGCACGGCATTCTTGCTTTTTAAGAGTGTGATTTAAGTACAGTTTGCATATCATGAAAGTCTTGAATTTTAATGAACAGTTCAATAAATGAACATCACCATCTTCCAATTTTGGATAATTTTCACCATGCTAAATATCCATTTATACTCATTTATACTTCTCTTACTACCCAGGCAACCACTTCTGAACTTTCCATATCTATATATTTATATGAAATTTGAATATTCATCTAATTGAAATCATGCTGAGAAGCAGGAAACCATCAAATAGCCACTATGCCAGGTTGGAAAAAAAAAAAAAAAACTTATGGTTATGAAGGATTTCTTTCCTCCTAGAATTACAATAGAGTTTATTTTTTTACACTTTGATCTTTAATCTCTTGGAATTTTAGACAGACTAAGTTAACAAGTTTACTCTTCCAATTGTTGCCTAAATATTTCCATCTCACTTATTGAATAACTGGTTTGAGAGGCTACCTTCATTGACTAGTGAATCCCTTTAAATTTTTGCTTTTATATTCTGATATTACTCTTTTCTTTACTTCTTTATAGCTCAATAATATTTTAAGGTGCCATTAGACATTTTTAAAATGACATCCATATTTTTTTCACAGATTGTTAATTCTTTTTAAAGATTTTCTTTGTTGTTTTTGTGTAGCTATTTTTCCCCAGTAAGATTTATCATTGAGGAGGATAAACTCAATCAAAATATGGAAGCCATTAAAACCAGGACATATTTGCCTACATAGAAGTAGCATTTGGCAGTCCTGGGAGCAAGGGCCTATGATCTCAGCTATTTGAAAGGCTAATGCAGGATTTCAAATTCAAGTGAGTTCAAGCCTAGCCTGGACAATTTAGGAGGGACCTTGTCTAAAAATTTTTAAATATTTTTTAAAAAGAGGCTTTGGGATGTATATTAAGTAATACAACACTTTTGTAGCTTATACAAAGCCTGATATTTGATCACCAATACCAAAAGTTGTAAATAAAAACTTCAAAACTACAAGTTAATACTACCAATTAAAAATCCATAAACAAGGGATAGAGAGATGGTTCAGCAGTTAAGGCACTTGTCTGTGAAGCTTAAGGACCCAGGTTTAATTCTCCAGTACCTACATGAGCCAGATACACAAGATGATGCATGCATCTGGAGTCCATTTGCAGTGGTTAGATGCCCTGGAGTGCTCATTTTCTTACTCTCTCTCCCTTTCTCTCTCTCTCTCTCTCTCTTCCCACCTCTTTCTGTCTCAAATAAATTTTTAAATTATTGTTTTTAAAAAATCTATAAACAATGGGCTGTGGAAATGGCTTAGTGATTAAGGCATTTGCCTGTGAAGCCTAAGGACCATGGTTCACATTCCCCAGGACTCACATAAGCCAGATGTGCAATGGGGTACATGTGTCCAGAATTTGTTTCCATTAGCTAAAAGCTCTGGCATGCCCGTTCTCTCTTTCTGTCTATCTGCAAATCTCTCTCTCTCAGATAAATAAATAAATAAAATACATTAAAATTCTATAAACAAAACCAAAAACTAACCTTGGGAAAGTGTATATAAGCCATATCATAGATAATGGGCTTCCCAGTGAGTTGTTCAAGGAGACCCTTGAAGTGCCTAAAACAACACAAACTATTACCAACACTGTTGGTTGCCTACTAGTACTAGACAGTAAGACTCTATGTCCCTATTGCTGAAGAAGTTACAAGCTCCACTCATAGCACACTGAGAAATCAAACCAGCACTGAGCTGGAAGCCTTCTCTGCTGAGTAGTACTCATGGAGCTATAAAGTGTTATGCAGGCTGCTTAAAGAGAAAATTCATCAACTGTCTTAACCAGCAGGGAGCCTTGAAAGCTTCACAATGGGGTAACTTGGCAAGATGTTCCTACTGGTGATGGTATGTCAGTTATGGTGGTAAACAACCACACTCTGTAGTTATGGTATAAGGAATTCCTAGAAAAAAAAAGAGAAAATAATATGATCATAATCTAAAAAAAGGACTGCTAATAACCCATGGCAAACAATCTAACATTCAGGCTTTCCTATCTGGACAGCAGCAGCCCTAATAGTGAGAATTATGTGCAGATTCAATATGTTTTGAGGACATATTTTTTTTCCTTAAAGTAAAGCTGGACTTAGAAAGGTAATGCTGCATATCAGGAAGGGGGAAATCACAATATAAGTATTCAGGGGGCTCTTTAGTAATTTCTGAAAAACATACAAAAACCACTACAGAAACACACAGATAATATAAAGCACAAGTAGTGTCACAAAAGAAAGATTAGGATAGGGAAGCAATTTAAAATATTTTATCTTTTGTTTTCAGTTATACTACAAGATTATATACTCTAATTCCTATTTTTATGCCTCCTGGTTTGCCTAGCATTTTCTGTCCCCCATAACAAGTCCATCAAGCATGTATTACAGACTTCATTGTATAGATGAGGAAACTGAAGCACTCAGATTTTAAGTACTTTTATCAAAAGTCCCATAGTTATTAAGGGGCAGAACTGAGTTTTAAAATCATGTTTGCCCATCTCTGTAGCCTGGACATTGAATATCTATTCCAGATCTCCATAAACAGGAATTTTTTATCTGATGTGCCTAAAGTATCTCCAGGAAGCTTCATAACTACTTGTGTATTGAATGCTAAGTAATGGATGTATGTTCATTTAGAAGAAGGAAGACAATCCATATATTCATCAAATGTTAGAAAATGCTGGTCCTACAGAAAGGTTCCCCCAGAACTCAGGACAGTTCAGTCCTCTGTGAGTGCTGGAAAGACAAGCTAACTATTTTTTTCAAAGCAAGGAACAGTGAGTCCATTCAGAGCCATGGGTCAGTTTTATTATTTGTAGCTCTTCTAGAGCTAAGTGGACAATGACCCTGGATTGAGAACAAACAAACAAAATCCATTGGTTCTACTGTAGCCAGTAAGCTTGCCTTTGGAAAATCATGCAATCATCTGGAAGTCATTGAGGATTGCTAGCTCTCTACATCAAGCTCATTTATATCACCAGACCCAAGAGGAAAGTGATTGCTAAAGAATAACTGCATTCTTTATGAGCCTCATGCAAATATGAAGCAGAAATTCAGATTTTTCCTTTCCTACCTCAAAAGGTCGCCTTGTGAAAATGAATACATATATGTTTGTATATAGAGGGAGATAGGATTTAATAGAATAATAGGTGAGTTTGTCTTCCCAGGAACAAGAAAAATTGCTTTGACTTATTTGTTCTTGTGACTGGTTTTTCAAGTATAAATCACAAAGGACTTTGTGAATTAACAAAATAGGGATTATAGCTCATTGAAAACTAATAATAAATCAACCTCTAAGAGTTTCACCTTATGGTTTGTTGCAAACTATACTTTTCTTTTTCTTTAAAAGTTATTTTTTTTTAAAAAAAAAAAAGAAAGATTATAAGCTGACAGCAAAAAGAAAATTCTTCCTACAGACACACAAGATTTAACATTATGTTTTGGAAAGAGACAGAAGACAAAACAGAAAAAGGACACACAGCTCAAGTGAATTGTTTCTCGTGTCTGGAGCTAGAAATTCTCTGGGCTTCTCAAAGCTCCACTTCAGACACCTTTTTCCCACAAGCTTACCATCAATGCATCAAAACTGCAGCTGTTGTGCACATTTCAGGATAAACATTTATTTGTAATGATCTACTGATTGTCAAAGAAGAGAAGGAAGAAGTTGAACTCTGATGAGCAGCTGGATAAAATCAAAGATTGGACATGCCTACCTTAACACATCAGCCCCACCATGGTTTTGCTGGAGGGTGTGTTGGTTTTTATCATCTCGCCTTCTCTGTTTACTCTTCATTCATCCAACTGGGGCTTGTCCTCATCCTTGGACTTTTTGCCCATTGTGAAACAAATGTCTGAGAATTCATAAGAAGAGACTCCATGCCACACTGCAGCAAAGCTTATTCTCTAGTCACAGACTGAAATAACCATAAGCAGACGACATGCATGCCTAGAGTCAAATTATTCATATTACAGAGGAAACACAACAGCAATTTTGTGGCTGGAAAGGATGGCCTAGATCACGCCTGTGGCACAACCATTAACAAGCATAGAAACAAAACACAGAACACAAATGCATATGTGCTCCATGTCTCTGGGAGGGTTAGCTGGTGGTGAGCCATTCCAGACAGTAAGCCACTGGGAAACTCTGAAATGGTAGACTGCTGTCCTTGCATGGGCAATGCCCTAGGTTCAATACTAGGCACCACTGAAAGATAAAAACTAACTAACTAAATAAATAAATACATAAATAGGGCTGGAGAGATGGCTTAGTGGTTAAGCGCTGGCCGGTGAAGCCTAAGAACCTCGGTTTAAGGCTTGATTCCCCAGGACCCACATTAGCCAGATGCACAAGGGGGAGCATGCGTCTGGAGTTCATTTGCAGTGGCTGGAGACCCTGGCAAGCCCATTCTCTGTCTCTTTCTATCTGCCTCTTTGTCTGTCACTCTCAAATAAATAAATAAAAATGAACAAAATTCTTTAAAAATAATTAAAAAACAATGTTATTCTGAAAGCCAAAAGATAATCTGGGAACTCTGGAAATGTGCGAATACCGATCAAATATGAACTTTCTACGGTTTGTAAGAGGAAAGGTAGTTAATATTTTATATTGTCTCAAAACTAAATAATATACAGCTAGCTCATTTATTTTATTATGTCATAACTCTAATATATGCAATCAAGATAAATTATTACATCCTATTTATCTCACACTGGATAATTTTGATAATGCTATCTTTGGCATTATTTCTGCTGTTTCTAATGGACAGCTGAAAGTAAACAGTCATTTGATATACTCCCATTCTATCCTTTATAATTTCAATTGCAATTGGTTCTACATCAATTCAAACATCATGGGAATTTTTCCCATATGCCCCATAGAAATGTGATGGGACACTTGCAGTGACAGCAAGGTCAAGGAGATGGCCTCTCAGAACTAATACGTAAACCCTCCCAACTCAAATCCATCCACACCTCAAGCTATGTTTAGTGTTGAGTTTAAAGAGCACCACCAGCTACTCATTGTCTTTGTGTCCAGTTTGCTAAACGTGCCCTCATTTGGTCATGATCTCATTTTCCTCTATGTATAAAACCCTCCTAACCAGTCAATGGTTTGAGATGAAGCAGATAGCAGAATCTCTGTATCAGGACGTTTCTGACTTCTACATTCCCACCCTCACCTGAACAGTAAGACACAGCTAAACACATTCTACATTGCTTGACTCTTCATATTCTTCATGTTACAGAATTCAGGCAGCCACCAGCCATCAAAATCCCTTTTCATGAATCTTCCACAGCCCACCCTCTACCATGTTGTGCCACTTCCAGGGCCCTGTCCTACCCAAAGAATGTCAGCGCATAAAGATAGGGCCTGTGCCAGGCTATGTGCACTCAAGAGGGACCTGCGTGGTCAAGCTCAGGGATCTTGAACCCAAACCCTCTCTATTCACACTCAGGGAACCTGAGATCCCATATAATGAGTATTGGCCACTTACATTCTTCCAGGACTAAGAGAGTCATGAGTTTATCTTTGCTCCATAAAAGAAACATTACATGTACATTTCAAGACTCCATCAATTCAGGTAAAATGGATAAGATACCCCTAACTCAGCCACAGTTCTGAGAAATGTGTCAAAGAGTTTGATGTTTACCCTTTTTCAAGTTTATTAAATTTGTATGTATAGAGGGAGAAAGAGAAAATCTGAACCATATACATGTAGACTTATGAAATACCTTCTCTGAATCCATCTTTCCTCTGATATGTTATGCTATACATTTTAGCTTCATAAGAATCCCACACTCTCGCCTGTTTCTCCCACCCAAAACATACTGTTTACTCTCTCCTTGGGTTCCAGTTCCATCAGAATGCAAAATCAAAAATTACTTCAGTGCTGGGTTTTCCTAAAGTGTATCCATCTCTCAAGAACCAAGGCCTTTATAACATTTGTCGTTCAATATCTGAAACCCATGTTTCAAATATCTTCATCTAGTCTTCTTGTTGCTGATAGCAGAGGGATTATTCCTGTTAGCATCACTCCTGTTAGCATCACTCCATCACGGCAAGAGCAGATAGTCTAATTTTTGGAATCGCACATTTCAGTTTTATATTTGTCTCCATAAATTTTCATTTCCATTATATCTATTTTCCCTGGGTTTTCTTGTAATTGATCTTTTATTCTGAAATAGCTCTCATTATTTTCAGTTTCTATTCTGAGCCCTATTAGCCAGTCTTTTCTGTCTTTTCTTTTTTTGACATTTTCCGTTATGAGTCATGGCACCCTTTCACTTAATGACAGCCAATTCATAATATCTCTGTCATAATGTCTTTCTTTTTCATGAGTTTTTTTTACAGTAGTATTTTCATCTGCTAAAGATTTTGATGCTAATTTATGTCTTATTCTTATAATAAATTCACATAAATTTTGGTTTCTCATTTTTTATTCTTATCATCAATATTGTATTTCCCACAGTTTCACAATGGTAATAAATTGTATATCCACAGGGATTGAAGAAGGAGAATAAATTATTTTATGGTTTAAAGGTCAAAGCTGCCATATTCTGTTCCTGTGATGAACAGAATATGGCAATTGTTATTCTGTGCATAAGTTACTGGATCATTGCTAGGACAAAACACCTGACCAGAAGAACTTATGAAAGGAAAGGGTTTATATCTGGCTTATAGTTATAAGGGAAGAGCGAACTCCCTAACACTGGCAAGCAGAGCTGGAATATAAAATTTTAAGGCCAGTGCCCCAATGACACACCTTCTCCAGCAATGCCCCACCTTCCAAAGGTTTCACCAGCTGGGTATTTAGTATGAGGCTTAATCACAAGCACATGACATTATGAGGGACGTTTTACATTCAAACCACCACATTCAGAAAAACTATTTTTTGTCAATGGATTCTTTATTGGAAATAGTGACTCAAAGAGACCCCTCTGAACATAAGGGATCACCATTTTACAGAGATCTGACCAACCCCCGCCCTCTTTCTTTTGACTTTCCAGTGGCTTTGATACAAGCAGATTTCAAACTTCATAGTATTTACTCCCCATTTTGGAAACTTTTTCCTCTGGAAGTAAAAAAAGTTATTGTGTGGTCTGGTTTCTACTTCAGCATTTATGCAAGTTGGAAGTTGTCACCTCAATCCTCAAAGGAAATCTGAACAAGCTGGTATTCAAAGAACATTATTGGATATACCAGAAAAGTGATGATGTCACATGAAAACCAACCCACAAATCTGGAGTTATTAAGCCCTACAAAAGATACAGGAACCATATATACGTACCAGGAACAGAATTTGAAACTATTAAGGGTCAAGAATCATTTTGATGAATTGTTGGAGGCTGAGTGTGGACTAGCATGAATTTGAGAAACTTCTTAGAGTCTCTACAAAATCCCACACTTTTGTGGTCCTTATGTCTTGAAACTCTACTAGGTTTCCATAGTGAATGTGAGAAGTGCATCCCTTTGGGTTCTTGGAAGTGGTAAAGGTAGAGAGACTAGCAGTAAAAAGGTACCCAAGGAATTCTAAGACAAAAAACAAAAATGGTGAGTTGGGGAGTCCTCTTCAGTAGGAAAATTTAGCAGAGCTCAGTTCTGAAGCCTTATTCCATCAGGAAATTCCCCTAGGTCCTGCCCTCTTCAGCTCCCTACCTCACCTAAAGAATGAAAAACACCATGGAGAACAATGAACAGAGCTTCAATTAAATGGGTTATAAGCATTACAGACAGAAAGTTAAGAAGAAAAAGGGATGAAAATACTTGAGAAACACTGGGGAAAGCAGCCTCAAAACACATACCTAATGACATTCCAAGACTAGAGCAGATTATAGACACCTTAACACCTAACTACAACATAGATCGAATGAGATAACTATAATGCAACCAAGAGAACTATAAGAGGGGGCTGGAGAGATAGCTCAGTTCTTACCTTGCAAGTATGAAGACCTCTGTTCAATCCCCAGAACGCAGGTTAAAACAGCTGCCACACATGGTGGTACATACTTTAATCCCACCACTCATGACCAAAGGTAGGAGGATCACCATGAGTTCAAGGCCACCCTGGCCTGGGCTACAGCAAGACCCTACCTCAAAAAAAAAAAAAAATGCTGGATGTGATAGTATACACTTGTAAGCACTGAGGCCATGGAGATAGGGGCCAATCTGGGGGCTCACTACCCAGACAATTTAGTCTACTTTGCAAGAATTAGACCAGTGAAAGATATGATTTACTTATACATATGAGCAACATTAAATGCAACCCTATCGTCAATCCTATAGCTAAAAATCTGCTTGCCTCTGACTGACCTATTACCTAATACAAAAACCTCAGGAGACAACAAAATAAGGAAATAGACCATTTGAAAGCACAAAGCAAGCACTAGAACAACACACACCTGGTACTGATGTTGAAACTATTCAACAGTAATTTTAAATAACTGTGATTAATATTTTATAGACTCTAATAAAAAAAATTCTAAGAAATTAAGAAAAATTACAATAAAATGTAAGAGATTAAGCAGGAAGTACTAAGCATGAAGATATCTTTGCTGAGGCTCACCATTAGAGTCAAAACAGTTGAGAAAAGCAAGACACAAAGACAAATCAACAGAAACTCTTCACAATAGAATGCAAAAATAAAATTAACAGCTAAAAGCAGAAGAGAATATCTAGGAACTTTGGAACAAATTTGGATAGTTAAAGATATAATTGGCATGACAAAAGGTAAAGAACAAAGCAGAAAAATATGAGACAATAAGGGTTCTAAAGTTCCTAAAATTAATGACATATTATTTGATGTTGAAAGGATTAGACAAAAATACCAAGGAAGAATTCAAAATGAATATTTTGAGAAACTGTGCTACAAAAGGAAAAGTGAAATAAATCCTTTTACAGGCAACCAAAAACTGAGAGAATTCGGTGAGAGAACTGCCGTACAGAATATTCTAATGGCATATAAAGAAGTTCTGCAGTCCCGAAGAAAGCACTGTGGCTTAGGAACGTGGACTAAAGGGGGAGCTGGGCAGTGGGAGCCTCCCTTTCAAGAACATCGAAGTGGAATATTTAAAGAAATAGCCAACTTTCTATTTCCCATATTCTTAAATGAGCTAAAATATAACTATTTACTTAAAGCAATAATAGCAGCAATGTGTTGAGTGAATAGAGCATACACATAATTAACGTGTGTCAGTCAGCAGTGTCTCAGTGCGTAGGCAGAAAAGACTGAGAACATATGTGATAAGGTCCATACATGGCATGTGGGGTGCTATGTAGAGGTAGACAGAAGCTATGTTAAAAGCATATTATATTCTCTAAGAACACCAATAAGATTTTTAAATACACTTGACATCTAAGACAAGAGATATGGAATCATATAAAATGTCCAATGCCACCAGAGAATATGAGAGTGAGTAAAAAAGAAATAAATGTAATTTTAAGAAATAAAATTTAAAATATGGTAAATATTAGTACAGTCAAAACAATAATAGTTTGAGTATGAATAGACTAGATTAAAATACAAAGATGGGAATAAACTCAAAAAGCATGCATATTATCTTCTAAAAAAAATAAACTTCTAAAAGACCCAGTATCCTAAAAGTAAAGAGATAGAAAAGGACATACCACACAAATATTATTAAAAGAAATCTTTGATTCATTCTTAATTTCAGACAAAGTCAACTTTAGGACAAAGAAGACTTTTACAGGTAAGGAAGGTCATTACCTAATAATAAAAGGGCAGTTCTCTAAGAAGTTATAAGAATCCTAAGTGCTTTCTATCACCTAACAAAAGAACATGAAGCACAACCTGACAAGCAGCACAGAGAGACAGAGAGATCTTTCAGTTTCAAAGAGAACTCTCAGTCGTGGGTGGATCATCAGGCGTAGATGATTTAAACAGTGTCAGTCAACTAAAATGCACAAGCATCTGCATATCACCCCATCCAGCCACAGTGGGTATGCATTCTGCGCAGTTTGATAAGAACACTCAACAACACATACCATGTATATTATCTGTCAAACAAATCAAATACTGTGTTATATTGTATATTAAACATCAATCCAATAAAAATTACAACTCCTATCAAGAATGTCCTCAAAACAACAGAATGTGAGCTTTAAAGTGCCTATGTACTGGGATTAAATAAGATTTTTAAGTAGCATGAGATTTCAAAATTGAAATAACAAAAGGTGTTTAAAGATGTTTGGAATTACAGTAAAATGAAAAGAAAGATCATGGAATTTCACAAAATGCAATGAAAGTTGCATTCATAGCAATTTATAACAATCAGTGCATATATTGGGAAACAACCACCAAAATCAATAACCAAAACTTCACCTTAAAAATTTAGAAGAAAAATAACCCATTATGCCCACCGCAAACAAGAAAAAAATGAAAGAAAAAATAGAAGAAATTAGTAAAATTATAGGCAAGAAAATGGTGGAGAGAATTAGTGAAATCAAAGAGCAGTTCTTTAAAAGGATTAATAAATTGAAAATCTCTTGCCTAGCTGGCCAAGGTAGAGAGATCATTAATTACTAATTTCAGAAGTGAAAGGGAGGTCATCAGCATAGATCCTATGGATTTTCAGATGTACAAAAGGACGCCATGAACAGCCAGGTGCCCACATATCTGGCACTTCAGATGTAATGGATTAACTCTCAGGAACACACAAAGCTCCAAATCACACTCACAAGAGGTCAGAGGACATAAGAAGAGCCACAACAAGGAAAGATATTGAGCAGGTAATTTTAAAAGACACCTAATTCAACATGCTTCACTGGCGAATTCTACCAAACGTTTAAGGAAGATACAATTCTTCACTATCTCTTTCTGAAAAGAAAAACTTTATAATGAATAGAAGAAATTTCTCAAGCAAATGTAATTTAATCTTATGGAGTTATCAAATAGGCAGAAATGAACAGAATTAAATTTACATGAACTCCTTAATTCAAGTTCAGCGCAAGAATCTTCTGTTTACTTCAGGGAAATGAAAAAGAATTCCTTCTACTCTGGGAGATCTTTTGCATGGACCACTAGATAACCCCTGTGTCTTCTTGTGATAACTTGCAGTTGACCATAGGAAAATGAACCTGAGAGATGAGAATGGAGAAGCAGAGCAGAAAGCCAGGTGCACCTAACGATGATGCTATAGTGTTCCTCAGAAATGAAGAGGAAGTGATCCAAATACTGTAGGTTGTGCCGAGCTGGCAATGATGAGAAGATAGGCAGATGTTTCAGGTGAGTCTTCTATGTGTGGACATAGCCTGGTCAGGAACAGAAATCAGGAAATACTGAAAGAACACCACTACTGAATGTGTGCTTTAGAAATGAAGAAAACAAATCAGTCAGTCAGTGACCAATTTTTTAAATCTTTACTTATTTAGTCATTTTTTTTTTTATTTATTTACAGAAAGAGAAAGAAGGAAAGAATGGAGATGCCAGGGCCTCTTGCTGCTGCAAGCAAACTCCACATACTTGCCCCACTTTGTGCATCTGGCTTTATGTGTGTATTGTGGAATCAAACACAGACCATCAGGCTTTGCAACCATCTATCCTGCTTCAGTCAATAGCCAACTTTAAGAAGCAATTATCAAGCCTACCCCATTAAGAAGAAAGTTACTATCTGCAAGAATCACTTAAGCAGGAAAATTCCATTAAAGGTGCTGAGACTCAGTGCTTGCCTCTTCAAGTAGAAAGATGCCAGTTCAGAACCCAGCACCCACGTGTAAAACAGATGTTGTCAACACAGATCCTGTGGGCCTGTAATCCCAGCATTGGAGAGGCAGAGACAGAAGGATCCTTAAGGCTTGCTGGCTAGACAGTCTAACCTGATGGATATACTCTAAGTTCTCAAAATCAATGATAAGGTACAGGGTGACTGAGGAAGACACTTCACATTGACATTGGCCTACACATGTGCACATATACAAGCACACAAACACATGCAAAAAGAGAAAGGTCATATGTCAGATGGGTAGATAAGGAAAGAGAGGCCAAGAAAGGTGAACTTGCCCCAGGCATCACAGCACATTGGTGACACTGGGCAAACTAAGCCATGTGACTAGCATAAAGCACAGCACGGGAGAGCCGACGGCTGGGATGGTCACAAGTGCATTTCAGATTCATTTCTGCCCTAAGTGTGATGACTTCCCAAGGAGAATCCTGCCTTAGTCAATCCCCTGGAGTCAGCCTTCATTCCACCCACTGAAACAAGATGGTTCCACTGCATGACAGCCCTGATGACTTCCAGCTCAGAGTACATAAAATCATGAGCTATAGCAAATCACCCTGAAGTTTCCAATTCTTCAGGAATTTGACTTTTGTAAGGAACTACGTACAAAATTCTAGCAGATGCAGCATTGTAGATCATTCCTTCTTTAGCATAAAGTTTTTGCATTACACCGTAAATGCCATTATCAAGAATACCCCTGAAATCAAGCTGTGCTGACGTGGAAGACAGATCATAGAACTATCCCAAGAGAAAAATAAAAGGGGAATAAATGGCTTCTGGATGCTGGGTAAGGAGCCTTAAATCCTTCCCTGAAAGCTTGTCAATTGCCTATCATTAGACAGGGAATAATTCTTATTTTAATTATACTTTCCCCTCTCAATGCATAATCAATTCTATCATTTTGCTGAAAGAACAGTCAAACCCTGATTAAATTTTAATTTCCATAAATAAAAATGCCAGAAAGGAAATTATTTTTTAAACATTAATACAATATGGCTACAATCTTGGCTTCTATTGCTGTGTTTGCATATCTCAAGCTATACCTGTTGAAAGAAGCACACTGTGTAGTGATAACTCTATTGGCCTCTTAATAAGTGGCATCATACCAATAAGGAGGGCTGTGGACCCTGAAATGAGCCCCAGCAAATCAGAAACATGATCAATGAGGTTACATCTCTGTTATGAATTAAAAAATCTTGACTGCTTGGGCTCTGGTTGGTATTGTCTTTGGAGTGATTTGCCCTGTAGCTGCGACCTTGCTTAACATTGACCAGCTCTGTGTTAATAGGACAATCATTTAACCTCTCTGCACCTAGAATAATTAAACTAGAAAACTGGAAAAATAATTCAGACTCCACAAAGTTGCTTTGAATATTAAATAAGGATTTATGCTAAAATGCCTGGATAATCATAAATCAGAATGTGAAATGAAAATGTTACTATTATTTTGCATACATTATTTTTATGACTCTGCATAAATAATATTATGCAAAGAAGCCCAATGCCTTGCCTTCATTTTAAATGTCGATTCACAAGTTTATTTTATTGATGATTTCAGGGACTGCTGAATGCATCTTATCTTTTCCTCTAGAAGTAGGTTCCATCTATTTCTCCTGAGTTTCAACTCAAACTCTCTGGTATTGGGAAGGACACTGAAGTTTCTTAATTTATCACATAAAAATGTGGGAGTTGAACAAGGTAACCTGCAATGTCCTTTCCAGCATTAATTTGTAGGGTCCTATAATCCCATTAATCACGTTGCTCAGGAAATGCTATTCATTCGTTTGCTTTTGTTGTTGTTATTTTTCTGCGTGAGAGTACTCTGAGCTTGAAGATTGTATAAGACTAGAGGAAGAGAAAGGGAGAGTCTGGGAAGAGAAGCAAACCTGGCAGGGGGTAGCAGTGTCGGTTTCTGTTACTAGCCCAGAGCAAATAAACTAACACTCTCCATGTGTTCTGGATATAAATAAGTCAACATTTTTATGAGGCAAATATATGGCACTGAGATAGCAGGATTGTTCAGAACGGGAAATTGACTGAAAAAGAGAGCAACTATGTGTCAATGAATATTCAGGTCACAAGAAGCAGCTTAAGCTGTGGAAGTGTGGAATGATTTGTATAATTCCAATGACACAGGGACCAAGGCCACCTAGAACAATAGTGGAATTTTGAGCAAGAAGCCATACATCTTCCCAATGGTCCAAATATTGTTACCCCCACACATTCTGATAATGTTACAAAAAGAAAAAAGACTTAGCAATGAAGAACACAGTCATTTGTCACATAAGAAATTAGGTCATGACAGAAAGAACCTGTGCTCTGCATAAAGTTATTAAATTCAAATTGCACATGGCTGAAGGCAGCTCTGAGTCCACAAAACCATAAACTACAACAAATCACCTTTGAATTTTGAATTTTGCAGGAATTACACTTTTGCAAGGAAGAGTGTACAAGCTTACAGCAGAAGTACCTCAAATCCTTCCTTCTGTCTATGTGGCTTCATTCTCAGGCCTCTTGCATGGTGCTGGAGCAATTTATTTTGTTTTGCTTTGTTTGAGTGGTTCTCCTCTGGCTTCATGGCCACAGGTGTACAAATAAATGAATCTCTCATCTGTGTGCCCACTGCTACTTTCGATCTCAGTGCCTGAAGGGCTTACAGTGAGACAGTGAATATCTTTAATCTCCTCATGACCTAGTGTTGACTGCATAAAAACCATGGAAGTGAGCCACGCTTCGACGGTCCCCTGCCCTTGCAATCACCTCAGGATTAGCAACTGAGAATGTTGAACTTTGACATTGTTATCTAAAATTTAACACAATTATTCCACTTCTGCTAAAAATAACATGAAACCCTCCCTACTAACCATTAATGACAATTCAACCACTTTTTTTTTTTAAGTTTCGAGCAACTCTTTCCATTTTTAGTAATTAGTTGAGATTACTGAGTTACATCCATGTACAGCACGGTCCTTTCCAGAACAGTGCAGTCTCTCCCTCTTGATCTGGTCTCTTCTTAGAGATAATACGATGCATTTTTCATGGGAATTTCAGTCATCTTACTTTGTTCATGAAACCTTGCCTTGGCTTTCACTGGTACTGGTCACTGTTACTGTGGCTTTCAGCTAAGAGACTTTACATCTGTAAGTAAAACATAAATAGGGGACTGGAGAGATTGCACAGTGGTTAAGGCACCTGTCTGCATAGCCTAATAACTTGTATTTGATTCCCTAATATCCATGCAAAGCCAGATGTTCAAAATGATGCATGTATCTGGAATACATTTGCCCATTCTTTCTATCTCTCCTTTCTCTCTGTCTCTCCAATATAACACAATGCCTACTAATTGTACATGTGAATAAAGTGATAGTTCTTCATGACTACTGAAGGATGAGACAATGAAAAAGAGGAAATGTAACTGAAGTGAGCAGAGCACCACTGTACCATCTCCATATACACCTTAGTTTTCATTGACCATGAAACCCTTGGAGAGAGTACCCATTCACATACAAATGAACAACTGAATACATGTAGCATCTTGTACACTCATAAATATTTATATAGGAAACAGAAGTAAGATTCCTATAACCAAGTACATTAAAACTAATACACAATGTGTGTTCTGTCCAAATTTGCTGCACTACTTCACATCCCTTGATGATTTCTGTTTCTTCCACCCTCACCAGCTCTGTGCAATGTTTTTAAACTGTTTGCCAATATAATAAACAATCATCAGGCAGGATTAGTTTACGCTGTATTTAAGTGATTCATAGCAGAGTCAAACTGGGTTGCACTTATTTATTGGTCATTTGGATTTGCCTCCTTATCTAATGGCTACTCATGGTGTTTACCCATTTTTATATCTAGTTGCTTGTCCTTTTGTACTAAGTTACAGGAATTCTTATTCTAAATATCATTTTTGTGTCTGTAGTTTTGTGAATGGTGTCATTTGCTTATGTTTTTAATTTTTTTTCCTAAGAAGGTCTTTGCAGCTTCAAACCATCAAACCACCTAAATCTAAAAGAACCTCCTAGGGTTGGAGAGATGGCTTAGCGGTTAAGCGCTTGCCTGTGAAGCCTAAGGACCCCAGTTCGAGGCTCGGTTCCCCAGGTCCCACGTTAGCCAGATGCACAAGGGGGCGCACGCGTCTGGAGTTCGTTTGCAGAGGCTGGAAGCCCTGGCGCGCCCATTCTCTCTCTCTCCCTCTATCTGTCTTTCTCTCTGTGTCTGTCGCTCTCAAATAAATAAATAAATAAATAATGAACAAAAAAAAATATTTAAAAGAACCTCCTATTTCTAGATTTACTGTTGCTTTTTTATGTTTTTCAAACTGTGCTGAAATGTATAGCTACCACAGTGGGCAGCAGAGATTGCCCTGAGCAGCCCATTGTTATTCTTTCTGAGAGAGCATACTATGTTCCTTTGGTTGGAACAAGTATGTTTGTGTGTGTGTGTGTGTGTGTGTGTGTGTGCGTGCGTGTATTTATTTCAGGGCCCATTGCACGGAGCTTAAACTTTTTTGTGTGTTTTACTTTTTGTGGTACTAAAGATTAAACCCAGGACCTGTGTATGCTAGGCAAGTGCTCTACCACCGAGCTATACCTAGCTGGAGCAACTTGAATGGATACAGACATTTAGTCAAGTTAAATTGCATGTAAAAATTAAATTGTACTTCTATATTATGAAACTTCAAAAATATATTATTTTTCTACAGTTTTTGGTTACTTCTAACTAGATAAATTAAGCATCCCTTGAATATTTGAGACAAACCATAGAAAAGGAAAATTTCCTGCAATAATGTGGAGAGTGTAGTTAATCTACCCCCCTCCGCCCGCCTGCTGTGGGCCCAGTTTGAAATGGCAGGGGAGTAGTATATAAACAGGAAATTTGAACATGCTATTGAAATATGAGTGCTGGCTTTAGTAAGGTCAGAAAGCCGTGCTTCTGACAGACACCCGGAGATGATCATCTCACTTCCTCAAGCATGTGTGCATGTATGTGTGCATGTGCAGGTCCTTGCTGAGTCTGGCACTTACTGCAGCATGCTGGGGCTCTCGTGATGACATGGCTTTGGAAGTAGGAGCTCTTTATCCATGCATTTTGGAATTTACTAAACAAGAAGCAGAGGGGACTTGGTTGTGACTGCAGTTGTCACTGAAGACCAGGGTTCTTTCATAGATGCCCATGAATATGTCCTTAGAAACAACGTCCCTTTGAAAAGCAAAAGCCGACCTCCAGTAAAGGTATGCACTCAGTCAGCACAAGTCACAGAACATAGAGGGAAATTTCATTTCTTTACTTACCACCTACTGAGTTGGGGTTAAAGAAAGTCCTGGATTAAGAAGCACTGTGCAGCCAACAGAAGACTTTTTATGCTGCAAGACAAACATGTGCTTTTCAGTTCTAGCATGTTCAGGATATCCTCTCAGGTTGAGGAACTCAGTGAGGATTTGCCACTTCCTGGTGACTCAGAGAACCACACCAGAGTACTTGACTGAAGATGGCCTCACTGCACCCAGGAAAGACAGGGCCACGCCTAAGGGTGAAACTGGGCCAAGGGTGACGACACCCAGCTCAACTGTCATACTCAGTGACTGCAGAGTCCTCAGAATTAACTTGGGAAGCTACAAATTTCTACCTCCTGCTTTCAGCCAAGTCTAGCTAGTGGAGCAAGCAAGCCTGTGTACTGTTAGGTGGATGTATATGTGGAATATGAAAAATGTGAAAATATTACTTATAATGTCCTTGACAGTCCTTACCCTTACCCAAGGCATTCACCTACTTGGCATTCCGTTCAAAGTCCATCAAAACCTCTATGGAAGGGCTGGAGAGATGGCTTATCAGTTAAGGCACTTGTCTGCAAAACCAAAGGACCCAGGTTCAATTCCCCAGGACCCACATAAGTCAGATGCACAAGGCGCCACATGCACCTGGACTTTGTAGCAGCTAGAGGCCCTGACACACCCAATCCCCTCCCTCATAAAAATGAAAGTATTTAAATAAAAAACACTATGGAAGACACTAGTCATTTGTGACTATGTAAATTTAAATGGACTAAAATTAAGCAGAATTTAAAATTCTATTCCTCAGTCTTACTGGCCACATTTCCAATACTCAATGGCCATATGTGTCCCATGGCCACCATGCTGGGCAGTAGAGATGAACAGCGCATCCACCATCACAGCAGGTTCTGCCCGGCAGCTCTATGGCACTGGCACTGGTGGGCTCTGGTGTCTCTAGCACAGCATACTCCCCAGTAGGAAGGGAGGCAACCAACAAGCTCTCTCAGAGAAACCAGCAATGACAGCCTGTGACAATACTACCACATAAGATGCAGCATAGATGTCTGGCTTGCCTGAAGAGACCAGAGCTACTTTGAGTATCGAAGAATGTGTGAAAGAATAATATCCCCCTAGAAAGTATGCATCCAGGACAAGGAAAAAGGCAGGGGGGAGGGTTGAAGATGCAAAATACAGAGAAAGAAGGAGCAACAGCAATCTCTCTACATTTACCAGTCTAAGAGATTTTCAAGAACTAACAGGGACTGCTATTTATTCCATTTCCTGCTACATACCTAGGCTTTCAATCAAAATTACGTTTTACTCAAGATAATTCCAAATACAAACCACGAGAACTGCTAATTATTAACATTTAAACTAAATTAAATGGCCATTCTCTGCACATCCATTTAAAAATGTCAGACACCGTTTGCGGACTGCCATGCAGGCTGAGGAAGGCAGGGCAGGGCAGGGCAGGTCTCTGCAAAGGCAGGGACATTCATCAGCCCAGCAGCAGCCGGGGAGGGTTGAGGGAACATTAGGAACAGTCAGATCTCCTGGGAAGAGGAAAGTTAAGGACAATCGAAAAGAAACCAGATGCAAGTGAAATCATTTAGAAGGAATATTTGCAACACAGCTCCAAAATTAGGCCAAATTGGAGGAGTTGTCATCTGAACATTATTTATGGAATTATTTTATGACTTATGGGCTCCCACCCTGAACAGATGTTTCAAGAACAAAACTATAGGGGGAAGCCAGCATTTACAACAACATTTCCAAATAATATGCTAGTCTTCCTAATTGAAAGAATACATGCAAGGGCGGAACTGAATGTTGAATTTTAATAAGCAAATAGTTCAAGTTGGAAGATAGCTCCTATTCAATGTGCCCTTCTAAAACAGTGTAGTGACAATGAACTTTGTGACTTCTATTCTGACAAAAAAACAAAAAAAAATGATTAAAGGGAGGTTCTTAAAATATCTTAAACTTTGTTTCAGGCATCTATTAAAGAGAAATTTTTACAAAAAACTGTTGTGTGAGAAAAGAACTAGAGAAAATACATGTAAATAGCTTTTAATTAACATTTTATATTTATTTATGTATCTGACAGAGAAAAAGGGAGAGAGGAAGGAAGAGAGAGGGAGAAAATGGGCACGACAGGGCCTCCAGCCACCGCAAACAAACTCCTGACACATGATATCCCTTGTGCATCTGGCTAACGTGGGACCTGGGACATTGAACCTAGGTCCTTTGGCTTTGCAGGCAAATCCCTTAACAGCTAAGCCATCCCTCCAGCCCCCACCCCTCGAGAGAGAAACTGTACACAAATATGGAAAAACATTTTTAAAAATCCTGGTGCCAGCTGAATATGAAGTAGGAGCTTCTGTTTAGGGTCATTACACTTCTGTGAGTCTGGCAGGACCCCATTAAAGTCACAAAGGTGAAGCATAAGGAAATGAGTAACTTTTCCATGGTCATAAAGATAACTACAAAATAATGTTATGAGACTTTTTATCTAGAGTGTTCTGTGATAGACCACATCTTCCCCATCACCAAACTCCAGGTTGTTTAGACTGTATTGATGACCGGCTGAATTATCAACATGGCAGAGGGAATGCTAGTGTTAAGACCTCCAAGATTCTATGAGGTAAGTAGTTGAATCCAAGCTTAATTCATTCAAGGTAATGACTTCCTTCTGGGAAAAAATCCTTGCTTCCTTCTGCTGGACATGGTGGCACATGCCTTTAATCCCAGCACTCAGGAGGCAGAGGTAGAAGGATCACTGTGAGTTCAAGGCCAGCCTGAGAGTACATAGTCCATGCCAGTTCAGCCAGGGCTAGAATGAGACCCTACCTCGAAACTCCCCGCACCCCCCCCCCCAAAAAAAAACACTTGTCTCCTGACTTTTTTGATCCAGGCAAATCATGAGCCAAATGCATCGCACAAATGCTCACAAATCCATGAAAAGATTTGTTTTTCAAGTTCTGCCTGCCTGTTTAGTATTGTCATGGGAAAGAACTTGTTGGAACATTTGCTACTCCTTTATTGATTAGCATCTGGGGATGACAGAGCATAAGACTCAGAAGATTTTGTCCCTGGGCCCCTTTGGTCCGTTCTGCTTTAAGATGATTACATAGCTATTTTATATAACAAAAGCCAGTCAAATGGGAGAGCCAAATGCTTTTATTTCTCTGGCCAGTTTCCTCAAGGATTACTCAAAATACCATCAGATCCATCATTACATGATTTTGTGTTCATTACAGATTGGAAATGGGAAGTCTTTTTTTATAAGGCTAATCTGTCACTAATGATTAAACAACATTAGAGCATGGGACAGAACTGGATATCCATTATCTGACCCTTCCAGCCCTGCATGTTTCCAGTCTTTGCCAGAACCCCTCGGCTAGCTCGGCTCCTGATGCCCCGGAGTCCTCACTATAAGATCCCAGACCTGGAACAGGAAATGGTCAAGGCAATCATTCAGAAGTAGCTAACAGACCACTGCTCCCTGAGAAGAGATGTCTTTTACTAGGGTGGCCTTGGTCCTATATTATCCACACACTTTTATCACCACCTGGAGCACTTCTGAGGGCAAAGAGAGGTTATATTAATAATTACATCAATTCAATAGATAAAAATCAGACCGAAATGAGAGCAACCAATATTTATGTTCATTAACAATGTTACTGCAAAAGTAAATCAGCAAACCTTACCCTGTGGGATGAGAACTTTGTATCACATGTGCAATATGTGTGTGTGATATTTCACACATATCCACCCAAATGTGCTCAGTATTGTTCATTAATATGTACCCACCAAGGTTATAAGCAATATGAGTCAGTCAATTGACAACAGAATCCTACCCTAACTCTTTTCTTTTGAGTAGATTTGAATCAGTTGGCTCACAGAGAGTAATGCAGTGTTTAGCAAAGACTGATAGAGAAAAAGAATGGGTGTGCCAGGGCCTGTAGCCACTGCAAACAAATTCCAGACACATGTGCCACCTTGTGCATTTGGCTTATGTGGGTACTGGAAAGTCAAACCTAGATCCTTAGGCATCACAGGCAAGTGCCATAACCATTAAGCAATCTCCCCAGCCCTGCGTTAGATTCTTTCCCAATCTTATTATAGTCTCTTCATCACAGAGCATTTAGAAGTTTGATTTCTTGGGGGCATTGCAATGTCTCTCAAAAAAGGAATAATATATACATCTCTTTCCTATTCTCTTGAAAGCGCCACTCTGTATATCAGATCAATGGAAAGAAATCATTTCATAGCTCAAGAACTCTGCTAATCAGTGAATGATGAGATGAGAGGCCATTTGAAGAGAACCAAAATTAAAATGGTCTCAATGATGTCTCTGTGGATTTCTAGAAAATCTTCTAATAAACACAGCTGGAATTTCATCCTGGCTCAAAAGCTTTAGTTATGTATCCCAAGTACTCTGCTCTTATTCTTTTCCCCCTTGCTTTAACTACTAGTGCTAAATACCAGAGGCACCAGTACCAGAGAGATTGTCTGCTTCTCATTTCTCCTTTGCCCACTCAGGTTCCTTTTGCAGATATGTTTCAGGTTCAACATTCCTTATGCACATTTCTTTGCAGTTAGTTACTGAAATAAATGTTTCCTTGTCACAATGTTCAGCGATGAATGTCACTAGGCCACTAAAATTTAAGGCATGTTGCTGAAGTCCCCCTGAGTATAACTACCTTCCTTGTGTACCACAAATATGGGGAAAGCAGTTAGGAGACGAGCAATGTCAGAGGTAGCTGATATTTTGCATGGATTCCAGGCTTTCAATTATCATTTCTCCAACAGAAAACAGGCTGCTCTTGAAGCTCATCACCAATGTCCCTGAAGTTCCTATTTGCCAAGAGAAGGATTGCAGCTTCCTATTGAACCCTAATGAACTCCATCCTACAGCTGGCTCAGAAATATCTCTTCCTACAGACCACACAGCAAATGGGAAAATAATGGGACTTGTAGCCCTCAGCCCTGAATTTCAATTCAAGTTCTATACTTTAGCAGTGGTTAGTACCATAATTAACTGGGGAGGCCATTTAGAGTCACTGAGCCTCTGGTTTCTAAAATGGACTGTTCATACATAGGAGAACCAACTAAAAAAAGATATTCTTAGCCAGGCATGGTGGTGCATGTCTTTAATCCCAGCACTAGGGACGCAGAGGTAGGAAGATCACTGTGAGTTTGAGGCCACCCTGACACTACATACTGAATTCCAGGTCAGCCTGAGCCAGAGTGAGACACTACCTCGAAAAAAAAGGGGGGGCATTCCTATTTAATACAAAAGCCTAACAACAGTCATTTCTACTTTATGTGGCTTGCAGAAATAACTCGGCATTTAGAAAATGTGTGCAATTTCATCTTGATAGTCCTTTGAGGATGAGAAAGATGATGCCATTTGGGCAGAGCCTGTGCAGACTGACCCAATAAACAAGGAACAATCCTAGATCAAGAATATGGACTCTAGATACAAAAACAGGAATGGAGTAAGAGTCAACAGGGGTATGCCAGCGATATGTGAGAGACAGGGGTACTCTGCTGGGAAGGTTAATCAGGAGAAACCTGAACAAAAGTAACCATTCAGAGTCAGTGATTAGTGATGGAGTTTGAAACCTTAAGGTTCTCATGAAGAACCTTTTTTTTTTTTTCCTTCAGGATGAGGCACCTAAACTAACCATAGTCCCAGGAAGAAGCCAATGATGAGACATAGTCCATTGAAAAATTACCAATCCAAACCCATGTTAAATTTGCAAGGATTTTCTTCTTTGTATGCTTCTCCTCTTCCAGAACTCCTTCTTCTTCAAACCCCTCTTAGGTCCAGTAAAATGTTTACATGTCACTCATTTGATGTTACTGGTATGGGACATTATAGGAAGGAAGATGGTGACTGTTATGGAAAGAAAAGCTGAACAGGACGAAGATAGCATCTTCTTTTATAAAAGGAAGAGAGAGAGAGGAAGGAAAGAAGGGAGGGAGGGAGGAAGGGGGAGGGATGGAAGCAGGAAGGGAGGGAGGAAGAAAATTAAATAGAAAAATAGTCAATATTAGAGCTAGAAGTGACTGTGTTGAGAGATGTAACTCCACCACTGCTAACATTCCCACCACCCAAACGCACAGCCCAAATCTGTGGAGACATTGAAGAGCCCTGGAGGTGCTGTATAGATGAGCTGCTGCTGAGTCACTGCTGCATGTCAATGGATGGAGGTTTTGAAGGTTCCTGATTAAACCTCCTCACAGGGTGGGCGGCAGTAAGAACTGCATTAAAGCAAGTACAGCTACTAATTTGAAGCTTTACACACTTCAAATGGCTCCTGTCCCTTTTTCTCTGGCTTCCCTTTTACACATTCTAAATGGCCTTTGCTTTCTCTCCTGGACTCAAATGCCTGGTGCAATACAACTAGTTAGTCAAATAATTCCTGAGATTTTTGATCATCTACTAAACTGTTGGTTTTTTCTCAAACACATTTTAAGATGAATTTAACCTCAAAGGTGTGAATTAATTGCAAGTACATTAAATAACATCGTCCAGTTTATAAGATTTATAGATAGAAAGATTCTGTACTTTTACTAAGGGTCATTACCAGACCAAGGGTTAGCAGTCATGTTTTGGTGTCAGCTTTCTCATTCTTTTCACCTACCTCATTATTTCATTCTTACCCTAATGTTGTCCAGATATTATCTGGTGAGGGAGGCACATTTTGCAAATGGTCTTCATTGAATTACAGTTCAGGTGACATCTTTGCCTAGGTATGCCCCACTCGTACTATATCTATTAGCCCCTCCAGCTTTATGAAACACTGGAGTGGTGGGGAAAAAATACTATAAAAGAACAAAGCCTAAACCAGAAAGCAATGCACTTGAAGTGTCTCCATTTGCTTTTTAGTCCCAATTGTAAGGCTCAATGATCGCCTATTCCATCTCCCAAAACCGGTGGTACCCTTATGAGTGTGATAATGCTGAGCCCATCTGTATTGAGTCTATCTGTGGATTTAAATTTTTAGAACATTGACTTGCCTAGGGGAACATAGCATTGACTTTTCTTTTCAAATGGCTTTATTTCCAACTCTTTTTCTCTGTTGTTTTAGAGGTGTGAATCCAATCATGGATGAAATCCACAGTGGTTCCAGATATCCACTCTAATCAACACAGGCTTAAGCTCCCAATTGAAGAACTCCAAAGACCAGGGTGCCCTTTACTCTCCTCAGAGAACTTCAGAGGTGGTTGGTAATAAGAAAGGAAACAGCTAAGTATTCCACAGCTGTGCAAAAGTCAGAGTTCTTCTAAATGACAGAAGTGCTGTGAAGTTTGTAAATGCCATCTCTTCTGGCTGAGCTGCTAAAAGAACTTGCAAATAAATGTGTTTCTGCTGCTTCATGGGATGTATTCACTGGGATTTAACCAACTGTCTTCCAGCTAAGAGCAGATTAAAAGCCAGTTACTTTGCTCCCTGTGCAGGTGTGGACTGCTGCCTGACTGAGGAACGTATCTTGGCATGCTCTGGGCGGCTTTGGCCTTCCCACTAACAGAGGAGGAAAACATTGTTGTAGACAGGCTACAGGACACCATGTACCATAGTAATTTCCTCTTCTGCTTAACATCCAATCAAATTAATCTTGACACCGTGCTTCTGAAAACCTTAAAATGGGTGGATGATATTGTCATGACAACAGGCAAAGAAATACCTACAAATTACGGCGATTATTTGTTTTTTGCTAGTGTATATGTGTGTAGAGTGTTTGATGTGATATATTACGTGTGGCGTACTCACATTTGGGTGCAGACGCACATGCATGGGAGGACAGAGGAAAATGCTGGCTGCCCTACCTGCTGTCTTATTCACGTACTTCCTTGAGATAGGATCTCCCTCAACCTCGAGCTGCTGCTTTTGGGTCAGTAAGTCCCAGCAATTTTCTGGTCTCTGCTCCCCCCACCAAACATGGACTGGGATTACAAATCTTTGTGGTCATGCACAGCAAACCCTGGTGGTTTCAGGCTCTGGCAGGCCCTCACACTTGAGCAGCAAATGCTCTTAACCTCTGAGCCATCTTCCTAGTATAACAGAAGTGAACTTAAAAAAAAAAAAAAACAAAAAAAAACTTTTTTTTAGTTGTGTTTATCAGAAAATAGAAATATTAATTTGGGTTATATTCTCACCTGTCAGGCAAAGTCAGTGATATATAGATAGAGATGATAGATATAGAAATATTGAAAACTAAAGGAGTTGCTTTATAAACTATCAGAAAAGTGACAGAAAGGAAGGGCAGGAGGCGGAGAGGAAAGAAGAGAGGGAGGGAGAGGTGGAAGAGGAAGGAAGGAAGGAAGGAATTGAAGGAAATAGGGTGGGAAGAATAGAGCATATAGTAAGTATAGTAAATTCAAACAGATTAATTTTTCTCTAGCCTCCAGAACTATTCCTTTTTCCACCCAGTCACAGTGGGACCATTGGCATGTGTGAAGAATTACGATTAAGAGTGCATCTGGGTGTATCTTCATGAGTCTGTGTGTTTGCGGCATGCACGCAAGGTGAGGGAGGGTGTGGAGAACTGAAGTACTCTACATAGGCAGGTGAGTGTTTGGGAGAAATGTGGGCCCATAGGCATGGGAGCAAGATGGAAAAGACAAAGATGGTGATAAAATGTGTCAGCTCTAGAGTGTGGCATGCACAGGAGGCTGTTGTGAGTGAGTGTGTGAGGCAGGCCCCTGTCTGTGTATGTACGGAGTACACGTGCACGTGGGTCATTGTATGAAGTGAGAGTGTCAACAGAGGAGAGCAGCACCAAAGAACCGGGTGCCACGTCTGCCCAAAGTGACTCATGCAACCTTCCATGAAGCAAGCCATGCTTTCATCTGCCTCCGCTGCCTACGTGAGACCCTGGTGTGGACCCACAGGAGCCTCCTCTCCCAGAGGTCTACAGGACAAAGCCCGAGCCACTGCCTGCTCTCAGCCTTCTGACTCCCGGAGCTACTTCTGAGTGTGAACTACGTTTGGAATGCCATGCCTGCGTCTCTTTCTGCGAAGCGTGGAGGATTGCTTGGGTAGGGCGCGCTGTTGGATAATGCAGCCTTCATTTTCCCGTATGACTGACTGGAAAAAGTAGCTGTGGGTCAGAATTTCCAATGCTGCGTTGTCCTCACCACACTCCTCCTCAGCACTGACATCGTTCTCATGCACAGAACTTTGCGGTGTTCAGAAAGAATCCTCACCATTATCTTGTTGCAGTCCTACAGCACAAACAAGAAAACAACACATTGTCCTTCATGAAAGGTGCAAAATTCAACAGGATTTCCTTGTGGATTCATTCTAGTCAAAGAAAGACTAGTCAATATCCCAAGCTGAGGAAGACTCAAGACCTTCAAATCAACACACAATTCCTATTTCCTGACCAATGCCTTACTCTGTCAACAGATTGTCATATATAGTTCTAATGCTGCATGGAAATCATTTTCTGTGTGAGAATTATTTTATGCAGCTTCAATGTCTGAACCCCCTTCTATCACTTCCATAAGACTCAAAATCGTTAAGTCCATCTTCAGACCTCTCTGTATATATGTTCCTATCAGTATGCGGATAGTCTGTCTCAGCTGCAGGGCTGCTAGTGATATAATAAGCACCCTGGGCACCATTTTTCTGGACAGAACCCCACAGAGAGCAATTTGTTCCACCATTTGTCTCAGGGACACAGCTGACATTTTCACAGGCTTTCACATTTCCATTTCACAGACCTCCATTCCCAAGAAAGCAAAACAGGAATTTCTCAAGGACAGCAAAACAACAGCAATGGGGTAATTTGCATGCAGAGATCTTTCCCATGTGCCAAACCCTTAATAGGAGGGAAGCCAATGGCATCTCGCGGCTTCACATGCTATTTGTTTCAGGAAAAGAAGAAAGGAAAATGTCAGTGAAGGGCACACAATGCCTCTGTCTACACAGCAGAATTTTCCCAGACTGGAATGGAGTGAAAAGGAGGTGGTTATTCAAACACATAGAGAATTTATTTCCTGCTTTTATGGCCAAATGAAGTGTATATCCTTCTGAATAAGATGCTGAATGTTCCCCCAAATTTTAATCTATGGCCATCCAAGTCTTTCCTAATTGAAAGAGAACAGCTCTAATATGTAGAGGCAAAGCATTCCATCTGTGACATCCCATGTAGCTGCTGGCAAATGGAATACGGGTATAAAATGCATCAGAGCCACAGGGTCAAGCCATGTATGTATCCATCCAACCACTCAGCCGACCTGGCTTCCTGTCCTTAGATTTCGGGATTCAGGGACCAGTTCACCAGGTTCTACACACTCAAGTAGTTTCTCTTCTACAGGTGAATCCACCAGCAATGAACAGAGAGGCAAGCGTTTTAATTGCAGCTAAAAGAACAGGGAGGGAGACCATGGGCAGACTCTACATGGGGGCTAGGAGAACCAGAGAGTCAAAACCTCCTTGAAGTCACGACACTTGAACTCAGTCATGAAAGACAGGCGAAAGCTGTCTGCACAGATGGAGACACCACAGTAAGTGGTCCCAGGATATCCACTTACAAGATGGCTAAAGACAGGGGGTGGGGATTGTTATGCCTACATTCCTCACAGAAATCAAGGACGGCCCCAGCAGAAACCTGCTCACTGTGTAGAACTCCCAGTAGACTCAGCACACTCACTTCAACCATGCAGTTTGCTTCCTCATCCTAAAAAGCAGAAAGAGAGTTCTGTGAGAGAGAGGAGGGGCTGTGTCTTTAAGGTGATTTTTTTCCCTCCATTGAGTCTACTACTGCCCGTCCTAAGAATGTACAGCTGCAGGCTGCATGTTAGGTTTTCCTGGGAAACAAAAATCACCAAAAATCTCTGTGAAATTTGGCGTTATATTTCTTTCCAAGAGGATTAAAAACCATCCTGTCTGCAGGGGCACACATCACTCCATTTCTACATTTTGCATGTGTCATTAAAATAATGACATTGTGTCGTCTACAGTCTTAAAGAGACACAGACCTACTTCAGGTTGAGTGTGGAAGTCAAACATCAAACTGAGTTCACAAAACACATAAACCCAGGAAAACATGGGAGTTCCTTACTTTCTCTTCACCAAGAATAAAGGGCTATGAAAGAATTTTACTTATAATGACCATGTTTGGGGGCATCACTGAGTTCTAAAAACCAGCATCATTGTCATCCTGCCCCTGATGGTACACCCAGTTAACCATTTTTACCCATCAAAGGCCAGTTCAAGTCCTCATTGTCCCCAGTAAGTTATAAATTTACCCCTTCCCTCCCAACTCTTTTGTTTTGTTTATTTGTATTTATTTATTTGACAGCAACAGACAGAGAGAGAAAGAGGCAGAGAGAGAGAGAGAGAGAGAGAGAGAGAGAGAATGGGCGCGCCAGGACTTCCAACCACTGCAAATGAACTCCAGAAGCATGCTCCCCCTTGTGCATGTGGCTAACGTGGGTCCTGGGGAATCTAGCCTCGAACTGGGGTCCTTAGGCTTCACAGGCAAGAGCTTAACTGCTAAGCCATCTCTCCAGCCCCCCAAACTCTTATAGCAATGGAAATACGTCATACACAATTTAGACCTAAATTAAAATGTCTTTATTGTTGTTGCTTATAGAGTGTTACCTTGACCTCACAAGTAGCGTTAAAGCCCTTTGGCTCATGTAGAGAAGACAAACATGTTATAAGGCCATCCTCCTCTCTTGAAATACATCAAAGCTATAATCATCTTTCTAACTGAAAAAAGGGGGACCCTCTTTTCTTACTGCCTCTAATCCATCAGGATTTCTTTGTGGACTCATGCTAGTCAAAAAAAGGTTTTTTTTTTTTTTTTTTTTTTTTTTTTTTTTTAAGTATACTCCCAGGCCAAGGAGAGCTCACAACCTGGTTTTTACTTCTGTCCAATTGTCCCTGAAGCTCTGGCTGATGTTATCATCTTTTCTCTGTCCTTCAGTCTCTCATAGTCATTCCCTTCATTTCATGATTCATGTCATTACCCTGTCCATATCCTGAAAATCTGCTATCAAGACAATTGCAATAGGAACAGTAATTAAAAATAGATTGCTCATTTCAAAATTGTTTCATTACCATAATTAGAAATATATGAGGTGAAGGATTTGTTAATTATTTTTATTTGATCAATTCATAATGAAAACATGTATCAAACATAACACTGGATCTTATACACATATGTAATTTATTTATTTAATTTTAATTTGGGTTGTTTTTATTTCAAGATAGGGTCTCACTGTGGTCCAGGCTGACCTGGAATTCTCTCTGTAGTCTCAGGATGGCCTTGAACTCACAGCGATCCTCCTACCTCTGCCTCCTGAGTGCTGGGATTAAAGGCCTGTGCCACCACACCCAGCAAATTTTAATTTTTTTATTAACTTATTTTATATGGGTACATCATGTGTTGGTTCCCTCTTTTTTCCTCATCCCTGCCCACGTTCCACTGGAGACCCTCCTCTGTGGGGTTACAGATATTTCCCATGGGGTCGTGAGGTATGAATTGTGGGAGAAGCAGTCACATTTTTTTTGTTTGAGGTTGTTGTTGTTTGTAGGGAGGGAATGCCTCTGGGCATGAAGTTTCACCCTGTGGGTCTTACATTCTTTCTATCCCCTCTTTCACATGATTCCCTGAGCCATGTTGAGTGGGTTTTATTTAAATCTATTTCAGTGGTAGTTACAGGGCAGAGACAATAATAAATCTAGTCCAGTGAGGGGCTCTTAGGAGCCTCTGAATCTCTGCTTTGGTAAGTCTTGAGTATACTCAGCTTCTCTCTCCTTCACCCTGACCTGATTGTTAGGTAGCATTCTTGCTTGTCACCCCAATTCCTCTGTAGTTTCATCTGTGGCTTGGCTGAATTGTGCTGGGTGGTTTATCTCCTTGGGTCTTGCTATTTTCTGAAAAAGAACAGATTCTGCAATGGACAGTGAGTCAGCATAGCATAAATGGGATGAACATTGTAAATTTAGGGAGAATTTGATGTATGTAACCCCTCTTCTAGCGAACTCAACATTGGAGAGAATCATCTTTGTCTCCATAGGATTCTGACCTGGTTCCCAGTTCCAGATATGGGTTCCCTTACACTGAGCAGATCTCTTAGCCACTCAGAAAGCTATGGGTTATCCACCTAGGCTGTGTGCCACTAATGCACTGGTGTTTACAGCTTGTCAGGGTGTTTGCTCCTGAGCTCAGACCTCTGGTTGCTCATACCATTGTTGGCCCCTTTCTCCCAGTAGCTCACGTAGTGCTTTCCAACACTAGACAGGCTATCTGTCCAGACAGGTCTCTTCATGCTCTGTGTTGGCAGCATGTAGCATCTTCAGCAATAGGGTCTTACCTTTTGCCTCAAGCAGGTAACCAAGTGCTTTGACAGAAACCTGTTTTGGGGGGACCTTGAAGTTCTGTCCAATCAATAGTTCATTGTGGACAGCAACAGATTTCTGACATTGGGAGTTACAGGGCAGAGACAATAATAATTTTTTGTTTGTTTGTTTGTTTGTTTTTTAGTTTAAGCTTCATCCCACCATCTCCAGAGCCCTTCTTTATAGGCGTTTCCTCTTACTACTTTTGAAAAGTATATCTTTTAGTCTATCTTCAAGGATAAAGGTTTCTATGGTACTGGTTCATTTTTTATTTAGTTTTGTGTTTGTTTCCCCCCCCACAACCTTCCCTTCCCCTCCCCACAAAAACCTTCTCTTCCTAATGTCTGGGCCATGAGTTGCCTGTCAGGTTTGTCAGCAACTCAAGCTGGTCTAGGTTAGGAGCTACAGATGGGTGAGGCCATGTAGCATTTGTTTTTCTGTGATTGAGTTTGCTGAGTATGATCTGTTCTAAGTCTGTCCATCTTTTTCTACAAATTTCACTGTATCATTTTTTTCTTACTGCTGAGTAGAATTCCATTGTGTAAATATATCACAAATTCATTATCCATTCATCCAATGATGGGCACTTGGGTTGATTCCAGTTCTTAGCTATTATGAATTGAGCAGCTATAAGTATGGTTGAGCAAATATCTTTAGTGAGACACTGAGCATTTAGGATACATGCCCAGTAAGGGAATAAGTGGGTCTGTTGGTAGCTTTATGTTCATTCCTTTCAGGAATCTGCATATTGATTTCCATAGTGGTTGTACAAGTTTACGTTTCCACCAACAGTGAATGAGGGCTCTTTTCCCCCCACATCCTTGCCAACATTTGTTTTTTAATAATTGCCATTCTTACTGGAATAATGTGGAATTTCATGGTTGTTTTAATGTGCATTTCCTAATGGTCAGGAATGTTGAGCATTTTCTTAAGTGTGTGTTAGCCATCTGTATTTCTTCCTTGGAGAACTCCCTATTCTGTTCTCTGACCCATTTTTGGTGTGGGTTGTTTGATTGTTTTTTCTTATTATTTAGTTTTGGGAGTTCTTTGTAGGTTTTAGATATTAGGTCTCTGTCAGTGGCACAGCTGGCAAAAATTCATATGGAATGGCAGTAGGCATCAGCGTCAGCAAAAAAAAAGGAGGTGTCACCATACCCTATCTAAAGCTATATTACAAAGCCATAGTAACAAAAATAGCATGGCACTGGCATAAAAACAGAAATATAGACCAGTGGAACAGAACTGAAGGGAGACTCAGATTTTAGTGCCTACAACTACTTAATCTTTGACACAGGTGCAACTAACATATACTGGAGAAAAGACAGCATCTTCAACAAATGGTGCTGGATAAATTGGATAAATATATGTAAAAAAAAATAATTAGACCAACACATCTTACCATACAGAAAAATCAGGACCAAATGGTTTAAAGATCTCAATATAAGATCTTAAATTCTCCTCCTACTGGAAAAAAAAAAAATAGGAGGAACTCTCCATGATATTGGAATGGGGAAAGACTTCCTGAGTAAAACCCCAGTAGCCCAGAAACTTAAACAATCATTCAACCAATGGTATCTCATGAAGCTGAAAAGCTTCTGTGCTGACAAACATGCCATAATTAGAGCCAATAGGTTACTCACAAAATGGGAGAAAATTTTTGCCAGCTATACCACATGAAATTTTTTGTCTATTAAAAATATAATTGTAGGGCTGGAGAGATGGCTTAGTGGTTAAGCGCTTGCCTGTGAAGCCTAAGGACCCCGGTTCGAGGCTCGGTTCCCCAGGTCCCACGTTAGCCAGATGCACAAGGGGGCGCACGCATCTGGAGTTCATTTGCAGTGCCTGGAGGCCCTGGCGCGCCCATTCTCACTCTCTATCTATGTGCCTCTTTCTCTCTCTCTCTCTCTCTCTCTCTCTCTCTCTCTGTCACTCTCAAATAAAAAAAAAAATTAAAAAAATATATAATTGTAGAGCTGAGCATGGTGGTGCATGCCTTCAATCCCAGCACTCAGGAGGCAGAGGTAGGAGGATCATTGTGAGTTCAAGGCCACTGTGACACTACATAGTTAATTCCAGATCAGCCTGAGCCATAGTGAGACCCTACCTTGAAAAAAAATTTTATATATATATATATATATATCTGCAAAACCTAAGGACCTGGGTTCAATTCCCCAGTACCCACATAAGCCAGATGCACAAAATGGTACATGCATCTGGAGTTTGTTTGCAGTGATTAGAGGCCCTGGTATGCCCATTCTCTGTCTCTCTCAAATATATAAACAAAGATATTATATATATATTGTCTATTATTGTGTGTGTGTGTGTGTGTGTGTATGTGTGTGTGTGTGTGTGCATGTAGTCAACTGTAGGCTTCCTTAGTCCTTCACTTCCAAACAAGACCACCTATACATATGTTAAATATTGTAACTAATTTTCTGTGGCATTGCATGAATGGTGTCTCTCCTGTGGCTTCTCATTGTCCACTTTATAAAGTACATAAATGTCTTTAACCTTGTTTAAACTCTCTAAAATCAGGTGCCTTCAGCCATATATTCTATTTATCAGCACATTTTCATTATTGATGAAAGACTACTTGGGACTCTATGATACCTCTCTAACCACACACCTAAACTCAGGTCCTTATTTCATTAAAGCATTTTTCTGAGTTACATAATCTAGCTTTGTCTTTGAGGTATACCTAATATACTGTTTCTGAAAAAGTAAATGAAGAATAGTGGGGTTTTGCTTTGTTTTGTTTTTCCTTTTTTTAAGGTAGGAGCTCACTCTTGCCCAGGCTGACCTGGAATTCACTATTTAGTCTCAGGGTGGCCTCAAACTCCTACCTCTCCTACCTCTGCCTCCCCATGAGTGCTGGGATTAAAGGCACGTGCCACCACACCTAGCTAAGAATAGTGGTATTTTTTAAATTAAAATAATTTTGTGATGCATCTAGCACATTGTGAGCAACGGACAAAAAAGTTGGAGGATTGGACCTCCAATTTCAGCCATGCTTTCTCAGCCATGATCTCCTTGATCTCTGGGGGTGGGGGTGGGTATTACTAGATATCATCTTCATGGAGCAAGGAAGGGGAAGATAGTTCCCTTGTGGTATCTCAAATTGGCAGTGGGAATCATTAGGAATAATCACCCATTCATCTTTGCTAAGTGCTCATCATTGGAGCAAAAAGCCAAAGAAATGTGTTAAAATAATAGACAATTACCTATGCAATACCCCCAAGAAAAATGACCAATAAGAGATCCAACTTCTGAGCATTTGCTGGACTATGAGTAGGTGAATTCTGAACAAGTGTACCATAAGTCAGAGGGTCCTTTTTTCTTTTCTTTCTAGCATTAAACTCACTGTGAACCTGAACACTGCACAGCCCCGTGGTTGACACAGTGGATCTAGCTATCTCAAAACAAAAGTTCTCCTGCATACATCTCTCATGAGACTGTTCATTACTTTGTCAATATCAATACCTCAAAGCTGTTGATTCCAAATTAATTTGTTTGTAATCTAGCTCAATTATCACTGCAGTATGACTGAACACACTGATAAGGAACATGCTGATAAGAAGTTTTATGATGCAAAAACATGGCTACAAGTAGATCAACTACAGCCAAATCCTACTCACCTGCTAAAATGAACAAAGAAATCTGATGCACTGAATCATGATCAACATACAGTGACAAGGGTTAGAGGGAAGTTGTGGGTATTACAGAGTGACAACTTCTCCTCAGTTCCTGTCTTCTAGAATGAAAGAACTCAGGCAATAGACATAATTTAAGCACAAGGTTATTTAGCAATACAGTACACTGCAGAGAAAGATTGGGAGAGGCTGACCAAAAAGGGTGTTGAGGCATACTGGCTTCTGCATTGGATAATTATAAGAAGGTTTTATGAATATGTTGAGATGGGTGGCATATTCATGACGTAATATGACTCTTTTTTCCCTTCCAAATCATGGTGGATTGGATCTCCCTTTTATGGGTAATCCTTCCATGACTCCATAAAGGGAGTCCAAAGCATAATGCAAATGACATTATAATGAGCCAGGGACTTTGAGAATGCAGACCCTTCATTAGGGAGCATGCGTGGCAATAAGAAAATGTCCTGCTGTGGCGAGAAGAGTCCAACTGCAGCTTTAAGGGTGTTCATTCAGAGAGTGGGCAATCAGACCATTAAGAGGCATAGTTTTCAAAATACAGTTCCAGCTTTCTTTCTTCCTTCATGATTACCTCCCTGCCTAACTGAACACACCTCCAGAGACAGCTATGGTTTTTCTTAGTCACCTCTAGCGAACTCCTTACCTACCTAGTATCACCAGCAGCGTTCATATCTAGACTCAGCTCTTTTGGGGTTGTAAATGGACTTGTAAAATGAGAAGTTACTATTATGACCATATTAACAACCATCTGGCATCTCAACTGTGAGAAGTAGAAAACTAGCTTTGACTGTTTCTTTACTGCATTATTCCATGGTGTTTCTTTAAACAGGACTCTGATAACGTCTCTAAAGCCACTCCAGCAAATACCTGTACAATCCTTTTCTTTGAGTTGATTCTATAGCCTACATCATTTCTCTTGGCCATCTGGTTTCTTCCGGGTTAATTACAATGACCAACCTGGAAAGCCTAGAGAACAGAAAATGTGCTAGTGGTATAGGCACTAAATAAGATTAGAAAAAAATGAACATTCAGAAAAGCCATTCAATCTTAACCTTTCACTCCACAGAAAATGCCAATTTTCAATTTGGTTCCCAAGTGACCTTACACACATGTGTATGTAAGATAATAGATGGGGCAAAGAATGCAGGAATGACTGAAATGAATGAAGTGGTGATCACAGAGAGTCTACTCTTTGATGACAAATCCAATCTTTCTCTGTGACATGAGTCTTAGACAATTGGGATAGAGCAATAGTACTCGGGATTTGAACCTATGTCCCCAGGTTGTGCAAGCAAGCTCTTTTGATCGCTGAGCAATCTCTCTGTCTCCTCTTCCTACTTTTGTGAACAATTCAGTTGATATATTATTCAGTAAAGCAACATCAATTATGCTACTTAATGTATTACAATGCTGAAGTTAATGATTCAAAACATTATCTTGGCTTCTGTACACACTCACCTGTAACACCAAACCCAGCCTCACTATAGGTTAGACATGGAAGCTGCCCTGTGGATCTGTTCAATGCAGTGAATCATCAATGTGAGATGAGCATTTAATAAAGTAGTCATGTTAGCTACTACTGTCTTTCTTAAACGATAAAACACATAGCAGTCATCCAGTCCAGCAAGAGATATTGGCTCCCCCTTGCCTTGGTTGCCCTGTTTACAGTGTAAGGCTAATAACACAATCTTTCTACTGGGAATGTCAGGAGAACTCAATAAGTACAATGAGGCAAAAAGGTGATGAACAGTGCTTAGCCAGTAGGAGAGATATATAAGGGCACATTATTTGTAGGGACAATTATGTGTAAACATCAGTGATGAGCCTTTAGGTAAAGATGAACACATTAAATTTTACTGTAAAACAATATTCTAAGAGTGGTTGTCCCTGCAATAAGCATTCCTTCTAGAAGACAAAACGCTTGCTTCTGGAATTCTTAGCCTTAATTAATAGCATCACAGGACATCCAGTTTATCTTTCTTGAAATGGCAAGTCATTCTCAGCAGATCTTTCTCCCTTCCCACAACAAAATTGCTACTTAACCTTGTCACTTCAAGAGACAAAAGTCTAGAAAATTCTCTCCACAGATTTGACACTGGAAAAAGGAGCAGACAGAAGTTCAACATGTGGTATGAAATGGAGAGCTGGGAGATGTCTCATGGCAAAGGAACGCTGACCCTACCAGCAGTCACAAAATACAGGCTCAATGGAGCAAACGCCCTCACTGTTTAGCACTCACCTCCCACCATGCTGTCCTAACTGCTCTTTCTTCATTTACCTGGCATATCTTCTGCAAGGAGTTAATGTGTATTCTCGCATTTCAAATTAAGAAACTGAAGCATAAAAAGTTATTGTGTCCAAGGTCTTTTGATCAATAAATAAGATTATTGTGTTGTAAGTCCAGGCCTTTCTGAGTCCAGAGTCATAGCTTCCCACCATTATGTTCCAAAGAAAAGAAAGAAAAGACATAGTCATGAGTGAATAATTCTACACCTGAGAGCAGCAAATCTTATCAGTCAAAGGGCCCTCTGATAACATACACACACACACACACACACACACACACACACACACACACACATTCAAATCTCGGATCATTTGATCTCTGCCAAAATTACTCATCCCAGGTTTTGTAGCATAGAAACAAAAATAGGAAATGTATTAGGGAGCTGTAGAGACAGCTCAGCAGTTAAATGTGCTTCTTGTACAAGCATATGGACCTGAGGGGGCTTGAGACCACCAAAGTTCAAATCTTCAGATCTCACATAAAGAGCTGGATATTGCTAGACCTATAACCCCAATCCCACAGAAAAGCAGAAAACAGAGAATCAGTGGAGCCCTGCAAGCTCTAGAATGAGTAAAAGGTTCAAAATAAAAGACCAGACGGGAGAGACATGAAGCAGGACTCCCATCATGTTCCACTCCAGCCACCTGAGATGAACTAACCCCCCCCCCACAGGTGAGCATATTGGGCCCATACATGTGCATACTCCACACACACACACACACACACACACACACACACACACCACAATGCATTACACACATAAGCAAAAATAATTGTAAATTTTTAAATAAATAAATTAATATAAAGAAAAAATATTTACTTTGTGGTAATTAGTAGTTCTAGGAGGGGTTTGAAAGATAATAGTAGATTAGGCCTAGGAAGTTTATTACTATTATTTAGTGCTTATGTCTCCTCTCCCTCTCATTCCTCAGATTAACAAAAGCAAAACAATATATTTAAGGTATTATGACAAATAAGGAAATTAGGAAATAAATTCTCTGTTTAAAATATGGTATATTATATATTATAAAGCAAAAGTCCTACCTGAAATCTAATGACCAGAAGTTACTATGGTACCTTCAGCAGTGGCTGGCTCTGGAACCCCACATATGGCTTCACACTGCGTGTCATGGTTCCTTCTACAAGTGGTATAGGCAAAGGCTAGACTGGATGGCAGGCTGCTTCACGAGGACCAGCCCAAGACACAACCCTGTACCTTATGACCTCAGTGTTCTGAGCAAGCAGGACCCAGAGTGGGCGCATGACCTCAGACATACCTTTACCTTCATTAAAACTGAAGCAGAATGGGCTAGATAGATGGCTTAGCAGTTAAAGCACTTACCTACAACGCCAAAGGGCATAGGTTCAATTCTCCAGCACCCATGTCAAGCCACGTGTGCAAGGTGGCACATGCGTCTGGAGTTTGGTTGCAGTGACTAGAGGCCCTGGCATGCCCATTCTCTCAATCACACATACACAAATAAACAAATAAAGAGATTGAAGCATAAAGTTTAGAAAAAGGAATGTGGGGAAGAGAAGGAATGCCTGATTCTGCCACTGAGTGCCAGAGTGTGCATACAATACTTGTCTAGTCATCACCACCACCCTGAAACCTCTGACCACTAAAATACATATTTTTTAAAACCCTATCCTAGCCAAGTGGGATATAAAGTTATATGATATTATATATTACTAAATATAATATTTTCTGGATAGGATATTGGAACAGAAGGAGATGTTAGATTAAAAATAAGGATGTATGGATGCTCTGCATGTCATAGTTAATAACAACATATTGATAATAGGTTATGGATTATCAAGTGTGCACCATTTTAAGGAAATAAGATAATAAGACAAGGAACTAAAAATGTATGAGAGTAAAATTATAATATATCTTGAAAATACACATATGAAAGGAAAGGCTCACCACAAATTTATTGGAATGCTTGACTATCTAGGGAAGAAAATAGCTGTAGGCGTACTGATAATAAATAAATCAGGGAAAAGAGGCAGGGCTAACTAATCTTCTAGGTACAGTAAATATCCTTAGGCCCAATGTATTTCTTAGGACTTGGGAAAACATTTAAGCTTCTTTTTAAATAAGAATTAAAGTATGATTTTTTTTTTTTTAGGGCTCACATCAGAAAAAGACAAAATGTTTAGGAACAATAAAACTTCATTATGGTGGGAGGTGCACATCAGATAAAGGTGACAAAGCCACAAAAGTCATAATGTGTCCTTAAGGATACATGAAATTGGTGGGAAGCAGCAGGAACCACCATAAACCAAGATAATAATGTGCCATGGCCTGACAAAATGAATCATTCAACCTTCTGCTCCCAGGACAATAAATCAAACTAATCAACTGAGAGTTAATGTACACACAGCTCAAAGGAAGGACCTGAGGAGGTGTACATTCTCCTGTGAAGAAAAGAGAAAAAAGGGACAAATCTGGGGTGGCTGGTCTCCTGGGCACACAGATCCTGTGGGCACACCGGGGACATCAAGGCCCTGTCTAATGCATCACTACACACAGGTAACCATGGATAGAGTAAGAGAGACCACATGGGTTTAGTTGATTTACTGTAGGGTTCAGGAGTCACCTTCTGTTGGAGGTGGGTTCTCACTTTAACCCAGACTGACCTGGAATTCACTATGCAGACTCCAGCTAGCCTTAAAATCACAGAATTCCTCCTACCTCTGCCTCCTGAATCTGGGGATTAGAGACATGCAGCACTATGCCCAACTAGGTGTCACCAAGAGGCTCACAAAACCAGGCATGGTGCCTCAAGCCTGTTATCCCAGCCCTGAATTGGTGGACTATCAGGAGTGTGAGGCCAGCCTGGGATACATAGTGAGTTTCAGGCCAATCATTTTTGGACTAAAGAGTGAGAAAGAAAGAAAATAAAAAAGACAGGATGAAAGGGAGAGAGAAATGAAGGAGGGAAAGGATCCCAGAAGACTGAAATTTAGCTATGGTCCAAAGTGTGCCACTAAATAGTTCAAAAATGTCAGTACATACTCTACAGTTCTATAGATCTTAATAAGTGGAGTCTTCTGTGGCTTCATGAATGTCATCTTGACAGAACAGAATCCAACACTGAGCCAAATGAAGTGAAATGGCAAGAGCTATGCACTAGAGAGATAGCAAGGAAAAACACCAAGAGCCTCCACGTGTTAACACTTGTAGCAAAGGGCTCTAGGAGGCATGTGGAGTCTATTTGGGCTAATCATGTCATTTGGAGCAAATCACACTTACAGCAAAGCCAAGGAACCCCCAAATCTTCTCCATTCTCTAAGCTACTTTTCAGGTTGATGGGAAAAAGAAGACTATTTGGCCACTTTAGGGGGTCAAACTAAGTAGCTTAAGACCTGTATCCCAAGGCAAGTTTAATGATATTTAGTCGCCAAACTGAGGCCAGCTGCCTCCTTGCTGGGGTCCCATGCTCTGAATGGACGTGAAAAACCACAAGGTTTCTTTCAGTGCCACGGTTCTGATTAGAGACATCCACACAGGCATTAATGACATTCATTCAGGGTGGCTTAGTGTCAGGACATCTTTCACTATGACATCTCCCTTCAGGCTCTTTGTGCTTTCCAGAGAAGAGTCTTTGATTACATAAGGATGACTATTGATATAATGTCTGCACCACTACATGAAATTAAAAAAAAATTCTCCAAGGATACATATTTCTTACCATAAGTACATTAACATAGGAAAATAATCAAGAATAAAGTCTTTTGATAAAATAGAAAATTATAGTAAGAGAAGAGAACCGCTTTGCCACAATAAAAATTATTTATATTTGAATCTGCAAGCTGTATTCATGTTAAAATGAACTGGAATCACTGTAAAATCAATTTCACTATTAGCCACATTCCACAAATTTTATTTACTGAAGGTAAAAATGAAATAGCAGTGACTTACACAGAGTAGAAGATGAATAATGAAAATTTTCTGTAACTATAATTTCATAGTCAAATAGCTCAGCACAATAAGCTAGGAAATGCTTTTAATTAATAAGTGTTTAAGAGGATTCCAATAGAAGATAAATGTATATGCTCGTCCAAAGAAGGGAGAGAAAAGGAGAACAACTTCATAATGTCACAATGGAAAAAATTTCAGTCATAATATCCACAGAAATGCAATTCCAAAAAATGACTGCAATGGGAATATCTGTGATTATATGAATAAATCAGCACTATTTTGCTCAGAAAAAAAGTCTTAAGACTGAGAAGGGAGATGATGATTCGAGAAACGAGGGCATTTTGATAACTGCCAATTTTCCAACCTCACTTGTATTTCAGATAAACCTAATATAAATCCCACCATGTTTATTTTTTCATTTGATAAATCACTCTAAAAGTCACTTGTAAGTCAAAACAATAGAGTAAATATGATTTTTTAAAAGTAAAGTGAAGGGGCAGTAATCTTATCAAACAAAGGTAAAATTGCAATAGCACAAATTAGATACAGTACCATAGAAGAATGGCTGGCAATTTACAATGCTTGTACACTTAGTCAATGAAAGAAACTGAAAAAAATTTTGAAAAATATATTTTTACATTATACCTTAGTTCAAAAGAAATACTAACAATATCCTAAGCATAAGGAAGATGAATGAATATTTGTTAAATGTGGAAGTTAAAGATAAAATTTAATATCACATGAAAAACAAAAGAAGAAATGTTTATGTAATATTTACTAGGTTTCTGGATAAAGGGGAGCTTAATTTTTAAATTTTAAAACTTTATTTAAAAAAATTATATAATTACCTCCTACTTCCCATCTTTATCTCCCCTCCACTGAAATCCCTATTCCTCCAAACTAATCTCTGGGAAGTTTTTTTTTTTTTTTTTTCTTTTTTAGACCAGAAATCACTAGAGAAAAAGGGACAGAATTCATACGCAAATGTTTGAAATGTTTCAATGACAAAACATAAAAGGATAGACTTGAAAAAATTTAGTTACTATAATGATTTGTAATAGACAAAAGAAATGTCTAAGTATCTCAAGTGGAAAAGGACACAAGATTCAATAGGCACATGAAACTTTTCAATGATGAAAATGACGAAGAAGAGAAGGAGATATAACTAAGTTAAAAATTAGAAACTGGGCTAGAGATCTGAATTAGCAGTTAAGATGCTTGCTTGAGAAAACAAAGGAACCAGTACCCATGTAAACCAGAGGGACATGGTGGCACATGCATCCGGAGTTTGTCTGCAGTGGCTAGAGGCCCTGGCATCCCCATTCTGTTGCTATTTTTCTCTATTTGCATCTTTCCTTCCCCTCTCTTTCTCCCTCCCTCCCTCTCTCTCTCTCTCTCTCTCTCTCTCTCCCCCTCCCTCTCGGAAATAAATAAAAAGAAAATATTTAGAAAATTTAAATTAGAAATTAATCTTCACCACTAATTAAAGAAATTAAATGCTAAAATAGTTAATAAATTAAGAAGCATTAATAAAAATATAATGTACATATCTAGCAAGGAAATTAACTGTAAGTGAAATTATAACTTGAGATATATTTTAGTTACAAGAAATTGACCAATACACCATATTAATGAAAATGTCCATTAATTTTTTAAAAGGTAGTTTATTTTTTAATTATCTATTTTAGTAAAACAATGTAAAATATTGGAAAAGCTGCTTCTGTTTTTTATATTAGGTAATAAAGGATTAATAAGCTGTAGTATCCCCATTCTGCTTTCATTTTTAATAAATTTAGATTCAGTTAGTATTCCATAAAATTCACTCATTAAAAGTATTTTCAATAACTTTTACTATGTTTGCAGAGTTGAACCACCATCATCATAATAAAGTTTTTTTGGTTTTTTGCATTGAAGCTCTTCATCCATTACCTGCCCCATCCAAGCTCCGAGGCTCTACCTCTAGTTCTAACAGTTGCTTATTCTGCACTTTCATGTAAATAGAAATGCCCAAACTATGATCTTTTATGATTGCTTCTATAAACATAATGTGAAGGTTGTGACATCCCTTCTGTTGTCAAAAATACCCCTATTGTATATTCGTAATGTGTTTATCAACTCAGGTGACGTGTGCTTGAGTTGTTTATTTTTTTTAATGGAACGTTTTTTGATTTTTGTGGTTTATTTTTAATTTTAATTTTTATTTATTTATCTATTTGACAAAGAAAGATGGGGGAGGGGGGGAAGACAAAGAATAGCTGCTCCAGGGCCTCTAGCCACTGAAAACTAACTCCAGATGCTTGCAACCCTTGTGCATCTGGTTAATGTGGTTCCTGGGGAATTGAACCTGGATCCTTTGGCTTTGCAGGCAAATGCCTTAACCACTAAGCCATCCCCCCAGCCCTTTTTTCTTTTTTCTTTTTCTTTTTCTTTATTTATTTGAGAGCAACAGACAGAGAAAAAGGAAGAACGAGAGAGAGAGAATGGGTGCATCAGGGCCTCCAGACATTGCAAACAAACTCCAAATGCATGTGCCACCTTGTGCATCTGGCTAACATGGTTCCTGGGGAATTGAGCCTTGAACCAAGGTCCTTAGGTTTCACAAGGAAGCACTTAACCACTAAGCCATCTCCCCAGCCCATAACCCTTTTTTCTTATTTCTCACCTATGAATAATTCTGCTATAAACATGAGTATACAAATTTTCCTGTGAACAGGTGTTTCATTTCTCATGTGTGCCAGTTCTCAGGGGTGGTGGAATTACTCAGTTACATAGTAACCCTGTGTTTAATCATTTGAGCAACTGATAGGCAGTTTTCAAGCATTTGCAACATTTTCTAGTCCAAGCATCAATGTATGAGAGGTTTTATCCTTACCAGCACTTGTTATTATCTGTCCTTTTTATTACAGTCACCCTGTGGATGACAGTGTTATTTCACTGTGGATTTGTTTTTCACTTCTCTGGTGGGTATTGACATGAGGCATTTTTGCACACAATTATTTATTGTTTTTACATATTTAGATGTATCTACTCCCATCTTTGCCCCTGTTTGTTAATTAATTAATTAATTTACATAGCTATTTATTTATTTATTTATTTGACAGGCAAAGAGAGAGAGAGAGAGAATGGACACACCAGGGTTTCCAGCCACTGCAAACAAACTCCAGCTGCATGTGCCACCCTGTGCACCTGGCTTACATGGGTACAAGGGAATCAAATGTGGTTCCTTAGGTTTTACTGTTTGCCCATGTTTTTATATTTGTCTGTCTTGTCTTTTGTTAATGAATTATGAGAATTATCCATGTTTACTAGATATGACTTCCCTCATCAGATGTGGTTTGCCCATGGACTTTTTCAGTGATGTCATTTTGGTGGTGGCACATTTATTTATATATTTTTTTCTCAATTTTTATTAACATTTTCCATGATTATAAAAATTATCCCATGGTAATACCCCCCCCACTTTCCCCTTTGAAATTCCATTCTCCATCATATCCCCTACCCATCTCAATCAGTCTCTCTCTTATTTTGATGTCATGATCTTTTCCTTCTCTTATGATGGTCTTGTGTAGGTAATGTCAGGCATTTATTTATATTTTTCATTGGTGATTGTGCTTTGGTGTTGCAGCAAAGAAATCACTGCCTTGCCAATGTCATGACTGTTTAAAAATAATTGGCATAATTAACTAATTTTCTGAAAATAACACTTCTTGGACCAACTACAGGGTCTGTTGCCTTATTATCCTGCCTGCCCCTTTGCAGTAAATGCTAAATGGCCCCATCAGGGAAGCCTCAGGTAGAATGGAAGGTGTAGCTGATGCAACAAGAAATTAGAACTTCCATACAAATAGAGAGCATTGCAGCTGCTATCAAGACATTGGCATTGCATGTTCTGGATGTTGTTGTGATATAATTTTTAATTTAAAAAATCTGAGGCTGGAGAGAATGTTCAGTGGTTAAGGTGCTTGCCTGCAAAGCCAAAAATGACCCGACTTAAATTTCCCGGGACCTACATAAGCCAGATGCACAAGGCGGCACATGCATCTGGAGTTTGCCATGCAGTGGCTGGAGGCCCTGGCATGCCCATTCTCTCTCATTCTCTATCTTTCTCTCTGTCTCTTTCTCTCAAATAAATGATAAAATAAAAATAAGAAAATAATATGAATTCACCAAATACCTATTTTTTTTCTGTATCTTCTTAGTATGAAAAATCAGGGCTGGAGAGATGGCTTAGCAGTTAAGCGCTTGCCTGTGAAGCCTAAGGACCCCCGTTCAAGGCTTGATTCCCCAGGACCCACGTTAGCCAGATTCACAAGGGGATGCACGCATCTGGAGTTCGTTTGCAGTGGCCAGAGGCCCTGGCGTGCCCATTCTGTCTCTCTCTCTATCTGCCTCTTTCTCTCTCTGTCTGTCACTTTTAAATAAGTAAAAATAAACAAATAAAAAAAAATCAGAAGAACTAATTCTCAAAAAAAAATTTATCTCTAGACTTACCCGCTCTTCATCTTGGGAACACTGAACCTAATTCTATTTTCAATACTAGACTTATGAAGGATTGGTCACAACATGTAATGATATTTATAACCAAATAACAGGCAAAGAAAAGCAATCTGTGAGAATAAAAGATCAAAAAGAAGTATACCATAGTACTAAAAATTTCATTACTCCAATGCTTGGAGAATAGTCATTTTAATTTTTCCTTTACAAGTGATTTCAAGCTAAAAATATAAATGTTATTTGCTTCCATTGAAAACCACTTACACCCAGTCTCTAACTCTATTCAGTATATTTTCTGAGGGTTTCCTCAAACTATGATTGTTAATCCTCAGGTCTCAGATTAATGCCTCCTATTTTTATGCCTTTGTTCATACTGTTCCCTGGTCTGTAATTCTCTTCCCTCTCATCTTAGCTGACAAAAGATTGCTCATCTTTCAACCACCATGCCTGGCGAAAATCTTGCTCTATTTTCTTGAACCCGCCAGCTAAAAATAATTATTCTCCCCTCTAAAGTCATTTGTCTACAGCTTTGCTCTCTTATCAGGCTTTCCTTTTTTTTTTTTAATCTTTTTTTATCTTACTATTACAGATAAAACTGTGTTTGATTTATTTCCCTCCCTAAGCATGAAAGCAACTTTGTAGTAGCATTTAGATCATAAATATTTCTGGTTTTCTGCCAGCCCTTAGTAAACATTTGCTCAACTGAATTGCCCATGGAGCAGCATGATGACATGCTAAAGTAGTAGAGGACAGCAAAAGTCAAGTGAGGGTCTCAGGAAAATGATGACCATCTGAACATCTGTGCTGGATCGTTCTGTCTGCAAGGGAGTGCCTCTCCTTGCTACCCAGGACAAGCACTCTCCCCACCACATGGGATAAGCATGGGTCCTGCCTACATGTCTGCAGAGTAAAGAGCCAATATGGCCTATTCTTAACTTAAAGGACAAGTAAGAAAGAAAACTTATGCTGTGAGCAAGTTCCCCCATGCCCCCCCCCCACACACACACATCTCAGACAGGGCTTTTTACAGCAATTCCTGCTAGTGATGAAACCCACTTGGGCTCTGGAGAACAAGTTAGCTCTTTGCCATTTATAGTTCCAGTGCTTAGGGCAAATTACCCCATCCTCAGCAGGAGAACTGGTATCATCCACACTTGCTTATCAGGTCATAGAAGGAGAAGAAACTGTGCTAGCCTGAGAGCCACTTGCCCTTGGCATGCTCTGCATTAAACTTGACTCAGATGTTCAGTGTTTGCTCTGTTTCCTTCTCTCATTGCCTTCAGAAGTCTTAAGAAGTACAACACAGCCAACATGAACCAATGTGTCGTTCACAAAACCAGTCCACCATGAGACAAGAAAGAGCAAAGACAGAAATACATATAATTCCATCTCTAGGCGTTCAAGAAACTTGTGAAGGTAAATCAGTTAGAGCTACAAGCAGTTGTCTGCCTATTCAGTGGGGTGTGCACTTATATTTAAGTGTGCTAAAATCTGAGCAACAAGTATATTCAAATAAGGCCCCATGGCTGCAGAGAGCAAGAAGGTATACAAGAGCACATGAATGTGTTGGTCTACCATGTTGTCTCCTGACATTGAGCCTTCATTCCCTTAACAGGCACATATTGAGGACATGTACAGTGTGCAAGATACTAGGCAGCACTCACAGTGCAGGCAGCTCTGAAACATTCATGGGCCCCACTTTAAGTACTCATTGTACTCTTAACTAAAGGGAACAAATATCTTGTCCTCACTGAAGTAGAAAGAAGAGAGGATTAATAACCCCTGACCCTAAATTACAGCTTCATAAATTAACAAATGGCTTCTTGGCTAACAGTCTAATCTGGAATCATTTTCTTAAATACGTGACTCTGAACTGAATTAACTAATAAGGCATCTTGGAGAGCTATGATTTAATTGGCCTCAATTCAGTTTCCTTTGTTGAAGGGAGGATTTGGCTCAAAGCAGGGGTGTGGGGCTATTTCCACTTTCTCTAGCAGAATTCCTCTTTTGCTTGACTTAAAATTATCCCAAGTAGTTCCATCTAAAACTCACGTCTGTGAAAACTGATATTTTAAAGCAAATCAACTACAGGATGCCAGATCTTAATTTCAGTGTTGTAAACATTTATCCCCAGTACATAACCATTGACATGAAAGCCACAGATAATCATTTTTATTAAATGGAATAGTCCAGCTTCCAATTTCCCTTCCTGGACTTCTCATGGTGATGTTTAAAGCAACTGCTGCACTACAGACCTCTGTCACAAACTTCCTTCCTTATCTGCCACAGCCAAACTTTCCAAGTGAATGGATCCATGGTACAAATTTGAAAAAAATAATAATTGAGCCAGGCAGGTGGATGACTAGATGTTTAAAAAGCCCAAGAGAGTCCATGTGGGAAGGTCCCGGGAGTAACGTGGCTAAATGGTGGCAGTCTAGAGTCCTGATCACGTGAATAGGGGTTCAAGGAGTAGGGCCAACAAAAGGATGAGGACAGAGCTAGGGAGCTGGCCCAGTGGTTAAAGGCACTTGTTTGCAAAACATGACAGCCTGGGTTTGAATCCTCAAGACCCATATAAAACCAGGTACACAAAGTAATGCATGCATCTGGAGTTCATTTGCAGGGTCAAAAAACCCTGGTACACCTCTTTCTTTATTCCTTCCTTCCCTTCCCCTTCCCCTCCTTCTTCTTCTCCTCTTCCTCCTTCTCTGTCCTCTCTCTCTCTCTCTCTCTCTCTCTCTCTCTCTCTCTCTCTCTCTCTCTCCCTCCCTCCTCCTTCTTTTTCCTCTCTCTCTCTCTCTCTCTCTCTTTCCTTGCAAATAAATAAATAAAAATAAAAGATGGGGAAGTAAGCCTGTACTCATTGTTTGCACATGATCTAGCCTGGGTATGGTGTAGCCTGATCTGGGCCAAGATAGAACACTACAGTAAATGCCAATTTATCCCATGGGAGGAAAGACGATAAGTAAAATTAAGAACATCTTCCATTTAAAATAATTGGGGTGTGTGTTTGTGTGTGTGTGTGTGTGTGTGTGTGTGTGTGTGTGTGTGTGTGTGTGTGTGTTTGTGTCCATTTTGTTGTGTATAGCAAAATACCTGCTGCTGGGTATTATATTTATTTAGGCTTACGGTTTGGGAGGTTGAATAGTCTAATAATTATTGACATACACACACACACACACACACACACACACACACACACACACATATGTAGACATGCATGGTCATGCACACACACACCATGGCATGCGTATTGGAGGTCAGAAGACAACTTTAAGTTGTCTGTACTCCACCTTCTTTGAGACAGGGTCTCTTGCCACTGTAACCAAACTTCCAGATTGCAAATGAAGGCAGATTAGCTGGCCCACAATTTTGAATTCTCCTCGCTATGCCTGCCATTGTTGTACGCAGCCTGGGATCAGAGCTGCATGCACTGCTTTGCATCTGGCTTGACATGGGTTTTAAGAATTGAACCCAGGCTGGAAACCTTTGCAAGCAACCAAGTGCCTTTAACCAACCACCGAGCAATCTCTCCAGCTCAGAAAAGTTCACTTTTTTAATATCTAGCCTAAATTGCATATAGCTGGCCTTTGAATCTAGTTGAATATAATTTTTATCACAAAATATCGCATAGTACACTTAAGGAGCCTTGTTCATTCCAAACAATATCCAGAGAGAATGACTACCAATGTTTAATTTGAAAGCTGAATTTAGTGAAGATGTATAACAAGTGCTCAGTAAAGGTTTATCAAATAAGTTTGAATCGGCTAGAAAGGACACGTGTATCTGATTGATTCTTATCTAACATTCTGACCTCCCATTCAAGTAACAAAGAAACAAGAAATAAAAATAAAACCAGGGCTGGAAAGATGACTTAGTCAGTAAAGTGCTTGCCTTGCAAGCACAAGGAGAAGGGTTTGTTCCTCAGGGCTCATGTTTTACAAGCCAGGCATGGTGGCACATGTTTGCATCCCAACAGCACAGAGGTTAAGACAAGCCGCTCCCTGGGGCTCACTGGCTAGCAAGTCTAGCCTATTTGGTGAGCTCCAGGCCAATGATATGACGTATCATTAAAAAGCGCGGACAGCACTAGGGAAAAACAACTGCCGATGGTGTCCTCCGGCCTCCATAGAAACACGCTCATGCATTCATGCCCATCTACACACACAGACACGCATGGAAACACATATACGCACAAGTTGAAAATTAAAACCAATACTTCTTTCACTGTTTAAACATATGTATTTTATCTTCCCCGCTTTGTTTTGTTGCGCTAAAACAGGGTCTCACTATGTAAACGAGGGTGACATAAAACTTGCAGTGACCCTGCTGTCTCAGCTTCCAGGTGCTAGACTTGTAGAAGTGTGCTGCCGCCCTCTGTGAAATTTCATCTATTATTTAGTCGTTCCTCTTATTCATTCACTGACTTCTTCGAACCGCCCCAAAAAATCAAGCCATTTGTTAATTTTACTGTGACTTGCAGCTTTAATTTTTTTCTGACTTTCAGCTTAGTGTACACCTAACTTATATATATATATATATCGTTTCATAGTCAACTTGGGTTGTTGTAACAAACCAATATAGGTTGAATTGATTTATGAATGAATGTTCTACAAACAAGCTATTTTGTATGTAAAACTTTCCAAATTGTTTGAATTTTGTTGATTGGAGTATCATGGTTTTGAGGAAAGTTTGGATATTGTAGATCACAGAGTCAAGAAGCCAAGATTATTCTGTAATATCTTTGCCACTTTTGGTAGAAATTTATTATGAACCTCCATGTCTTTGTGACTGAATAAAATCTTATAATGCATGGTCAGCTTGACATCCCTCTGACCACTATCAATGTTAAGGCTAGGAATGAGATGGCGTTAAATCCTATAGGACACTTTCCTGGCCTTTCTGAAGAAATCACCTGAATGTTTTCTTTCTCTTTCTCTTTCTCTTTCTCTTTCTCTTTCTCTTTCTCTTTCTCTTTCTCTTTCTCTTTCTCTTTCTCTTTCTCTTTCTCTTTCTAAAGGCTGGAAGTTCAAATAAGGTGCCATAGGGTCAGGTTCAAGTAAGAGACCTCTACCTGGCTTACAGATAGCCACCTTCCCACTTGTCCTGTGCTGGCAGAGGAAGTGCTGGCTCTTTGGCATCTCTTTTTCTATGGACACTGATCCCCTTATAAAGGCCTGTCTGCATGATTTTACCTAAACCTGATCACCTTCAGAAGGATGCATCACCAAATACTTTTGTATTTAGTTAGAATTTAAATATATGTGTTTGGTGATTGACATGACATGCAATCCACAGCCTCTACTTATGTTGGTTAAGTCTATGTGAACTAGTCTAGTACCTAATTAGTTTGTAAAAGAATTATTGTATATCTACAAAGGTCTTTCTGGATAATGTTGACTCTTGGATGCAAGATTTAGTCAATCATATTCGTTTCCTTAGTCTGGGTAGCTGCTGTAGGGAGTTGAATACAAAATATCTCCCATATACTTGTGTGTTTAAATACTTCACCTCCAGTTAATGACACTGTCTGATTGTAGGTTATATACATATGCACACATGCATGCATGCGTGCGTGTGTGTGTGTTATGTAAAGGTTATAGAACCTTTAGGAGGTGAAATCTTACTGGAGGAAGTGTGTTTCTGGGAGCAGCCCAGCCATGATTACAGTACTCCGTCACATTTTTCTACTTCTTCCCTGCTGTTTTGACAATGTGATACCATCTTCCTGCTCCTCCCATGTTTTCTCTGCCATGGTGAAACTTTCCCCTCAAAACTTTAAGCTGAAATAAGCCTGTTCCTTCCATAAGTTGCTTCTGGTTGGGATTTTTTCCCCATCAATGAAAACATAAATGATACAACCTCATTCTATGAATGGAGCACATAAACTCAATAGAGTAAGAAGGAATGCTTCCTGCCTTACCTGATTGCTAGACCTGGCATATACTTTTCCAGCCTTGGACTCAGAATAAAATAGGATTTCTTCTTGGGTCTAGCTTAGTAGCTTTCAGACTGGGATGCACACTATAAGTTTTGCTGGTTCTTAGGCCATGAGCCTTGAACTGGAGCTACACCATTGCTTCTATTGGGTGTCTAGCTTATAACCATACATCTGGGGACTGTCTAACCTCTATACTCCATCTACTTTTGAGCCAAATCCTTATAGTTGAAAGAGTTCCTATGTATTCAAAAGAAACTTGATTGATACAAATGGAACTCTGAATAACAATTACTGTTTTATAACTTATGTATGTGTGTGTATGCCACAAAAGCACGCATATAAACAAGTGCTAAACATATTTTAAAAATTATTATTTTAAAAACTGCTCAGAGCTGGAGAGATGGCTTAGCGGTTAAGCTCTTGCCTGTGAAGCCTAAGGACCCCGTTTCGAGGCTCAACTCCCCAGGACCCACTTTAGCCAGATGCACAAGGGGGCGCACGCATCTGGAGTTTGTTTGCAGTGGCTGGAGGCCCTGGCGCGCCCATTCTCTCTCTCTCTATCTGCCTCTTTCTCTCTCTGTCTGTTGCTTTCAACTAAAGAAAATAGACACAAAAAAACAGCTCATCCCAGAACACATGAACATTTTATATTAATATTTACTGACATGAAAAGCTTCACTTGAGGAGGCCCTACACCCAGCATGGTAGAATACAGTTGATCTCTGAAATGAGATGCTTATTAGTTTCAACACCCTACCACTTACAGAGTGAGGATCACTGAGATTTCCATTTTCATTTCGGTGAATCATTTTCTTCATCTGTGAAATGGCAATAATGCCTTCACACTGAGCCATCAAGAAGCATAGAGAAAACTCTTGATGAATTTCTGTGGATTTCACTATCATTATGATGGTATCAACTCTAATATTTTATTTTCTGCTTTCTTCACAATGATTTTTATAGTCCTAGTCATTTGACCTTATTCTTCAAATTGCTCCAGGGAATACATAGGAAATAAATGAGAAGGTAAATATACCTTCCTCCAAATGCATTTGGTTTGTGTATTATTTAGTGACCAAGAATTTCAAGGGAAAAGTCCTCAATTCCCCCTTTCCATTCTATTTGGAATGAAGACAACACATTTTAACATTATTCAAAACATCAGGTTTTTACAGCTTTGTACCCACAGTCAGTGTGGCTGGGAGGGGATAGCATACTTTTGTTGTTTTTCTGTTCATTTTTTCACTAAACTAAAACCCCAGTTCTTTCTTGTAGAGTATAAAAGCAGATGTGATTTACTATAAATTCTGTACCTTCACAGAATCTTTTTCCTAGTTATCTCTAAGGCATCCTAAGCAAACACCTTTTGAAACAGCCTAACACACCATCTCTCCTTGCTACTTCTATAATAAAGGTTCAGGACTATTGCCACTCGAACATCATAGAAATTACCAGTGGTGTTAGGGGAAGGAAGGTGGGGAAGGGGGTAGAAAAGATAAAATAAAACTTTGATTGCCTAAATCAAGAGTTGTAAATGGTAAGCTTTCAAATATGAAAAAGGCAGCTTCCAAAGCAGTTTGTCAATGGTTTTTGTGTGTGGTAAAGTAATACACCAGGAGATGATTCTTTTTGATTGCAAAGAGATCAAGCCTTGTTCAAGAAGTAGGTAATTCTAGAATTTTCAAACACATAGGACATTTTCTCACTTCCATAAAAATATCTAAAGTGGATCCACCACAGGTAGAAATGGCCCAGCACACAGCAGGTAGCATGTGTGAGAGACTCCCAATCACTCCAATACAGGGTTTCAAAGTCGCACTCCAAAGCCTGCAAAATACAAAGTTGGTAACAAGACTTTGAAGTTGCTTTCTATTTGTCATTATCATTGAAGCAAAAAGCCTGCCATAAATCACTTTTGCCATTTATCTGACTTCTTTTCAGGAGAAAAAAGATCTGTTGTCAGTGACCATGTGCTTTGTTGGTCTTGAAGGTGAAATCGTGGATAGAAATCTCTGATATACCAAAAGCCAGGGAAGAAGAGCAAGCACTGCCAAGCACAAGGAACCCAGCATCGTTTGATTGACTGAAGGTTCAGAGAGCTGAGGGTCACAGGACACTTCTACCCAGGGGACTTCTACCTAGCACACTACCTTGTTTTCTTACCACAGGTAGCATTACCATGCTCACTGGTGCTTTGTCTAAAAACCTAAAAGGATGAATGTGATTTAAAGCACAAAAGCCCAGACACAAAGCAAAGGAATGAATTCCCTTCTGATTCAGCACACAAAGAAGGGACCAGAGAAGGGGTGCATTTTACAGAAGTATGGGACAGGGACGACAGAGTCTGCCCTGGCTCTTCCATCTTGTAGGAGGCAACAGACTTGCACATCTCAGACAGAGAGGCGAACCAAGACATGGGGGTGGTATGGGGTGGGCATCATGCCGCCTCTGGCGCTTGCTACTTTTGTGTTGTTTGGCAAGTTTCTTTCCTGTTCTGAGACTCAGACTCATAAGTCAAGATTAACAATATAGAATACATAATGAAAGTGCACATGCACTGGGGACTTGTATAAATCACATAATCTACACTCGTGGAAGAAATGTATGTTCCTTCACAAATGCAGTAACTGAAGCTACAAAGGTGGAACAATGTGTTCAGGGAAGGCACATGGCAAGTGTGGAAATAGAATTTGGACCCTCCTGTGTCTTCTTGTCCCATCTTCTTGACAAAAATAATGTTGTCTTGCCGGGCGTGGTGGCTCACGCCTTTAATCCCAGCACTTGGGAGGCAGAGGTAGGAGGATTTCCATGAGTTCAAGGCCACCCTGAGATGACAGAGTTAATTCCAGGTCAGCCTGGACCAGAGTGAGACCCTACCTTGAAAAACTAATAATAATAATAATAATAATAATAATAATATCGTCTTTTTGTCTTCCTCCATCACCAAGTTAGTAATGAGAGTCACATGAGAGAAGAAGGTATAAAAAAACTGCTTGAGGGCTGGGGATGAGGACCTGGGTTTGCATCCTTAGCACCCATATAAAACTGCTGGTTATAGTGGTATGACCCTGTAATCCCAGAACTGGGGAGGGGAAGATATGAAGATCCTCAGAGCTTGCTGGCTACCTCGCTCTAGGTTAAGTGAGAGACTATCTCCATCAAATAACATGGATAGCAAGCAAGGAAAACATCCAGTGTTGACCTCTGACCTCCAGTGTACATACATCTCTGCATATGCGTCTGCACACACGCTTGGGACCATGCACATAAACACACATGCCCCAGATACATAATGTTAATGTGACGTGGAACTGCTTCACAATATATCAATAGTTGTAGGGAAAAGGAGGAATGGAAAAAGGGTTCTTACAAGTATAAAGAGAAGGCAAACAAAGGTAATTTAGTCCCGACTAGGTCTTGATTCCAAGGAGAACTTAATGATCATGATGGTGGGTTTTATGAGGGGTGGGTATAGTACTAGAATTCAAAATGTTATGAGACAGTCAAAGATACTGCTGAGAGCTACTGTGACACTGTGAGAAATGTCTTTAAGCATTGTGTCCTTGGGTAACCCCAGAGGATCCCCTGCATCCCCAAGAAACATCTATCTAGGGCAACCCTACAATATGATTCTATAATTGTAGTGAGCCATGCCAAAAGGGAAACCCTTCTTTTATGCAAAATTGGCCCTGACTAACGCCAAAAGGAAAGCTTACCAACCGCAATAATTGACCCTGGGCTTCTGCTCCAAAGAAACATGTGGCCTTCAAGAGCCAAATGATAGGGTTATGGGATTTCCCAGCCATAAACATCCAGTCAAAGGCTCATTATTAGGGCTTTTTTCTCTCCCCTTTTGGGTGAGAGCTGTTAAGTGTCTTTAGAATTCAGCATGTTGCTCAAGACTTCTTCTAGGGGATCTTGCTAATCTGCACAGTGAGCCCATCAGGAAAGGACATGGCATGTGTTTTGTGTTGTTTTGGTCTAATAACTTGCCAGAAGGACTGGATATGCAAAAAAAAAAAAAAAAAAAGCTTTGTCATTCCTGATACCATTGTCCTTTTCTTTTCTTGGCTTTGCAATGGTAGCTTGAGTTTTACTTATTACCAATAGTCATTTTACTTAAACATAGTCACCTGATCATGCAAAGATGATACTTTTCTATGGATCTGATCACTAAAGTAAAATATTCACATACATGTGTGCACTTTGTGCATACGTGCACACATGTATGTGTGTATGTAGTGTGCTTATATACTCATATATGTAAATTTACATGCATATACTGTATATAATGTTTTATATATATGCATATAGGAAAAGATATATTAATGATTCCTCATCAATATGAGGGGTATAATGCATCCCTAATCCCCTTTCAAGCTAGGAAATTCATGTCTACCTGCATCTTTCTGTAATATGTACATTATTTTCACTAGGTTTTCAGAGCAGTTTTGGTTCACAGAGGGAAACAGAGTAGAACATACAAGATAGTTCTCATACACTCCTTGTCCCTTCCATACAGCCTCTACCACTGTCGGCATTCCCCCACCAGAGACATGTATTGCAATTGATGGATCAACTTGGACACATATGACCATCTAGAATCCAAAGTTTACAGTAGGCTTCCTTCATGATGCTGTGCATATGATGGGCTTGGACACATGTATAATGGCATGCATATTACAATACAGTCTTCAAAAAATAAGTCATATGGCCATGGTCATCCCACATGCATGACAAGGAAAACAGAACATATCAGCAGTACATCATGTAGGACTGAGATAGAAAACTAAGAAATTATATATATATATATATATATATATATATATATATATATATATATATATATATATCTCAATCCCAAAATACAAATTGTCCAAAACCAGAACCAAACTTCTTTGTCAAAAACATGTAAGCCTGGGAAAAGTTGATGCATGAGAGTAAGAGGGAAGGCCAAATAAAAAGTTAGGGAGAGTTGGCTGAGCTACAATGTCTGCAACTTCACAATTTCACGTGTGGTTGAAATAAGGTTTTTGATTGAGACCAGTGTTTCTTTCTGAAAGTATGGATGGAAGTTCTGTCTGAGCTTTAAGATTTATTAGCATGTATACAAATTTATGTAAGCATAAACGTCTAATAGCAGGTGAGAAAAATAGAAAGTATGACAGTATTTGGAGAGAGCATTCCTGGGAGTTTTCTAGAATTAAAGAAAGAAATGAAGCCTTTCTTAAAAAAAACATTTCTATTCCTGCAAATAAAGTGAGGTTATATCTACATGCATAATAATAAAATTATGGGCAGTACAGAGAAACAGGACCTTGTAAGTGACCCAGAGAAAAGGCAGAAGACCCATAAACACAGACCTAAATGGTTCAACCATGGCAGTCTACAGAATAAAGCACCTTTAACAGGATTTAACACTCAAAAGCTCTGAGCAAAAGTCCCACACAAGTTGTGGGTTATTCTACGTGTAAGCAACTACCATTGATACTTGTGAAAAGAATAAAGATGGTTAAGCATAATGAAATATGGTCTAAGGCAACCCTCATGCATATTTTAAGTTCAGCCTAAAGCTTTCAGTGAATACAGTAAACTGAAACCTACCTTTGTTTGAACAGACTATTACTTACCCTTCTAACAAGTACCCAAGTCTAAAGCAATCATAATAGCCAAACTCTCAGAGCCACAAACAGCACACTGCTCGAACCAGTGCAAACATGACACTGTAACCACTCACCCTTGCTCTCTGCATGGCACTACCTTCTCCCTGGACATAACTACAACCTGTGGGAGTAAATGGACACCCTGAGCCATTTTTGGTTCTCACTGCTATCCTATCAAAGTGGCAAATAAATCCAGCTAGCATGTACAAAACTAGATTTGTTGTGATTTTTGCTTCTAACAGGAAGCACTTCAACTTTAGCTTGGATATTGAATGACTCCATAAGTGTTAAGTCTTTGTCCCTAGCCTCTAGTATTCTTGGAGAGTAGTGAACTTTAGGAAATAGGGTCTAGTGAAAAAAAGATAGACCATACAGGGTATATTCCCAAAGAGGGAATCAGAACTCCAGACTCTGCCTCTCTTACCTTTTGCTTCCCAGCTACCATGAGGTAAAGCTGAGTCCTCCACCAAGCACTCCTGTGACAATGTGCTGCCCCTCCCCCCAGGCCCAAAAGCAACAGGGCCACCATAAACTGTGTGTCAAAATAAATCCTATTTTTATTATTGATTGTTGCTTATCTCAGATACTTATTACAGTAACCAAATTCTGACTGAAGGAAGAAAATGTCACAACTTAACCCAGAAAGTTGGAACAGGCTGCAAGGAGCAGGAATGAGAAAAAAAAAAAAAGATGAATATATTAGTAAATCTAAACCAGCATCACTTCTATAAAATTAACCACCCATGGGGGATAGAAAATACTGAATCACAACTTATTTGCAAAAATAATATAGAAGCTGTAAAAGAGTTAGTAACTCAGAAAAAGTAAACTAAGGTTTATATATGGTAAGAGGAATTATTGATATCATGATAACTTGCTGTTCCCATCAGTCAAGAGTTCTTGATAAAAATCAAAGAACCCCTGAGAGAATAGAAGTGAAGCCATAACTTTCAAGCCATTAGAAAGCAGAGGAAAGGAGGAACTCTTTTGTGTTCCATAATCCAGGAAGGGAGGGAAAACATGAAACAGAGGGGAAAGGAACATAGAAAATAGGATACACGGCTAGAGAGATAGGTTAGCAGTTAAGGAACTCCCTTGCAAAGCCTAAGGACCTAGATTCGATTCCCCAGTACCCAGGTAAGACAGATGCATAAGGTGGCACATGTGTCTGGAGCTCATTTGCAGTGGCTAGAGAGGCCTTGGTACACTTATTCTCTCTCTCTTCCTTTCTCTCTCTCTAATAAATACAATTAAAATTAAAAAATAGAACACAAATATACAAGATAGAAGCAAATTCAAAAGTATCATGAATCAGAATGTGAGTGGTTAAGTAGCAAATATTTGAGAACATCCTAGACCTTACAGATAATAACTGCATTGCTGCTTCATAATAACGGCCATGCTTCAGATGTTTGTCATTTGAAGCACCCCTTACTCCAGTTTAACTTTTCTTTCCCAAACAGGCTGCTTCCCAGCTATTGCAGCCACCCTGTCCACATGGGCAGTAGATAGGCAAGAGTCTGAAGTAATGGACAGGACCAGGAGGATGCAAGCACCAGCTGCCAGACCAAAGTCCCTGAGGACTAGGTTAGCATTCTCCTCAGTAGGACTTTGCCACAGATTATGTCCTTGCAAAGCTTTCTTATCCTGACAGCGGTTATAGTTTTCCTCTGAACACATTCTGAAAAGTCCTTGCAGATGCACACTTACCTCTGAAATTTGCTCCTCCAGAGTCCAACCTATTACACACGGGTATTACTTCCCACACTGAAAGCACATAGAATTTTATACTCTTCTGAAAATGACACCCATATTACAAACAAAACTTATGAATAATGGAGTATTTCAATGCAAAAGAAAACACATTAACTGGGTGGAAAGGAATTTTCCAACTGTTTAATTGCTGTCTTCGCTAATAGATATAAGCTTTTGTTAGAGGACTGCTTCTAGGGTTCTTTCTGTAAAAACAAATTTTTCACTTAGGCCTTTCCATCCCCAGTAATCTATTCTTCTACATACATATGTACAATACCATCCTCCTAAGCCTCAGGGGGAAAGACTGAGTAAAAGAAAGGTCGGGGGTGGGGCGCTAATCAAACTCTAAAAGTATATACATAAGTCATATGGAAACCTACTCTTTTGGACATTGCCACACCCAGAAGCTATAAATTATTACTAGAAAATTTTCAGTGCCAGGAATGGAATACCTTCCAGTGAATTGTTTGCCAGGGAGGTTTCTGATGCCCCCAAAACATTATAGGTCATTGCCAAGGCTCTTGGCTTCCCACCAGACATAGATGGTAGGACCCTATTGCCGAAGACTCCACATACTTGGCTGCAAGGTCACTGAGAAATCCTGCTGGAGCTGAGCTGAAAACCTCTTCCATGTAGACCAGTTGACTGAGAGCTGATAAAAGCTATCCTGCATGCAGTTCAGTAGGAGAGAAAGAAATCATTAGTGGAGATTAAAAAAAAAAAAAAAAAAGCAGACACTGCAAGCTTTAAATTTGGCCAAATGAGCCAATGGGTGCAATAGTGGTATGTCTATTATGGGGGAAACCAACAACTCTCTAATTGGACTGGAAGCATGCTCCATGGGAGGGAATACATGCCTGACACAAAACTTATGACAGAGGATGTCATAAGCCCTAGAGATATAACGTCTGCTGGTATCTGGCTGAATGTATATACTATGCTCACCAAACTGGCCAGTTAGCACTTCTCTTAATGTCCATACCCATATATTAATATTACTCTCACTTTTTATTAGAGAAGCTTCTCTTATCAGATGATAGTGACCTTGGGATGACTCAGAAGGCACCATAGTGCTGAGAAGTGACAGGGGAGTGTTCATCACTGAAACATCTCTATCACACCTTCCAAGGCTCAGGGTCCATTACAGAAGAGGTGGCAGAAAGAATGTAAGAGCCAAAGGAAGAAGTGGAACTCTTTTCAATGCACTCCTCCAGACACAAAATGGCCTGGATACGCATGACCTCACAGTGCTTGGCACTACCTACACAAGATCATCATAATAGGAGAAAAATATGATGACATCAAAATAAAGGAGACACTGATTGAAAGGGATAGGGGATATGACGGGGAGTGGAGTGGCAAAGGGGAAAGTGGGGGGATTACCATGGATTATTGCCTATAATTAAAAAAGTTGTAAATTAAAAAAAGAAATACAAATCAAGAAAAGAAAAAGAAAAAAAATAATAAAGTCTTCAGTATAATTTGTGTAGAAAGATTTTCTACTGTTGCTTGTTGCCTCTCTCAGTCCTAACCCTCATTCCTCTCCCTTAGGAGGTGGTACAAAATTCAAAGAACATATCTGCATCCCAACAGAGTTGCTTGGCTGTTGGAACACTAGCTTTTGTTTTGGCCTTTGTTTCTTGTCAACACTATGTCTTTTGAAATATGACTCAAGTTCCATATACAATTAAAGTTTGGACATACATGCCACCATGATTTTTTGGGACTGGTTATATGACAATATTTTTTTTCTATTTTATTTTACTTATTTATTTATTTGAGAGAAAAAGAGAGAGAGAGAAGTAGATAGGTGGGAGAGAGGAGGGGGAGCAAATGGGCACACCAGGCCATCCGCCACTGTAAACAAACTCCAAAGGATGCACTCCCTCATGTATCTGGTTTACATGGGTCCTGAAGAATCGAACCTAAGTCCTTTGGCTTTTCAGGCAAGTGACTTAACCACTAAGCCATCTCTCCACCAAATGACAGGTTGGTTTGTTTTTTTAAATCATGCTTTTTTTTTTCCCCCTGTGGCAAAGATGGAAGTTTTTATTTGGGGGAAAAACATGAGCTGCCAGAACTGACTCTCAAGAGTGGAGCAGTCAATTTGGAATTACAGATAGTGGGCTTTAATAGAGCTCTTCAGTTGGGGGAAGGTGAGGAAGGCAGAAGTGAAAGAAAGGTTTCTTTAGGGGAGATCTAAAATAGCCAGTGTGTGACACCAGACCAGTAACCAGGTGACCTGGGAGATAAGGGGGGAGGAAACCTAGACCTGGAGGCATTGTTAGGTAAGGAAGGGATAATGGCTGGATGGTTCCTTGATGAATGTGAATGATACACTCCCTGGAATGTCTTTGGTGACTCCATTTTGGGCAAGGTAGGGTCTCACTCTAGCCCAGGGTGAACTGGAATTCACTATGTACCCTCTCAGGATGACCTTGAACTCATAGTGATTCTCCTACCTCTGCCTCCCAAGTGCTGGGACTCAAAGTGTGTGCCACCATGCCCAGACCTTTTTCTGTCTTGATGACTCCTTTTAACATTTTTATCTTTGTGAAGACTGCATATTTAAAAATAATAATTAGGATCCAGGCGTGGTGGCACAAGCCTTTAATCCCAGCATTTGGAAGGAAGAGGTAGGAGAATCGCTGAGGGTTGGAGGCTACCCTGATGCTACATATTGAATTCCAGGTCAACCTGGGCTAGAGCGAAACCCTAATTGGAAAATCCAAAATAATAATAAAGATTATCTACTTTCTGGTACATAAACAGGTAGCCTATTATAGAAATGATTTTTTATTATATTGAAAGCAAAATTTATACACAGTGAAATGGACAGTCTAAAGAATATAGTATTTATGTAAAAATATATTTAATCTTATTACTATAGAATGTAATGGGTTTACATTATAGCATGTACTTACTTATGTGCCATTATACTTCATTCTAATTTGTCTTCCTCCCCCATTGTTCTCCCTCATGTCCCCTGTTCCCTGCCTCCCTCTTACTTGCTCACTTCCTTCCCCAGGAAATCTCCCTGAAGGATATACCTCAAACAAGTTTTAACAAATGCATGTATCTATGAGATCAGTGAAAGATACAAAGAAATTCTATCACTCCCAAAAGTTCCCACCTGGGCCTTCCAGCATGACCCTCACAAACATGTAACTGATATGTTACTTCGTATACATAACACAAACACTGATGAACATTGTTTTGGTGTCATTCTTTATAGCTCAGTTTAAAGTTTTTATATAATTGAAAAACTTCTACAATTTCTAGAAATAGAACAAGCAGCTTGCATCTTTATCTCTTCTTTGACATGGGATAGTGTTTCTAGATTTAGTAAAGTATTGTGGAGTAGTATATACTGAAATGACTATCTCAGCCTTGCTTATCTATTCTGCTGTGGATGAACTTTCATTTTTCCTTGTTTGGGGTTGTGATGCATAATGCTAACATAATCCTGAGGTAGAACACAACCATAAATGTGAGGGTGAGAGGAAGCTTGGACTTTATTAAAACTAAAAATTTTGCTTTGTTAAAAACATGGAAAGAAAGAGAAAGAGAGAGAAAGAAGGAAAGAAAGAAAAAGAAAGAAAGAAAGAAAGGCACAAGATGGCATCCATCTAACCAAGTTTCACTTCACCAGACAATAATAGGCAAGATCTGTGGGTGTTGTGGGGTCACTAGGTCTTAGCAGACCTCCAATGGGAGGGTGCAGAGGGGTACAGTAGGGCATCCACTGATTTCCATGCTCTTGGGTAGCTCACTAGTCCCCCAAACCCCTAAAGCAGCTATCTTATCCGCAGACCAGGTTTGCTCCTGTACTAAATGCAGGCTCTGCATGTCTGGACCAGGCACCTCTCACCTTTTTCTGAGCCAGAGTGCTCTCATTCCTCCATCCCTCCTTCCCTTTCCAGGACCTCAACCCCAACCCCCTAACCCAATATCCCACCAGACCCACATCACAGGGCATATGCCATCCAGTCCCTGCTATCCATCATGGTAAGGTCACTAGGTCCACTCCATCAGGTCCACATCACAGGGTCTACATGGGCTGTGCTGTTCCATTCCCCCTCACAGCTCCATCCCCTGGAATTCTATCAAACCTTCATGGAAGAACTGAGACAAATTTTTCTCAAATTGTGCCACTTAATCAGAGAACAGGGAAAGCTTACCAACTCCTTTTAAGAAGGTAGTATCACCCTAATACCAAAACCAGGCAGAGATACAACAAGAAAACTATAGGCTTATAACTCTGATGAACTTAGATGCAAAGATCCTGAACAAAATCCTCACAAACCAAATTCAACAGCACATTGAAAGCATTATCCATCTTGATCAATTAGGCTTCATCCCAGGAATACAAGTTGGGTTCAACAAATGAAAATATGTCAATGGAATATAGCACATAAATAAGATTATTCACAAAAATCATATGATCGTTTCAATGGATGCAGAAAAGGCCTTCGACAAAATACAACATCACTTCATGATCAAAACATTGGAGAGAATTGGCATGGACTGTTTATACCCCAACATAATAAAGGCTATATATAAACCACCAAAAGCCCAAATACTACCTAGTGGGGAGAGACTCAAGGAGTTCCCACTGAGATCAGGAACAAAATAGGGGTGCACACTAACAGCTCTGCTCTTCAACATAGCACTAGAAGTCCTAGTGCAAGCAATAAGCCAGGAGAAAGAAATAAAAGGGACACAAGTTTGAAAGAAAGAAGATAAGTTAGCCCTATTTGCAGACAACATGGTTCTATACATAAGTGATCCAAGAGCATCCATCTCAAAACACATAAAGGTGATTAATTCCTTCAGCAAAGTAGCAGGATACAAAATCAATGCACAAAAATCAGTAGCCTTTCTATATACAAAGATACAGAGAAAAAAATTAGCAACATTGTCCCATTTTCAATGGCAACAACAACAATAACAACAAACCTTGGAATAACACTACCCAAGGATGTGAAAGACTTATATAACTAAAACATAAAAACACATTAAGAAAGCAATTGAGGAAGACTTGAGAAGATGGAAAGACCTCCCATGCTCCTGGATAGGCAGAATTAACATTGTGAAAATGGCAATCCTACTAAAAAAAAAGGCAATATACAGATACAATGCAATACCAATAAAAATCCCAGCATTATTCTTCATAGAGATAGAAAATGTGGTCTCAAAATTCATGTGGAATGGCAGCAGGCCTTACATCCTCAGCAAAAGAAACACCCCTGGAGGCATTGCCATACCTGATTTAAAGCTATATTACAAAACTGTAGTAACAAAAACAGCATGGTACTGGCATAAAAACAGGAATATAGACCAATGGAACAGAACTGGGGATCAGGATTTTAGGTCAAGTAGTTGCAGCTATTGGATCTTTGACTGGAGAAAAGACAGCATCTTCAACAAATGATGCTGGACAAACTGGCTAACCATATGCAGAAAAATTAAACTAGACCCACACATCTCACCATGCATAAAAATCAAGTCCAAATGGATCAAAGACCTCATATAAGACCTGAAACTCTTCTGCTACTAGGAGAAAAAATAGAAGGAACTTTCCATAATATAGGAATGTAAAAAGACTTCTTTAATAAAACATCAGTAGCTCAGGAATTTAAACAATCAATCAACCATCAGAATTTCATGAAGCTAAAATGTTTTTTTTTTCACAAATATGTCATAATCAGAGCCAATAGACTACCCAAAGAATGGGACAAAATCTTTGCCAGCTATACAACTGACAGAGGCCTAATTTCTAGAGTCTATAAGGAACTCAAAGACCTAAACAAGAAAAAAAAAAAATCAAACAACCCACTCACAAAAAGGGGCAGAAAATTGAATATGGAGTTCTCAGAGCAACAAATACAAATGGCAAACACACACTTAGGAAAATGTTCAACATCCCTAATCATCAGGTAAGTGTGCAAATTAAAACAACTATGATATTCTACCTTACCCAGTAAGGATAGCAAACATTAAAAAAATCAAATGAAAATAAATGTTGGTGAGGATGTGGAAAAGTAGGAACCCTCATTCACTGATGGTGGGAATGTAAGTGGGTACAACCACTGTGGAAAGCAATATGGAGACTCCTAAAAATGTTGCCTATAGAGTTACCAACATACCCTGTTATTCTCTTATGAGCATTTACCCTAAAAGCTCCACAGCTATGTTCAGAGATATTTGCTCAACCGTGTTTATAGCTCCTTAATTCATAGTAGCTAACAACTAGAATCAACCCAGATGTCCCTCATTGGATGAATGGATAACCAAGATGTTGTATACCTACTTGATGGAATTCTACTCAGCAGTTAGAAAAAAAATGACACAATAAAATTTGAAGAAAAATGTTCGAACATGGAACAGATCATACTCAGTGAGCTCACCCCATAACAGAAAGACAATCGTCACATGTTCTCACTCATCTGTGGCTCCTAACCTGGGTCAGCCCATGATGCCAACATACCTAATAGGCATCTCAAAGACTGGACAATAGGGAAGGTAGGGCTTGAGGGGAGGGTAATGGTGGGAGGGTGAACACACAAATCTGAACCCAAATGGAAATGATATCATAAAATCCTATATCCTGGAAGACAAACTAAAAGGTTGAGCCCTTATCAGGACCTTAGAGGGAATACCTGAATAGGGCCCTGGAGAGGGTGAGATGAAGACTAACTTTAATTTTCTCCTATTTCTTTTTTCATTTTCTTTTTCACATTTTTTTCTCTTTCTTCTTTCTTTTCCCTTTGTGCTGGCCTGTAACTCCCAGTACCAGAATGTGGTTAACACCCACAATGAGCTGTTGATCAGAGAGACCTACAAGGTTTTCCAAAAGAAGACAGACTTCTGTCAGGCCACTAGATTACCAACCAGACATTAAAGGTAAGATCCTACTACTGAAGACACCATATGCTATTGGCACAGAACATGGAGAGACGTGGTTGGAATCTAGAAGAGAACCAGCCCCCAGACAGTTAGCCCATCTAGTGCTAGAAGATGCTACATGAGCCACTGGGGGAACATGACCAACTCAAGGTCTAGGCTACTCAGAATCTAACAACCTGACATGATGCTCACACAAGTGCAATAGTAGCATACAGCCATAGTAGGTAACCAACTGCTATTGTATTTGCTAAAAGATCCACTCATTGGAAAGAAACCCATATCTGGAGCTGGGCAACAAGTCAGAACCATATCCAGAAAATGAGTTTGCTTTCCACTATCAAGCTCCCAACCAATCTTGGGCTATAAGAGGGCCTACACCCATTAACTTCTCTCTAAACTAACAATGGTCATCTCATTTAACCTGTGCTGACCTCACTATCTATTGAAGAATCTACTTCTCTTTTTCAGATGGGAGCTGGGCCTGAGGAGATAAATTACTCAGTGCACTCCACCCCAACCCCAGTTGAAACCACAGAGGAATTGGGGAAATGAGCAAGATCACTGCTTTCTCTGTGAACCTGATAATCAGCACAATGGTGAAGGAGATAGACAATCAGGACACTCAAGTCTTACCAAACCAGAGATCTAGAAGCTCCTAAGAAAAGTAGACCTAAAATGAACCCAACATGGCTCAGGGAATTTCACAGAAAAGGGGGTGGAAAGATTGTTAGAGCCACAAGTTTGTACATAACACACAGAGATATTGCCACTTCCCCATAACTGATGGCTACCCCCACAATGCATTACCCACAATCCCCATGGGGATAACTGGAATCCCCAATGAGGAGGATCCCTTTGGATGGGGGACAGGGATGGGGGGTAAGGATGGTACCAACAAAAGATGTTTACATACTGAGTATGCCCATAACTAATAAAAATAAATAAACTAAAAAACACCATAAAAAGGGCCATAGAATGGAAGACAATATTTGCACATATATTTTTAGTTAAACTATTTATCATATGTTTTTATTTCTCAGGAGAAAAATACTTAGATTACAGTATTGTGTGTTTGTATTAAACTTGATAGGAAATATACAAGTGGCATGTGGTGATTTGAATCAGATGTCTCCATAAACCCGTGTGTTTTCAATGCATGGTCCCTAGCTGGTGGCAGTTTGGGAGGTGGAGCCTTGCTGGAAGATGTATGTTTCTGGGGATGGGCAGAGAGGTGTCATAGCCAGCTCCTACTTGCCTGAGTTAGGTTCACCCTCTTTCTCCTACTTTCTACATGCTGTGGAGATTGTGATGTCCAGTCTCTGCCCTACCCCTTTTCCCCTGCCATCATCGAGCTTCCCCTTGAGATCGTCGGCCAAAATAAACTCTTTCCTCCCATCAGCTGCTTTTGGTTGAGTGTTCTGTTCCAGCAACATGAAGGAAACTACAACATGGTATTATAAACGTATTATAATGTATACTTTGCCCAATCTTAAACCACTTCAGACAGATCATGAGAGGTTCAGTAGCTCTACATCCGGGCCAGCATTGGATTTTGTCAGCTATTCAATTTCAGTCTTCTCATGGATATATAATGATATCTCAAGGGTTTTAAATTCCATTTCTCTGATGTCTCTTAATATTAAGCAACTTTTGCTATCATTAATGGCCATATGTCTTGTGAAGTGTTATTCTAGCCTCTCACTTACTTTTGAATTTTTGGTCTGTTTTAATTACTACGTTATAGGAATTTGTTATATAGTCTAGATACAAGTCCTTCATCAAGCATGTCATCTGCAAGGACTTTCTCCTCCTGTTATATCACTTAGTCTCTTAAACATGTCTTTCACAGAGCAAAATTTTTAGTTTTCATGAAATGTGGTGTTCCTTCTTTTTTCTTGTCTGGCTATTGATTTTTCTCTTCTAAGAATCCTTGTATACCTCAAGATTGCAACCACTTTTATTTTAATTATTTATTTATTTTTATGAGAGAGAGAAAGAGAGAGAGAGATAATGTTGGTGTGTCAGGGCCTCTAGCCACTGCAATCAAATTTCAGACATGTGTGTCTCCTTGTGTGCATGCATCACCTTGTGTGTCTGACTTACGTGGGTTTGGGGTAGTCAAACCTGGGTCATTAGACTTCACAGGCAAGGGCCTTAAATGCAAAGCCATCTCTCCAGACCACAATAACTCTTTTAGTTGTTTTGTTTTCTTCTAGAAAGTTTGTCATTTTATCATATATGTGTAGGTCTGTGATCCATTTCAAATTAATTTTTGCATCTGTTGTAAAGTAGAAGCCAAACTTTTTTCCTTTTCCATGTAGATATCCAGTTATTTCTGAAACATTTGTTGAAATAATTTCCTTTCCTCAATAAATTTCTTGGCATAGCACCTTTCTTAAAAATCAATTGGCCATAAAGTTTGAGTGTATTTCTGGGCTTTCTAATCTGTTCCATGAACCTGTCGGTTCTAATGCCAATACTGCACTATCTTGACTTCTATAGCTCTATAATGAGTCTTGGAATAAAACAGTGTAAATCCTTCAACATTGTGCTTCTTTTAAAAATCATTTTAGCTATGATAGATCCTTTGACTTGCATATAAATTTTAGAGTTAGCTTGTAAACGTCTATAAAATGCTTTATCAGGATGTGTAGAACCTATTCATCAAGTTGTAAAGAAATGGAAATTAAGTCTTTGTTTTCTTAGTGTTATTCTTAAAATAAATAAATAAAGCCCCTGAATTTTAAAACTTGAAATAGAAAGTAAATGTGTGAAAAGTCTCCTAATATTTAGTGGAAATTTTATTAAGTGTTTAAAAAGTCACTTCCCAAATGATTTCTAATGGATTAAAAGGAACCAATTAGAGCTCATTGCCAAGAAACTTTAAATTCTGTAGGATTTTCTGCCTGGACCTATGCTTTAGCCTGCTCTTCTCAATTCACAAGTATTTATTGAGTATTTGCTCTGGGTCTATAACCAAAACATAAAATCTCTGCCTTCAGGAAGCTTGCTTTTTTAATGTAGATTTTTCCTCCAATACCATGTTTTAAAAGTCTTCCCAACCAATCTCTCTATTGCAAATGCTGATGTTACATATGTTACATTGGTATACATGCAAAATGGAAGCCTGAAAGTAAGATGTGTGTGTGTGTGTGTGTGTGTGTGTGTAGAGTTCCCAAACTTTCTCCACTGTGACTTTAAAACTGAGATATGTTTAACCTTAGAGAAAAACAAAGCTTCAGTTCAACAAAGAGTAGAGCTTATTTCATAAAACCACATATGATAGTCCATTTGTTGTTTCCAAGGACAGTAGGCATACTTATTTCATATTTGCAAATAAACAAATTTGCAGATTTTATTTTTTGGAGGGATTGATTCCTTTTTTTTTCTCAGTACTAATAGGATTTGAACCTAGGACCTTGTGCCTGGTAGGAAATTGTTACCTCTGAGCTATTAGCTTCAGTCTTTTTTTCCCTAACATTTTATTTTGAGACAGGGTTTCATTGAGTTGTTCTTAAAGACCTTGAATTCACTGAATAATCCAGACAAGTCTTGAACTTGTGATTCTTCTGTCCCAGCCTTCCAAGTAGCTATAATTACAGGTGGGTACCATGAGGCCCAGCTTAAATACTATTTGGTTTTGTTGTTGTTGTTTGTTTTGCTTTGTTTCTTCTATTGGAAAATCCCTATTGGGACAACTACTCTTGTTATTCAATGTGAATTAAAGAAATACAAATGAGGAAGGAAATTTCACATGGCAAAAAAAATCAAAAGAGAAAATTGACTAGGTTTGGGGATGGGTGGAAAATGTAAGCCCACACAATAAGTTGTGACTGATTTCAAATATTTTTCAAGTGCACACTTTCTAATGAATCGCATATATCATCTTCAAGTTCCCATATGCTCATTTTCTTTTATTATCTTCAGGAGTATTTTGATACTTCTAATCCAAATTAAAAATAACCATTTGGTTATTATATATTGATTTCAGGATATCTGACCTTTAGCCTGTGAGGAAAGACACATTCTCCTCACCTAAAAAATATGTTTGCTTCTGGGCACATACCTTTGATCCCAGGACTTGGGAGGCAGAGGTAGGAGAGCTGTCATGAGTTCGAGGCCACCCTGAGACTACATAGTGAATTCCAGATCAGCCTGAGCTAAAGTGAGACCCTACCTCGAAAATAAAAGAATGAACAAAGAAAAAATAAATGTTTGCTATTTTCTGATAAAAGGTTAGCAGTGGGGAATAGGAAGGAAACAGTAAAGAAAGGTCCTCTTGAGGGAAAAATACAAGAACCCTGTGCCTATATGTCTATGCAGCTAATAGAAATATAGGTAATTTATTTTGTATTTTCTGAGATGAAAATGAAAGATGCAACTATGTATGGATACAAATTTCCCATGTGTTTTGTGTGTGTGTGTATTTACAATATGTATATATTCTAAAAATATATGTTTATCCAAATTATATTGTCTCTAAAACAAAAAATGTATAGTGGCTAAATGGAAAATATAAACCTATTTCTAATAAGCTGGCTTTAAACCCACTAATGTTAATGAGAATGTAAGTTCAAGATGATTGATTTAGTAATATAATATACTTGGGCTCCAGCTTTAATAATTAATTGTTCACTACAAAGGATTGCTTTTAGGTCATCCCATCCTGCTTTGATCATCACCTCATTACTGCTGGGCTCCTCACATCAATTTCTCATTCATTCCACACGCAGAAGTTAATGAACAACTCAAAACGTCTTTTATTTTCTTTGAGGGAAAATGATTACTTTGGCTGGAAATGGGAATGAGCAAATGGAATGACAGTCTACAGAAAAGAAGTCTTTTTCTGTGTGGGATAAGAGACCAGAAGATGATTCATGAAATGCTTCAGACTGGAACCTCAGTGCAAGGCAGTCTTCCAAAGGCTAACTCAGAGGAAACTTGTAACCTTTCCTCTAGTTGCAAAGTGAAGAAGTAGGAGAAGACAATTGGGCCAGCAGTAGAGGCCAGAGCATCTTGGGAGCCTGATGTAAGTTTTAAGTAATACTTAGGGATAGAGCAATTTGTTCTCCCATGACCCAGTGATACAAAGTCTATTTTGGTATAATGAAGAAGACATCTCATTGGTTACATAAAACCCTCTGAGCACCAAGGATGACCAAGCAAATCACAGGGCAAGCCAAACGCATTTTGCTGAGGCAATGTCTGTCTATCCCCAACTCTCTTCCATGATTGATCCATTGGGAAATCAAGACAGAAGATGGAAACGGCCAAGACACTCAGAACTACAAAATTAGCAGCGAAAGTTCCCGGAAAAGAACTAAGGTCATCTGGCCCAAACTTTTATTTCACATATTTGTTGAACACATGAGACATAGAAAAGTGGACAGCTCAGCATCAAACTAAATTGTAGGCAAATTTGTGTTTTGAATTATTACAGGCCTCCTGATTATCTACAATGTGATGCCAACCCTTCATCTTGAGCCCATTCTCCACCACAAGTATGTTTCATTAAAAGAGAATATCTTTAAGACATAACTTACTTGCCATAAAACATACCTGTTAAAACCAAATACTTCAATAGTTTGGGTTGTATCCACATTCTCAATGGAATTTGGAATACCATATTCATCATCAATCACACCAAACCAGCCTTTCCACAAAACAGGCACTAGGTATCCACACTCTACCTCCTATCACTAAAGATGTACTTATTCTGGGAATTTCATATGAATGAAACCATACAATATGTAGATTTTGTAACTGGCTTGTGGAATGCTTCCGATGTTCACCTATGTGGTAGCTTGTGTCACTACTTATTCCTTCCTCCATGGAATGCAATAATATTCCATTGTGTGAATACAGTGCAATTTATTTTTCCATTCATTAGTTAATGAACAATAGGATTGTTTCCCCCTTTTACTGTTATTAATCAGACTATGATGGGCTAAAGAAATGGCATAGAGGTTAAGTAAGGTGCTTGCCTGCAAACCTAAGGACTAAGGTTCAATTCCTCAGGAGCCAAATAAGCCAGTTGCACAAGGTGGCACATGCTTCTGGAGTTCATTTGCACTGGCTAGAGGCCCTGACATGCCCATACTCACTCTCTCTTTCTCTTTCTATCTCAAATAAATACAAAAATTAAAAAGACTGTGGTGAACATTATGTACAAGCTTTGGGGTAGACATACATTTCAATTTCTCTTTTGTACATACATAGGAATAGCATTACTGATTCAAATGTAACTCTACATTTAACTTTTTGAGGCACCAACTTATTTTCCCAAGGTGCTGTAACTTTTTATTCTCGCTAGAAATATATGAGAGTTCTGATATCTCCATATTTTTGTTAAACTTATTTGATCTTTTTAGCATGACTTTCTTTGTGGATATGAAGTAATATTTCATTATAGCTTTGAAATTATGAATGCTGACCAACTCTTCCTGTGCGAACTGGTGTACCATCTTGGAGAAATATTTATTTGTATCTTTTGTCCATTTTTAATTATTTTTTAATCTATTTATTTTCAAGCAGAGAGAGAGAGAGAAGAGAGACAAAGATAGAAAGAGAGAGAATGGGCTCACCAGGGCCTCTAGTCAGTGCAAACGAATACCAGATGCATGTAACACTTTACATGGGCCATATGCTTTGCAGGCAAGTGCCTTAACTGCTGAGCCATATATGCAGCCTCTCCTTTGCCCATTTTAATTGGATTACTTGTCTTTATTTTTCAATGATAACAGAAATATATATATATATATATATATTAGAGACTAGACCCAGTTGAGCAAACACTTGCCCCATCCATGGATTTTATTTTCCCTTTCTTATAGTAACCTTTGATATAGAAGTGTTAAGTCTTGACCAAATACAATTTATCTGTTTTTTTGTGTGTTTTGCTTATGCTTTGAGATTAAGAAATCATCACCCAAGTCAAAGTTATGAAGATTTACTTCCACGTTTCTCTAAGACTTTGAAATGAGTTTTTGATTGAGATCATCTTTATATGTGGTATGATATAGGGGTCCACTTTCATTTTCATATGCATATTCATTTGCCCAAATACCATTTGTTGAAAAGAGCATTTTTCTTTGCATTGATCATGACAACCTGTTTGGAAATAATCTGATATTAGATGTTCTTACATTGAGATGGACTCTCAATCCCATTTCATGATACCTCGATGCCAGAACCACAGTCCTACTTAATGTAGTTGTGTAGTGAATTTTTCAGTTGAGTAGCATGAGTCATTCAACTTTTTCAAGATTACTATGGTATTCTAGGTCCTTTGAATTGGCATGAATTTTAGGATTATATTATTGTTTGTTTATATATATATATATATTTACTGATTGATTGATTGATTGATTGACTGATTTATAAGCAGAGAAAGATAAAGAGAAGAAATACAGACAGAATGAGTGTACCAGGGCCTCCACCTGTTGCAAACTCCAGATATGTACACATTCCCATGCAACTGGATTTATATAGTTATTAGGGAATTGAACCTAGGTTGTTAGGCTTTGTAGCCAAGCTCTCCAACTGTTGAGCCATCTCTTCAGTCCAAGATTGTCAATTGCTACAGAGAAACAGCTAGGACTTTGCTATGAATTGCATTAAATTTATAAAGTATAACATATTATTAAAATAAAATTAAAGAATCTGTGATCCATAAATCTTATATTTTATAATTTCATTACCCCTTTCTTATTTAATTAGGAATATCTAGGACATTTTAATCTAAAAAAAGGTAAAATAGAGATAAAAGTCATGTAATTCACACTACTGTTATTACTGTATTAACACTTTTTAGGTAAGTTTTGCTTCATTGAATTCTTATTACAATCCTATGAAAGACAGGTGGCATTGTCTCTATGTTATTTCAAGACCTCAGAGTTCAGACAAGTTAAGTAACAAGTAACATGCTGTATTTTCTACAGTTAACAAAGGGGAAAGCCGTATTTCCCACCTAGAACAAAGCTGTGTTGATATGCTCAATTTCTTGAAGAATCTGCTGTCAGTAACTCCTGCAAAAAAAGATTTTCTTTCCTAAAGGCACTACTTCTATGGAATTTTATACCTGAGAAGCCATATTTTCTTCCCAAAGAACTGAATGAAATCTTGTATGAATGTATTAACTTTGATAAAGGAGCCATCAAACCTGAAGGCTGGTTGGATTAAGTGGAGATGCCTGATTCACATTGATCAGGTATGTGAGTATTACTGTAAGAAGTCATGACACAGTAAATGTAGGGACAGAGTGTAGTTTTAGGAGCAAAACTTAGGAAGCTTGAACATTTCTGGACATCAGCCTGGCCTGGACTAGGAAGCTATAAAAGCTTGTGTTGTAAGAGAACAAGATAAACCATGAATGTACAAGTGGGGTCTGAAAGAGATCAGCTCAGAGCTTGTGCACAGAAGAGGCACAATTGCAAATTATCTCTACTGCCAAAACTGTTCTTAGAACCTTTGATTTGCATGTCATGTTTAGAACCAATAATGGGAAAGGGGATTGTCATTGAGTTTTTATATTGAAGAGATAGAGCTAACTTTAACACACTCTACTATGATTGTTCCCATTCTGTAGTCCATTTGATTTCTGATGAGTTCACTACATCCATCCTCTTCCCCACCCATCACTACACTGGCAATGGCAAAAAGAAAAAGAAAAATCTTACAAATTCCAGGAACATACTTATACAACTTATTGATGAGGAAAAAAAGTTTATAGAAGCAAGAAATCAAGAACATTTTTTTAAGCTGAAGGATTTTGTTCACTATTCCAAAAGTCACAAAGACTTTGTCATATATGTATGTTAGTATCTGTATAATGAAGCTGGAAAAAGAGTTTCTATGCAAATGACAGAAGTATTATCTGGACTATGCAAAAATCTTTTGAAAAATGTCAAAAACAAGTCACCTGAATAAGAAAATTGACAAATATGGTTACCCAATATTGGAATGGAGAAGGCAAATGGTGATTCTGCAAAAAGATCCATTAAACTCATTAAAGACTGAAAAAAAAGTTATTAAAGTAATGGTAAGGTAACACATTCATGAGAGTAGAAAAGTTTGTTTTTAAATAGTTATATTTGGTGATGGTGAATATTTGGAAAGATTCACAAGCATTTTACTTTGCTAGTAAAAATGTGTACTATGCAGTAATTTTTTTGAAAAGTAACCAAGAATGATCATTAAAACTAAAAGCAGATGTGTCATTCAGCCAATAAATCCAAGTGGTTATTGTCCAATATAGATTTTAAAAACACCAGAACTCACAGATAATATGAAAGGAAGAGATGTGAGGAACAGGTACATTAATAAAAACAACTGGATTACAATGCTTATGTGTCATAAAGTACTATGCCATCATTAAAAAGGAATTAGAACAGAACCAATTCTCCCAGAATGATTTCTTGGAAACATTAATTATATGGGCAAAGTGAGAAAGGGGTTTCTTTTGGTGAATCACATTACTTTCTTGTTAAGGCAATTGTAAGTGACACTCATGCTTTGTGCATGCTTTTCCTTGCCATTGTGTTGTGGTGCTGTCTTTATTCTTGAATGATCTTAAATGACTAATTAATGTTGAATAATTAACAATACCAATTGATCTTAAGAGGAGTACCCAGGAAGCTTTCTTATGGTCAATTCTTAAGACACCATTGGTCCTTGCTTCTGTCACTGAGGAGAGATCTGTGTGTTTTCCTAGTAATCAGCACAATGGACAGTGGCCAAATGCCATTTTGACTATTTTTATTTAGTGCACTAGGAAGTTGGCATCTTTGTTCTCCTTATAAGAAAAATTGGAATTGTAGATTATCTAACAGAGCATTAATATCCCTAAATATAATATTTACACATATCCATACTTTTCAAAGAAATGAAGTACAGGTCAAATAATAAGAAAATTGTTGAAGTAATTGTGGCATTTATGCATCAACATTAATAAGAATGGCCTGAATGCAACCCCAATATCCACATGAGAAACTTAATCCCATTAAACAATATTGGAAGGTAAGGCCTAATGAAAGGAGTTTAATATTTAATTTTGCTACATAAGCATTTGTGAGAATTTCTCTCTCCTCCTCCTCTGTGTTACCCATCATGTGAGGACACTGCAAGAAAGCTCTCAGCAGATATCAACACCTTGATGTTGGACTTCCTAGGCTCCAGAACGATGAGAAATAAACTTATAACTGGCCTAGTCTGAGGTTTTCTGATAAAGTACAAAATAGACTAAGACAATGTTGAGGCTTGGGTCAGGTAGATTATTTCTTATGCGAACATAGATATTGTAGATGTATATTCCTCAGGAGTCCATTTACCATGTAGCTATATGTTCATATGCATCAAAGTGATATGGTACATATCTGTGCCTTTTAACCTATATCTCCCTTGTTTTCCCCACCCCAGCCCCTGAAAGCCATTCTTCTACCCTCTGTTACTGAGTCTGACTTATTTGGAATACACATGTGAGATCATGCAGTGCATCCACCTATGTCTGTCATATTCCCTCAATATAACACCCTCCAGGTTCACTCAGGTTGTTACAGATTGCAGATTTTCTTTCCTTTTATGATGGAATCCTATCAAGTTGCATTCACTTGCCATTTTATCCTTTCAATTATCAACAAACACCTGAGATACTTCTATATCTTGGCTTTGTGACAAATGCTGCAATGCACATAGGAGTACAGATATAATTGCAATATAGACATTTATTTCATTTGGAAGAAGGATCACTGAATCAAATTCTATTTTATATTTTAAATTTTTGAAGAATTATCTTAATATTTTGCATAATACATAATACTTTATACCAATTCACATTTCCACCTCAAACAGATAAGTTCCCTTTTCCCCTATCTTCTGTCAATGCATCCATATTCTTTGACTGCTGATATCTGTGTTAACAGTTGTCTGGTGGTATATCATTGTGGTTCTGATTTCAATTTCCCTAATAATCTGTAATGTTGAACACCTTTTCATATACCCGTTATCCATTTGCATTTTCTTTGGAAAATCATTTATTCAGGTCCCCCACCCTTTGTGTTATGATCAACAATCTCCAAACAAAGAAAATACAGTATAAGAGTCTCTTCAATAAATGAAGTTAGGAAAACTGGATATTGACTTGCAAAACATAAAGTCAAATCATTATACCACATACAAAAATCAATTCAAAACAGATTAAATATGTGAACATAAGACATAAAATCACCTAACCTCATAAAAGAAAATATAAGTTGATAGCTTCCTGACATTGGTTATAGCAAGGTCTGTGGCTTTGACACCAAATGCACAGGCAACAGAAGCAAAATTTAATGGTACTACATCACACTAAGGAGTATCTGCTCAAAAAGAGAAACAATTAAGAAGATGAAAAGGTAACCCAAGGAATGGTATTAATAATAATAATAGTTTTCAAGCCAAGTATCAAGTAGTCAGTTAATTTCATAACATTTTTAAAACACATGCAACTTAATAGCAAAAATGCCCCACAAGATAACCTGCCACAGCTATTTACATTCAGAAGGTTGGGGTGAGCCACTCTACATATCTTCCTCTTGTCTGGTGACTTGCTGTGTGGTTGGGGGCTGCTGTCAGGCAGCAGCTCCTGTCTTTCTAGTTCTCCACATTTGACTTCCCCCTCACCGTGGCCATCAAAGGCAAACTGGTTCCCTGAAGTTTGTTCACTACCCACTTCCATCTCCTGTACACCAACATCAAAGTCAAAGACCTAGGAAGGCTGCGATTCTAAAGCCAGTTCCAGTCCGCCCTCACAGCGTCTGGCTCTCTCTCAAGATCCTGTTCACCGCTGCTTGCACAGCTCCTGCACTTCTTTCTTCTACACAACCTGCCCGGCTGGCTTCTATTACTAGCAGAACACGTAGATGCAAAAATCATGTATAGGCAGTCTAACCTCTTCTCACAATTATGAAAAGTCTATAAATCTTTTCTTACCCCAGTTCTGCATTCTTTGATTGATACTTAACTCAGAATAAGACAGAGGCAAACTAAAATTTCACTTAGGTGGGAGTGATGAATATCCAAAGTATTTTTATTTTGAAGTCTTGGCAATGCAGACAAAATCATACACTTTGAAAACAATATAAATATACTACAAAACCTATGGAGAAGAATTCGATAACATCTAGTGAGATCATATCTAAACTTCCTATCAGACTTTAGCAGACTACTTTTGGAATCCATACTAAAGATACACTGGCAAAGATATAAAATGTTGTATGTACAAACCTATCATTTGGGGCACATATTTAATAGCAGAAGACTGGCAATAATCCAAAAGTGCATAAGAAGGAAATGGGTTAAAAATGGTGATATATCCAAACAGTGAAGTAGTATGAAGCTGTCAAAGGAAATGAGAGTATCAGCATATATTACTAAGAATTTATCCCAGAATATCAGAAATATAGCAGAAAGTAGGAAATATAGGGTTGAAAAAATATGTGCTGTTACTTGTATAATAAAAAGAATGTGTATGCATGTATTTTCATCCATTAAAAATAATGTAATATTTTGTTAAGTACCTGTGAAAAAGGGAAGATAAAAGGGATAAAGATAGAAATTCCACTTTTCTAAATATTTTTATTTGATTTTTATGCCATGACAGCATTTAATATAATTATAAAACCAAATTAAATTTGAGAAAATGATTCCTAGAAATTGAAAGCAAAATGAAATAAATGTATCTAATAAATACTAAGTCAGGGGCATAGACATACCGAGTACTACAGAGTACTATACCAGCTGACATCACTCATAACAATTTAAGTTCTCAAGCCTGAAGCAATACTCTAAAAAAGAATTGTATTTTTTAAAAACATCTGAAACTGTTTTCTGCAGCTGTAGTCTTGTTAGTTGTACTAATAATGCTATTTTGAGACTCTTTCACACATATTTGGAATAAAGTATTAGTAACTGCTGGTGTCAATGAGAATGTAGACTTTTGACATAATGGAAAAGATTCAGATATAAACTTGATATAATTAAGTAAGAAAACTTTATAAACTTTAGCTGGAATATTAGGATGAATTCCACATTTGTTTTAGTTTTGAAAATACACTACCAAGCTTGGGCTTAGAAATAATATTCAATTCAGAAACCATGGAACTTCTAGCATTCAGAGTGTTTGCTGTGAATGTTCTCCACAGTGGAAGAGTGGGTTCCATGCACAATATGCCCAGGCTCTGGTTCCGTTCTTCATGATTACCCACCTATGCCTTCTTCTGGGAGTGCTGACTCTGGCAGTGCAAAAAGTCAGGTCCTTTTCTTTTGAACAAGAAAAATTTTTCAAAGAAGTACTTCCAGTAAGCATCTCTTCCTTCATATCATATTGCCAACAGCCAAATGTCAATCTTCCTAAATCATTTACAAATAAGTAGAATAAAATTGCCATGGATAACTAAAACCAATGTTTCTCCAAATGTGTGTTGGAAAATCTGTCATGACTTCTCTACAAGATAGAGAACTTGTCCCAGAAATGCTACTGAATGCACCAACTGGTTCATCTGGTATCCTTTATCAAGGTAGACATTCTCCATGAAAGAATAAGTGAGTTGAGTCATAGCTGGTATGATCCCCATATTTTATTAGAACTCAGCAATTGAGTAGCACTGGCTCAGACCACACCCTCCCAAAAACTCTGAAATTATACATGTTGTTTCAAGAGTAGCAAATAGGAGGACTGGAAGAAAGATGGAATTTAATATCGACATTCAACCTCCCTCACTTTTCCACAAGAAGAAACTGCATGTTCTAAACAGCTCCTCCAGAGGCTTCATGTCAGTTAGGCCATCATTTCTGCAATAGACTCCCATCCTGATGCTCCAACTACTTGGTAGCCCTACCTCCCAAGTTTTCCCATGCGTGCTATTCAAGTCCTCACTTCTGAGAAGAGTGAGTGTGGGCGTGTGTGTGTGTGTGTGTGTGTGCATGTGTGTGTGTGTGTATTCACAGATTTCATGGTATCACCTCTCCCTTTGCAATACAAACTCCTTTATTTAGTCTTTGAAGTCCCTACTTTTCTGCTTATTTTTCCACTGTCTTCAAATAGGTATTATTTCTTTGACCTTAAAATTGGAATACAAAATCTTGAGAGTTGCCACCTCTCTTAACTATATCCTTATCACTTCTTTCATTGTCATCTTTCAAATTATGCCTATTATTACCTTCTCTTAATTTGAATTAATATATATTCATCTTTAAATTTCTCATACCCTAAGCTGGCTTACATCACAAACACAGCAATAAAAATGAGCTTACAAGTGTGGTATGACTTCTCATTGCCAAATCCAAGAAATATTTTTACTTCTGAAAGTACCATTGACTGCTTTCGTATCCCCTGACCCTCCTTAAACCTACCTACTCTTCATTAGAGTTTAATATTTTCGTTCCCACAAGACAGTATATGGAACTGATAATGATTACCCACAAAAGAATTGGAGAAAAATACAATGGAATATTGTGAGGATCAGGCTACAAAGGCAATATACCTACACTGAATGGGGATAAAAAACAGCTTATTGCAACAATAATAATATTTTTGCATCTTCATTACTACTTTATCTTTTTTTAGTTCACTTAAACCTCAGGGGAGAAAGAGAAATATTACTTAATCGGTACACTTTGTGAATTGCCCTCTATTTTAGAATATATACCCCTTAATCTGTGTACAGTTTAACTTCTCCTGTGGTGAAATAGGATTCCCTATGTGAATCAATACTGTGAGCAAATACAGTAGTCATTTAATCTATGCACAGAGAGAAATTAGGTTAAAATACACATGTTAATTTGCCTCTGAGGAATGATTCTAATTAAATATGAATCTTATTTCATTAACTATGCCTATAAAGAGTTAGAAACATTTTTTGTAATTGAAAGCAATAAAATTATTTTCATAAAAAGGGAGGAGGGAGAGGTATTATATAAATCAGACTGATATTCTTCCCCAGAACAATGCATAACTAAGATGTTATTTAGGTTTTCCTAACTTTTTCTTACTTAATAAATGCTGAACTCAAAAGTGCAAAACAATGCAGGCTGCCATCTTACCAAAACCAAGGGGCCTCACAACTGAAACAAAGCCATTTCTGCACTTCTATTATTCCTTTGAATACAAGTTGTTGGCCAATGACAAGTACTTTTTTCAGCAAGAAGAAAACTATTCCATGTTGTATTTAATTGGTTACTATTTCTTGTCTATTAAATAATAAAAGTCAGTAATAAATAAAGTGAAAATAACTGTCTTTATACTTATGTGGGAACAAGCAGGTTAAGAGTCACTGGACCAGGTTGTGAATAAATGCTAAAAAGAACAGGTTTACGATCTAATGGTCCATCACATTCATTAACATCTGAAAATGCAGTAATCAAGGATTCACCCAGTGCTTTATGACTAAAATTTACATGTTAATGGTCATATGGAGAACCAGAATAATCGTTGGAGATAAAGACTATGCTATGTAAGAAACTGGACATTATCTGACTTCTGGGGTTTATAAAGCAGCTAATGGATCAACAGGAACAATGACTGCGTGATTCACAGTGCATTTGCAGATAAATCCTATGTGTCAGAGCCCCAAACTCAATTACCTCTGGGGTTATATAAGCAACAAAAATAAATGGTCCAGATCCAGATAACTTATCCCTAAATTTTCAACACAAATGGCTGAACAACTTTTGGAGTACAATGCAAAATTATTTTTTTCCCAATGAGAAATTGTAATGCAAGATTTCTTGTTCATAAGGTAGGACAAAATGGCATGAAGAGAAACAAACAAGAGCATTTTCCTATCTTTCTGCTTCCACTCTTTGTCTTTCTCTCCCTCACTGTCTTACATACACATACACACACACACATATGCACACACACATGCACACTCATACTATCACATATTCTTCTTCTGTGATTTAATATTGTACTTCAAACATGGGGGCACTTATAAGGTGAGTACAGACTAGTGTTATAAGCTCTAAAATTAAATTTGTTCTCATTGTTACTGCCTGTCACTCTGTTCTCAAATGCAACTCCTGTGTGGCCTTGCATCATGTAAAATGTACTCATCCTTGGAGTGATGAGAAGTATGCAGTGACCAATCCAATCATAGCTGAGTTATCCTCTGTGGTATCTGTAAGTCATCTCCACAACTCTCAGATGGGAATCCCTCTACTAGCAAAAAGTTGAAAAATACATCTCTCACAGGTCTGTGTGCATACCTGTATGCATGCACATCAGCACATGACTCACCAACTTCTAGGATCTTCCCCTCTGAGCTAGCCTAAAAAATAGGCTCTTCTCTAAAAAATCGGCTCACTGGGCAGGTTCTCTTACATTGACCGCCTAAAAGTCCCACTATAAGAATCCTCCTCCCTCGTCTTGTCTCCGCCGTCTGCTCAGCAGCTTCCCAGAAACAAAATGTGTGAGCGCATCTCCATCCACGTCAGCCAGGCTGGTGTCCAGATCAGCAACAAAGCCTTCTGGGAGCTCTACTGCTTGGAACATGGCATCCAGCCCGATGACCAGATGGCAAGTGATAAGACCATTGGGGGAGGAGATGACTCCTACAACACCTTCTTCAATGAGACAGGTGCTGGCAAGCAAGTGCCCAGGGCAGTGTTTGTAGACCTGGAACCCTCGGTCATTGATGAAGTTCATACTGGCACCTACCGACAGCTCTTCCACCCTGAGCAGCTCAGCACAGGCAAGGAAGATGCTGCCAATAACTGTGTCCGTGGGCACTCCACCATTGGCAAGGAGATCATTGACCTCGTCTTGGACCAAATTGGCAAGCTGGCTGACCAGTGCACAGCCCTTCAGGGCTTCTTGGTTTTTAACAGTGTTGGTGGAGCACTGGCTCTGGATTTACCTCCCTGCTGATGGAACTGCTCTCTGTTGATTACGGCAAGAAGTCCAAGCTGGAGTTCTCCATTTACCCAGACTTCTAGGTTTCCACCATTGTAGTTGAGCCCTACAACTCCATCCTCACCACTCACAGCACCCTGGAGCACTCTGATTGTGGCTTCATGATAGACAATGAAGCTATCTATGACATCTGTCATAGAAACCTGGATACTGAGCACCTAACCTACACTAATCTAAATAGGTTGATAGGTCAAATAGTGTCTTCCCGTCACTGTTTCCCCTGTATTTGATGGAGCCCTGAATGTTGATCTGACAGAATTCCAGACCAACCTGGTGCCCTACCCCCCACATCCACTTCCCTCTGGCCACATACACCCCTGCCACCTCTGCCAAGAAAGCCTAGCAGCTTACTGTAGCAGAGGTCACCAATGCCTCCTTTGAGCCAGCCAACCAGATGGTAAAATGTGACCCTCCCCAAAGTAAATACATGGCTTGCTGCCATGATGATGTGTCAATACTGCCGTCACCACCACAAGACCAAGCGTACCATTCAGTTTGTGGACTGGTGCCCCACTGGCTTCAAGATTGTCATTAACTACCAGCCTCCCACTGCAGTGTCCAGTGGAGATCTGGCCAAGGTTCCGTGAGCTGTGTGAATACTGAGTAATGCCGTGGCCATTGATGAGGCCTAGGCTTTCCTAGACCACACGTTTGACCTGATGTATGCTAAGAGTGCCTTTGTGCACTGGTATGTGGGTGAGGGTATGGAGGAGGGAGAGTTTTCTGAGGCCCATGAAGACGTGGCTGCCCTAGAAAAGGATTATGAGGAAGTTGGTGTGGATTCTGTTGAAGGAGAGGGTGAGGAAGAAAGGGAGGAGTACTAAAGTTAAAATGTCACAAAGGTGCTGCTTTTACAGGGAAGGTGTAACAACATTGAGAAGCTGTGGTCTGATCAATTAATTTGTACGTACCAGAACGTGCTCTCATACAATTACTGGCCTGTGCTTTAAAACATGGGTGCTTTGTCACAGACTCAAGCTGTCCATTTTGTTGATGGGCTTTAAATAAAATATTACCTGTCTCAAAAGGCAGGGAGGGGACTGGGGAAATGGTTTGTGGTTATGGCATTTGCCTGCAAAGCCTAAGGACCTGTGTTTGATTCTGAAAGACCCACGTAAGCCAGATGCACATGGGGGCACATGTTTCTGGAGTTCATATTCAGTGGCTAGAGGTCCTGGCATGCCCATTCTCTCTATCTGTCTCTTTCTCTCTCAAAAATAAATAAATAAAATATTTTTTTTAAAAAAAGAAAGAAATAGGCTCACTGGACCAGCTCAAAGGAGATAAGCTACTCTCCCATATAAGGAAAGTGTTAGACCAGGACATGGTAGGTACCTAGTTTGGAGACAGATGAGAGTCTTATTCCTGTCCAGTTACTCACAGCTCTGGGTGGAAACCATCACCAACATACCTTGCTCTGAATGCAATGGTTGAGGGTCCCTGTTTATTGTTCTGTCATGATGATTCCCATGTCAAACTGGCATATGACTATTTACCCACCTACTTAACTAACCCCCTGTTAAAGGAATATGCCTGCACCTAGTGCAATAGTTTGGCACATACCAGGTGCTGTAGTATTATTTATTAAGCGATGAAAGTTTAATTAATATCTCTTGAGAGTCTATACTTCCCAGGTGTTAGGTAAAGCAACCAATAGCATAATTTAAATTCTATGCATAAATATTTCCTATTAAAACTTTTGTTTATGTCCTCAGTGAAACTTTGAATTTTTTAAGATTGTTTTAAAATCTTAATTATTTGCATGTCTGTGTGTGTGTGTGTGTGTGTGTGTGTGTGTGTGTTCTTGAGAATTGCCTTTGTTTTTCTTATACCTTCCTTGAGACAGGATCTCTTGCCATTGTTGGCCAGCTGCTAATTAGCCCACAAGCTCTGAATTCTCCTGGACCTACCTCCCCTTGTCATAGGCATGTTAGGATCACAGATGCATTCACCACTTTACATCCAGTTTTACATGAAGGCAGGGGAGGACTGAATTCAGGTTGTAGGCTTCACAAACAAGTGCCTATAAGTGCCTATCTATCTCCCCAGCACCTCTGCAAGTTCTTTTTTAAATAATATCTATCAGGAACATAGATCGGACTTTGGAATCTTAGTCTGTAGCACTGGGCCCTTTATGAAGACATATTAAAAATCTCACTCTTGACTTTTGATGGAAATCTCCCCATCATTATTTGAGTTTCTCTTTGACACAATGCATACATAATATGTAGCATGCATAGTCTATATGTGAGGACACAGCCATGATTTAGCAAAGACTTGCCTCTGATACTTTCCTATCCAAAAGGAGGCAAACTGCTTCTAGGAGCAGAGTCTGGGAGATGAGAGAGGTAAATCCTCATATTCCCATCTCAGGAGTGGCCTCGCTGCCTCTAGAAGCTGCCTGAGGGGAAAAGAAATTGAAGAGAAGTTTATTTCAAGCCATTAGTAAGCCTGCTGCATCTGCTGTCACTGCTGCTCTGACATTACTGCAGATGAGGTCTTCCTCTCTCCTGTATTCAGGCACGTATTGGCACTTTTATTGAGCAGAGAAAACCCAGTAATATGTGAATAAGAAGTACACTGTATGAGCACAGGGTAAGAAACTTTCAACTTTGGATAATCCTTAAACATTTGTTAAGGAATGGGATTTATGATTATGGCCTGCTGTACTCTGCTGATCCGGAACACACATAAAGTCTGACCACAAGAGCAACCACATTAAGCCTCCCTGTGGTCCTCAGCAAATCTGCGGGTCCGTAGTTCCCGACCTTGTTGCCTTCAACTCTATGGATCGGCAATTCTTACACATGTATGTTTGTTCTGAGTTAAGAGTCCAACCAAGCTTCTGAGAGAAGGAGCATTGAACATATCTTAAGGTCAGACTGCATCTCTAAACATTGCTTGTCAATATTGGTCATCTGGGCTGTTCAGGCCAAAGGTGCACCAAGGCAGAGGAAACCCTGTCACGTTACTTTAAGCAGGTGGAGTGCATCGTTGTAAGATTAATGTTACAGCAAATTACAAGTAAGGAATCTAGCTTCTCATAGCAACAATATCACAAGAGCTATTTATAGCATTCATAAGAAATATTTCCAGGTCTTTTCCATAGCTCATTCTCATACTTTGTTCCCACAGTATGTCATTATAATTCATCTCCACACATACAAAAGGACTTCATTCAGTCCATATTTGGCTTCTTGGCCTTTGTATTAATGATCTTCTGATTATACATCATTTTGCATGATTTTCAATAAGCATTTTATCCAAGATTATTCAGAACACTTTCTGTCATGTTCCATTAAAATGGCCCCAAGTCATTGAGTTTAATCTATATTCAGTGAACATTAATGGAGGACCTGAGATACACTAGGCATTGTGTGAGCTCCATGGAGTCTGAATAAACATTGTCTCTCAAGTTACTCTAAGAATAAGGAAATATCTAAGAACCAAATTCCTTTCTCTATCTAATTTGCTTTTATTATCAACAAATCTTTCATTTTTCCCTTATCAAACTCATATTTATTTTATTTTCTATTAGTTATGCACACAATGTGTATGCAGCCATGTTGGCATCATCATTAGCCTCCTCCCTCTCCTCCCCCCTCTGCAGTGACCCTCCTCATTGGGGAATATGGTTAGTGCATCGTGGGGTTAGCCATCAGTTATGGGTAAGAGGCAATGTCTCTATGCATAATGTCCCAACATGTGGCTCTAACAATCTTTCTGCACCCAGTTCTGCCAATTTCCCTGAGCCATGAAGGGTTCATTTTAGGTCTCCTTCAGTGATGAGGTCTTGTGAGCCTCTTTGTCTCTAGATATCTGGCAGCAGCACAAGTGAAGGAGATAAACACAGAGAACACTCAACTCCTGCTAAACCAAATCTTTCATTTTAAGAACATCAGCTTTATATCCTCATCCTCCTCAGTTCTTGTGCCAATCAATATGCAGTCCCACCCAAGGTCTAGGACAGTTGAATATAACAAGTTCAGGCTGGACCACAATATAGTACATATTACACACTATACTATGATCTATCAGTTTGCTCTGTTCTATGTTGTCTCAGAATATGGTGTCATATGAGCCCCAAAGAACGTGTCCACACAGACATCAATATTTTTATTCCATATAATCCCCTCCTCACACCCCACCTATGATCACATTGCATTTATGAACAGCCATTCCAGAATTCCTCTTAACCAAATTTCTTTTCATTTTTCTGGCTGCATCCCCCAGCGTAATCACATGGATACATTCTAAGTTAACTGCCATTTCCAAAGCAATGAACACTCTGTATGACTGATAAAGACATTAGATAACATTTACTATTTGCTCTACTCCCAAGCTCATACTAAACTCATTGCATAGAAGACAGTAACTTGAAAGGAAGTGACATCAGAGCAGCAATTGTCATGATGCCAACCTTACAGGCATCTCTCCGTGAGATCTCAGATGTGTGAATCTCTTATATCACACCCCGGTCATGAAAACTCCTTTCTATTCAAATAAGTCACACATTGGCTTGGGGAAATCTGTAACGTGTTCTCCCCAAAATGAAAATAGGAAGAAAGGAACAGGTCATAGGACACTAGTGCCCTTTTCCCCGATTTTTTTTTTTTTTTTTTTACTATGGACTCTTTCCTCAATCTATCTGTCCCATGTTCCTGAGGTGTTGGATTCAATAAGTCCCTCTGTGCGACTCTGTATGCATGTCACTCTAACATCTGCCTTTTGATTTTTGTCTCTATGGACTGAACTCCTCCTCCCCAAGGAGGAGGTTCTTTCCACCTCTTCCTGTCTAATATGACATGCCTTGGATGTTGTATGTGTTTCTTTCTGAATGTGCCTTGCTCTTTATGTGTCAAGAATATAAGTGGAACTGACAAAACCCTTCTTATTCAACAAGCCCCAGAGTTTAATGTAGATTAAAGCAAATCTTTCTGAAACTCTAATTGAACCCTGACATCTGTGTCTAAATGTCCCCTAAATAAATTAACTTCTTAGGTAAATAAGTTGTCATTTGGGCAACATAATTTATGGAGAATGAAAGTATTCTGCATTGGTGTAATATGTTTTTTAATGTCTTAGGTTTAAGCTGCCTTCTTTTTTCTTTCACAAAAAAAATGAATTGGAATATGACAGTTTGTCTTCAAACTGAAAGAAAATGCAATCTATTGCCTTCCATCTGCACCTACATTCCTGGGTACCTAGGAAGACAGAGGAGGTAAACATGAATCCTCTGATATCCCATATTTTCTTTTGCTCCCATCTCCAATTCATTCCCTTCTAAGATATGCACTTTGCCCCCCCCAACACCATCATTCTTACATCAATTCAAAAGTCAATAATTTTAAATTAATAATGACTGATACAGCCTTCTATTGTTTCTCTGTCATATAGGTCATCCTTATTAAAATATATTTAGCCATATTCTATATGGTATTTATGAATCAAACTCTATACATGCTAGTATTATTTGTATTGAGATAGCTAATTTTTATTTAAATCTAAAGAATTTTTATGAAATTTTTGATTAGAATATAACTAAGAGGACCCATCTGCTTTTCAGATGATGAAATTAAACATCCTACCACAGTGACCCAACTAGTAGATGGCACAGCTATGATTCTACCTGTGTAAATTATTTGACTTATATTCTGTGTAGCAAAAATTACTGCTGTAAATAGAGTCCTAGTTTAGTTTATGATTACAGTGCTGCACTTGTGGACAGCAAGACAGTTTGCTTCCCATACAGAGTCTTTATCAACCTAAGTCTACTTGTAGAACACCTACACCCATGTCTTTCTTAGCTACCTCCCTCTCTCAGCATAACAACCACCATAAACCAAATTGGACATAATATCATGGAAGACTTCTAAAACCCCAAATTCTGGGCAAAGTATCACCAGTCAATGACTGATTGTTCTAAAGGTGTCTAAGCAATTAAGAAGTCTATAGGAGAAGGTTTCCTCTGGATACTATCACCTCAGGCTCATTTAGGTGTAGGAATCCCTGTGACTCTTATAGACTAATATCCTGCTGAATCTTCAAGGAATTCATTTTACATATGGATTCATTTTATTTTCCCAGTATCACCTGCTACTATATAGACTGGGATTGTTGCTATACTCTAATATCTGCCTAAATCTATTCTTACAAAGAGGCAGAAGACACATATTACCATATCAGCTGGACTGCTCATAACAACTTCTAATAACATCAAACTGATTTTTATATTACTTTCAACATAATATGTGTATGTATGCTCAAGTGCACATATGCATGCACACACACATGTGCACATATGTACCATAGCTGATATATGGAGGACAACCTCAGTGTGTTTGTCTCCTCCTTCCACCTGTTTATGAGACAGAGCTCTCTTTCTGTTGTTGTTTGTTCATTTTCCTTTTTTATTTTGGCTGCTAGTAAAGACAGTCTACCTGGCCCGCAAGCTTCTGAATTCTCTTCACTGACTTTAGAAACCAACAGCCCAGTTGCATAATATGCCATCTCAGTGGCTAAATGCCATTGCCTCTTCTAATAGAAACTAGCCCCTTTCTTAGCTCAGTCTAAGGACAGATCAGTGGGGACAATAAAGATAACGACTAAGCTGGGTTCTTGAGGAGAGCAGGAAGAACTTCCCTGTGACCTCACATTAATTAACTGCCCTATAGCCGAAGCTGTGCATGGATCTTCTGACATGTCATTGAAGTTTATTTTGATGACCCAGGCTATCAAACTTCCACATCATTCTATGTTTTCAAACTTCTCCCATTTCTACTCTCTAGGAAGCAGCATAGAATATTGGGAAGACAAGAGATTTGAAACTAGACTGTACTCAGTCCCTCCTGGCCATGTGATCTTGAGTAGTTACTGAACTTCTCAGTCTTGTGTTTACTCATCTTGTTACCTCCTTGTAGGGTGGTTGTAAATAGCACATGTAAAAGAACCTGGTTCTGTACCCCTTGGATAATAGTGGAGAGACTCTGCCTATCCATTCTTCCATCATGGCAATCTAACAGCTTAGCCGCCTCTTCCTTTTTGACTTGAACTTAAATACTTATTACTGATTTTGATCTTTCTCACTGATGAGCTTCCATGTCTAACCCATCTTCCAGATATAGAAAAGATTTAAAGGTAGAATATATATAGGACCAGATGGGCTAACTAGATTAAGTTCTTTGTGCACTGACTGAATGAGAACAATAGTGTGGTTTTGTGCATATTGTGAGTAGCCTTGAATCATAACTTTCAGTTTCTGTTGAAAAAGCTACTAAATTCTGGCACTTTTTATACTTTTTATGAGAGAGAACAAGAGTGACAGACAGTGAGAGAGAGAGAGAGAATTGGTATTCCAGGGCCTCTAGCCACTGCAATCAAACTTCAGACACATATGCCACCTTGTTCACATACATGATCTTGTGAGCATGCCTTACCTTGTGCATCTGGATTACGTGGGTTTTGGGAGAGTAGAACTTGGGTCCTAAGGTTTATCAGGCATGTTCCTCAACCACACTAAGCCATCTCTTGAGCCCTATGCTTGTACTTTTATTATATTTCCCCATCTTATAATGGTAAAGTTTGGAAAAGCTATTTTATAAACCACGCATGGAAAGTAAAGAATCTCTCATCAAGAACACAGTAGACTGGGAAGTCAAGTACAGATTTCATTTGTCTATGTGCCTATTTCCAGGCAATCCTCTACACTGAGAAATAAGTGTCATGAAATTTTATAATTTTAGACAACATAAGTCAAATGCATTTTGTTATACTAACTGATGCCTAAGGATGTGCTGTTCTGCAAATAAAACCAGAACCATGCTGCATTTAAGAAATGCACAAGCTACATTCCTCTTAAAAGAAAAGTTGAAAAGCAGCCAAACCTAAAAATGTGAAGACAATGAAAACTGCTAGCATGATTTCTTGGCAGATTCAGGAATGGACCTCGCATGGCAAATTTCCGCAGTGCACCTTTTGTTGTTTAGTTTTCTTTGTGCTGTGTATGCTGAAGTTTAGTTCATTTCCCCAAAATGCCATAGATCAGTATATAAGAAAAGTTCTTCCAACTTAATTTGGAGCAGAAGAGATGGCTCAGTAAGAGGAGCTGAGAAAGCCTGTAACCACCTGAGTTTAATTGCCCAGGACCCATGTAAAAAGTGGGCTATGGCCACTCATGTCTGTAGTCCCAGTCCTGTGGGGAACAGAGACAGAGAATCACTTGAGTTCATGAAAACCATAGCTCCATGTTCAGAAAGAAAATATATCTTAAGGAAATAAGTTGATGAGTGATAGAGAAGTGAAATATGATATTCTCCTCTTGGCTCTGCACTGGTGAGTGTATCTGTACATGCCTGTGCATACATATACCATACACATATACAAGTTTCCCCCCCTCCACACACACACATCCTATATTACACATGTAAAAAAAAAAAAACAATTTGCAAGAACTATGTACTGTCAACCTTATGTAAATTCTGCTAACAAGAGAATGCATGGTGGCTTGGTCTTAAAATATACCTCCCACGCTTGCCTAACTTAATCAGCATAAGGCTGGAAGGTGCGCGAACCCTCACCCCTTCATGTTTAGGCTTTGCTTGGGCAGGGAGTTTTGTGAGAAACAGAAGTGTAAGTCATCTTCAGAATCCAGAGATGGTCAAGGGTTGGACTGATTCAAGTCGGGGTGCTGAGCAGCAAAGGAATTGGTTGAGACTGAGGCCTACACTTGTCAAACACAAGAGCCACCAAGCAAGATGGGTCACAAGCCAGTAACCAATGTCCCTATAAACAAAGCCCTGGCGAAAGTCGCTGTAGGAGCCTGTGGTGGTTTGAATATAAAACGTGCCCCATAGCCTCATATGCTTGAATACTTAATTCCCAGCTAAGTGGTGTGGTTTGGGAAGTTTGCAGAACGTTTATGAGGTGGAGCCATACTGAAGAAAGCATGCCACTGAGGGCAGGCCTCAAAGTGTCACAGCCCAGATGGCACTTTCTGCCAATGTGAAGTTGTGATGTCAGCTGCCTGGACCCACCAGGATTTCTCTGTGATGTTTCCCTTCCCTTAGAAACTGCAAACTGAAAATAATCCCTTTCTTTCCTTAAGCTGATTCCTTAAGCTGATTCTCATCTGCAATGAGAAAGTAATTGATATAGAGTCCACAACTCTTCACACTGAAATCTCTTAGCTGAAACATTATTTACCCTCACCTCCTTAAAAGTGCTGCCTCCAGCATGACATCCTAAAACTTACGTCTTGGTGGCACACACTGTGAATGAGACAATTGTGAGGACTCAGTCTCTGATCAGCACTGTCCAAGGTATGGTACCTTCAACTGTGTCACATCATGTTTCATGTTTACCAGGTTCTATTTGCCTACTGAACATTCTATAGTCCCTCCTATTTCCTTCTGCCATTCTGTCATGGGTCTTATCACATCTTGTCCAGATCACAGTTTCTTTGTGACCAAATACCCCCCCCCTTCATAATCATCATAATAGGCATATTCTTTCTGTTTACAAAGTCTGCAGTCTTTTGCTGGTGTTGGGTTAATGCTTAGAAGATGTTATTTGCCCAGTGTGATGGTTTGACTCAAGTGTCCCCTATAAACTTAGGTGTTCAGAATACTAGGTTCCCAGCTGATGGAGATTTGGGAATTAATGCTTCCTGGAGGCAGTGTATTGTTGGGGCCGGGCCTATGGGTATTATAGCCAGTTTCCCCTTGCCAGTGTTTGGCATACTCTCTTATTGCTGTTGTCCACCTTATGTTGGCCAGGGGGTGATGTCCACCCTCTGCTCATGCCATTGTTTTCCCCTGCTATCGTGGATCTTCCCCTCGAGCTGTAAGCCAAAATAAATCTCTTTTGTCTTCCACTAGACATTCTATCCACATTCCCATTGCTCAGAAACCAGCAGAGTGCTAAAATACACTGGACATTAAAAAACATGGTTTGGAAAATTAATTTGTTAATTAATTCAAGAATGTCGACAACACTTTGGAATTTGAGTTGAAATTTGACATAAAATAACCACAAACATCTGTATTTCACTGAGAATGCTAAATATTGCAGATGGAATGCTAGGGAAACACCCAGAATACTTGAGGAACCATCAGGAACTCAGTCAACAAGAAAGTTTCCCTTCTAAATGTCTTGAGAGGAATCTAACCATTACATGAATAGTTTTCCCCAAAAGGATTTAAATCATATGTCTCATTCCTATCAGCAAGATATCTATTCCTATCTCCTTAATCTCTTCATTAGCCTGGTGTTAAATTGATTTTATTAGATAATTTTTCCTAGTCTAATTAAAGACACATTTCAGAGATGGTTCAAGCACTGCTTCATCTTTCACATCCCCAATAACAAGGGCTTGGGTGCCAGAGTCAGAGAAAGTCAATAACTGACAGCCAGAGAAGAATGGAGGCATTGATCACCTCAGCAGACTTGGGAGTTGAGACAAAGCCACAGAATCTAATGTCACGTTAACACTGTGTGTGCTGGAATATGTTTAAATAGGTCCAAGTTAGAAATGTGGAATAAATTTTAAGGCAGTTTGATCTTTGCCAGTGTTTCTCAACCTCAGCTCTTGATATTTTAGATCAAATAATTTTCTATTCTATGCATCGAAAGATACAGCAGCATCCTTGGCCTTCATCCAGGAGATGCCTGTGGCAGCCCCTAGCCGAGGAGCCAAAAACGTGCCCTCTGTATAGGGGCAGGGCAACATGGACTAACCTAGCCTGACACACACACATAAAAATGTTGACAACCACGTTATAAAAGTCTTCATTTGCAAATGTCTTAATAATGACCGAAGGTAGCATAGTGTTAAGTGTAAGTTTAGACAGAAGTTGTTGATATTTTCATAGAAAGGGAATCCTACACCCTCTGAACATGGAGCAGCCTTTGACCTGATCTCAGCTGAGTTATATTTGGGGTGAGAAATCCAGGCAATTTACCATGCCAGGAGGCCTATCTTTCTTGATACTTCTCAAACACATGGTGCAGCTTGCTCCACGGGCAGATAAGAAGCAAATGTCACGTGGATGTCTGTTTTATACATAAAACTCAAGAAAATGTTTTTTTTTTTTCCTGAAAAAAAAAGATAGCCTAAACAATCCCTGATATACAGATAACTCACACCCTATACCAACTCAGCCTTCCCTCAAACCACTTCACTTCAAATCAGTGGAAACAAGCAAAATCACAAATTAATGTGAAGTTAATTAAAGAAATGTGTACGTGCTTGTATATGTGCATGGTCATGTGTGTAAGTGCAGACTTGTGCATGCTACAGTGCACATGTGGAGGTCAGAGGGAAATGATTTGTAAGCATAATTTTTAAAATTACTTCAGTCCTCAGTTTTCTCACTTCTAAGTAAATACATGCATAAGAATTGCTTTGCAGATTTACAAAACTTCAATGAGGCATATGTATGAAGGCACCAGCTGGCACATAGCTCCTACTCCACCACTGCACGAGCTACCTGAATGAGCTTGTTCAGACGTTCAATGAGGAGAATTTGTTTCTGCTTATTGCTTGTCTTATAAACCATAAAAGGATAAGAAAAGAAACATGCCAAGAATTAGGACATTAATCACTTATTTATGGATGTAGTGCCTTAGTTCTCAGAAAAATGCAAAAGAAACTGGACAAAAGGTTCATATAAAATAACATTCTCCTCCTCCTAAAGATGTAATTCAACAAATATTGATCCCTAAATTGTCATTTGGCTTCCTTATAGTTGACCTCTAAAATCATTTAGCTTATGGGATTTTGTTAAAGAATGACAATTTTCTATTTCATTTACTTATAACATCTTGCCCTTAAAACTATAGATAAAGGTACATATGTTGCAAGATTTATGAAATGAAAATAGAAAGTTAGAGCTAAGAAAGTAAAGAGAGAGAATAGAATTAAAAGGACTAGTGCTATCTTTCTCACTTTAGAATCATAAAGTAACTACAAAGGACAAAGTCAGTGTACAGCCACCTTAACCATTTGTAGAATATAGAAAGCACCAATACAGAATGTATTTTGTAAGCCTAAATTGTACTATGTTTTAGAACATCTAATTCAACTTTTAATGCAGAGAATGTCAAATAACACAGTCATGTGATATACCTTTATTTTTTTTCCTTGATTCACAACAGGTACCAAGCCAAGTCTTCCACGCAGGTCTTTTGGTGTTTTATGATGTGTCATGTTGTGACCTCATGCCTCATGGCAATTTCTATTGTCCCCTGTTATGGATGAGGACACAGAAGCAGGAAGATAATTCATGAAGCCTGGCTTCCACCCCTCAGTGGAGCCAGGATTAGAACCCAGACACTCTGACTCCAGAGTCCCTCTCTGCTCATCAGGAAGTATGCCTCAGTGGATGTGGATAATGGACATGATGAGACAGGGAGGTTCTCCTACCGCCAAGTTAGTGCCAAAGCAATGACTTAGGCTGGTTGCTGCAGCAGTGACAGAGTTTGTGTGTCCACTAGGGATCAGGAGGTGAAGGCTCTCCACTGGGAGGTGGCAGCCTGATGCAAGAGGAATTGGGTCACATTGGTCACTCTCTCAGAAAGGACTGATGTATTTCTCATGGGACACCAGTGAGTTCCTAGGAAACAGTTGTTATTAAAAAGTAAGCCTGGGGGCTGGAGAGATTGCTTAGCGGTTAAGCACTTGCCTGTGAAGCCTAAGGACCCTGGTTCAAGGAGCGATTCCCCAGGACCCACGTTAGCCCAGATGCACAAGAGGGCGCACACATCTGGAGTTCGTTTGCAGAGGCTGGAGGTCCTGGCGCAACCATTCTCTCTCTCTCTCTCTGCCTCTTTCTCTGTCACTCTCAAATAAATAAATAAAATTAAAATAAAATAAAAAGTAAGCCTGGCCTCTTTGCCACTTTTTTTTCTGTCTTTCCATGTTCCATGTGATTTCTCCCTTTTGCCTATGCTTCTGCTATGACTTCTACCAATGAGGTGATGCAGTCCAGAGAAGGGGCCCTTGCCAGAGCCAATAGCATGTTGTTTGGACTGTAGTCTCTAAAACTGTATATTAAATAAACTACTTTGCTTTATAAACTACTCAGTCTCAGATTATAGCGAAATATACTTGTGAAAGCATGGCTGAGTTTATGCCTGACCTGAAAAGTGAGTTTCCAGCTGGTCCTGAGTAGTTGAGATGACGTCATAAAAACTGGCTTCCCCATAGCTGTACATGTCACCCTCATCAATGAGTCAGCAACTGAAAGAGTTGAGAGGTACTCCTTTTCCAGAATTCCCTTTTGAAGATTTCAAAGCTTTCCTTTGGTTTGCAAACTTGAGGAATTACATGGAAACTTCATTATTGTTTACAGGGTTTTGCACCTATCAAGGTTCAGGATTTGGGGCAACAAAGCACTTCTGATATAGCATTCTAAATCCAACAAATATGTGGGTCAGTAGCACATTAAGAATCATTAAGTGTACAATACTCTTGAAGCTCAAGCCTGAGTTCTGGAGTTCAATTCCCAAACTACATATAAAAAGCCAAAGACCATGGCAAGTTTCTGTAATTCCAGACATGGAAGACAGAAGGAAGGAAAGGAGGAGACCCCATAGCTTCCCCAAAGCTTGTAGCAAGTGCATCAAAGAACAGCGATATAAGAGAGAAGCCCTGCCTCAAAGGCCTTGGGAGGAGAATGAGAGAGACATTCGCCCCTAAGGTGATGGAGGGCAAAAAATGACAACTGAAAGCTGTCCTCTGACCCCATGCACATATAGACCTGGACTCATACATAACACACACATCCCCACAAATAAATAAGTGAATACATTTTAATATCTTTAATGCAAAGTTCCTCATAGAGAGTCTGATATCCATTATGCAAAACAATAACATAGCAAACAAAAATAGGTTTGGAGGAGAGATGGCTTAGTGGTTAAGGCACTTGCCTGTGAAGCCTAAGGACCCAGGTTCAATTTTCCAGGACTACCTAAACCAGATTCCCACAGTGGTACATGCATCTGGAGTTTATTTGCAGTGGCTACAGGCCCTGATGTGTCCATTCTCTCCCTCTCTCTTTCTTTCTCTCTCTCATATAAATAAATAACTAAATAAATAAATAATCAATAAATAAAATATTCAAAAACACATAATATCATAAATATCAATATATTAATGTGATATTCACAGGTAGTCAAAACAAGGGACAAGTATCTGAAGTTCAAGATGTAACCCAGCCATTAGATTCAAAACAGCCCTAGACAACTATCAGGAATCACATCAGGGCCCAAAACTTCAAAACTGGAGTTCCTTTCATTTCAACTTATTATGTAATACTACGTGAAAATAAGTATTTCTAGCAAAATAATATAAAATGTAAAATATTACTATAAAAGAAGCACAACACTATAAAGGAGATTGAATTATTCATGTCACAGAAGCATGATAAAATTACAGAGATGAGAGCTGCGGAGATGGCTTGGCAGTGAAGATACTCACCTGAATAGCTAAAGGACCCAGGTTTGATTCCTCAGGACCCACATAATCTGGATACATAAAGTAGCACATGTTCCACAGTTTGTTTGCAGTGGCTGAAGGGCCTGACCAATCCAATTCTCTCTCTCTCTCTTTTTCTCTCTTCTCTCTCTCTCTTTCTCTCTTTCTCTTCCTGTCTCTCTCTCTCCCTGTCTCTCTCTCTCAAATAAATAAATAAAATATGTTTTCAATTACAAAATGAATCAGCCCTGGAGCAGAGTATAGGGCAGAAAGGAGCTTGTGAGAAGAGTGTAGTGGTGTCTGAGCTGGGACGTGCAGTACAACCTTCTCAGGAAAGTGGTGAATGGAAAGGAGAGGCCAGACCTGGGCCTGGCATGCGGGCAGATACAAAGATGCAATAATGCCGCCTGACATTCTGGAAGTTTTCTGGAGATAATGAGAAGACTCGGAGAACATATGCTCAGAGTGAGAAGAGACTTATCTGAGGGAGAAGGATGCATGAGAGACTCCACTAGAGACAAGGGCATGAGAACCAAAAGACCAATTAGAACGTCCTGTCATGGTCGTTCAAAAGAGACATAAGGGCTGGGGAGATGGCTGTCTGCAAAGTGCTTGCCACACAAACACGTGACCTGACTTTGCACCTGTGGAAATGCCAGCAGTAATGGCAGCCTACCTGTAATCAGTCCCTATGATCAGAACACTCAGCAAAGAGACTCCTAGGACAAGTTGACTGGTTAGCTAGACTAGCTGTGTCTATGAGCTTTGGGTTCAAATGAGAGGTACTGTCAGAATAAAGAAGTCACGAACAATGAGGAAAACACTCAACTTCAACCTCTGGCCTCCATATGCATGAACACACACACACATGCACATGTACAAAGAAGGGTGCCCACACTCTTATAAACAAATATACACATTCAAACTATGCACACATACACACAAAAAAGAGATATGAGCTTAGGTGAAAAGTAAATAAATAGATAGTCCCAGAAGTTTCTGGAAAGAAGAGACCAGAAAGAAAAGGTGGGTACCCACAAAGGAACAAAGGAAATTAGATTCAAAGTGGCAGAGGGATAAATGTCCCCACACAACTCCAGAAGTATACGTAGGTCTAAAACGGGGACACAACCTATACAAATTTCCATAAAGGGTTTACATGTCACAACATTGGAGAAGGACACCCATATTCAGGAAGCATCAACTCTTGGACAGATGCCACAGTGCATATTTTGTACTTTTTACAAAGTACACTCGAAGCTCACTGATGCTCTTGCCGACCAGCCTGGCCTGCTATCCTCTTTGAACATCGGGGGGGCTCTGGGGATCCATCAAGAACAGCCTCACACTGCTTTGTTTCCCTCACTGAGCAGCAAAATGAATCATTGTTTTTGTGACATCAGCCCTACAAATCAATTCTCTGAACTAAAGCAGATCATGTAGGAATAAAACACAGGCCAAGGGTTTCAGGTCTCTTTCTCCTACGGGGTTTCACAGATCAAAAACTTCTCCAAGGTTTCTAAGAAGAAAAATCCAAGACCTGGCCCCCACAGCTACCCCCACATCCACTCAGCAACACCTCAGAACTGAATGAGGCCAGACCTCCCTTGGGAACAACTGTGATGCTCCTAAATGTTGGAGGCGACACTGTAAGCTTTCTATCCATGCCAGCACTCTGAGCTCCGGGTATTGATTTCAGACAATGTTACAGAGCAAAATTCAACGCGTGTGCTTTTGCAGGTTGTCAGGCACTTGGGCCAGCCTGTCACAAGGGACTCAGCACAGCAGCCTCCTCGTGTCTGGTGCCTTTGAAAGCAGAGCCAAGCCTTCTGAGACTTGTTTCTTCACTCCCTGAGATCCGATCAATGACACAGCCAGACAACATTTTCATTATTTTGACAAGCGTACTTACAGGGCTCAGTCCAGGAGAGAAAATGTAAGGCCTGTCACCATCAGTGTGCACCACATTCAAGCATAATAAAAATGTCAGCTGTTCCGGTGACTCTGTCTTTGCTGCTACTTGGGGCTCTTTTTAAAACATGTGTATTTATTCAATGGTCTTGCACTGCATGTCATGGGAGGGGATCATCGGGCAGAGAAGAGAAGACATTAAGTGAGCAAAGTAAGAGACAACCCTGTCTCAAAGAGTGTGCAGTGTGAAACCAAATTCTGCCAGGGATGAGGGGCAAGTGCTAAAAGCAAGTGTGGGAAGAGGATACAAGGGTTGTGATTGGAACTGCACTGATGCTGGGGTGAGGGAAGATTTTTCAGTCTGTCCCCAAAGATAGCATGAGAGGGAGAGGATACTAGCGTGTGAGGAGAGGCTCTTGTACTGGGACATTGTTAATGGTGAAATGCTGATGGAAAAGGAAAATGAAAGGGGCTGAGGAGATGACCTGGTGGGTCAAATGCTTGCTATATAAGATCAGTCTGTATCCTTAGAACCCACATAAAAGCTGGGCGCAGTGTCCAGCACATGTAATTCCAGCACTGCAGAGGCAGAGACAGAAATACCTAGCTAGTCTAGCTTAATTGATGAGGTCTTGCTTCAATATGAGACCCTGCCTCTAAAAATAATGTGGAGGTCAGGAAATATGGCTTAACAATTAAGGCATTTGCCTGTGAAGCCTAAAGACCCAGGTTAGATGGCCCAGAACCCCTGTAACCCAGAGGCATAAGGTGGCACATGCCTGTGGAGTTTTTTTTTGTTGGTTTTCATTGTTTTGTTTTCAGTGGCTAGAGGGTCTCTCCCTCCATTTCTCTCTCTCCCAAATAAATAACCAGTAAGGTTTATTTATAACAATCAGGAAGACCCTGATCTTGACCTCTACATGCACATGTATGTCCTTGCGTGTATGTGTGTGCGCACACACACACACACACACACACTTACAGAGGGGCTGAGGAGATGGCTCTGACGATAAAGTACTTGTCACAAGAGCATAAGGACCTGAGTTGGAACCTCAGGCATCCACATATATGCCAGGCAGATGTGGTGATCAGCCTGTAATCCCAGCTCTCAGGAGGCAGTAACACAGGATCATCCGGCCAAGCTGGCTAGCTGGACCAGCTGAATCCGTGGTCTCTGGCTTCAAGTAAGAAACTTTGCCTCAGTAAATAGGTGGAGGGAAAAAAATATGGAGGAAGACATCAATGTCAGCCTCTGGCCTCTACACATGCACAAACCTCATACTTACTACTATTACTACCACCACACACACACACCCCACATGCAAAAAGAGAGGTAAAAGAGTACTGAATTTCAAACTACCACATTAGCAGATGGATGGATCATCTCACCTCCCCATATTTTAAAGCCTAAGAACACCTGAGTGATTAGCTTAATCCCAGTGTCTCAAGCCTATTTTGGCCATAAGATAGGATTTTTTAAGCCATCATTTTATGAAAAGGTCCATGATGTGAGTGAGCATCAAGTAACCTACAAATAAGAAAACGGGCTCCAAAGAGAGACTGTCTGATATTGAAAGTGACCTTGACATTTATCTCTTTGACTTCTGGGAACCACAGGAAGACAAAGCAAAACTAATGGTGGAAATAGAGTAAGATAGGTGTGTATAATGTCTAAAATGCTATCTATTTTTAATGATTTCGGATGCCAGAAACCCAGGCTTAAAAATAATGAGTGGGACTTTATATGGTAGCATATTCACAGTTTCCAAACGTGCCTAGAATATTTGTGGTCCCAGTGCTTGGGATTAGGTATAAACAAAGAGAAGAAATAAAGGGAAGGAAGACACTAAGTGATGGCTAACATAAGCTAAATGAAGCAATAAACAGAGCCAACTTACATCTTTGAAAGAGAATCTCAAGTCATTTGTTCAAGCCTTCATTTGATTCAATCTGAAAAACTTCACTAAGTCTCTAGTATGTGCTGGGTTCTGAGCTGGGCCATTGGCACCTGGTAGACCATACCAGGATTATCTATTGATTACAAAATATAGATAAGCCATCTCACTATATCTCAAAAATTAAAAATATGTGGTAGTCATTCTACTTCCATTTCTGTCTCATTCATTCAGTCATCTCGTTATCCAGAAAAAATTTAAGCCATGGGGCTGGAGACATGGCTCAGCAGTTAAGATACTTGCCTGCAAAGCCTAAGGACCAGGGTTCAATTCCCCTGGACCCATGTAAACAAGATTCACAAGGTGACACATGCATCTGGTATTCACTGGTACACCCATTCTCTCTCCATCCCCTCCCAATGAATAAAAATAAAATATTTTTTTAATTAAGTTTTGATCTCCATTAGACATTTTACTAAATTTGAATGATACCAAATGTTTAGAATCTAGCCTTTGATCTTAAAAACAGGCATTGAGAGCTGGGTGTGGTGGCACACTCCTTTAATCCCAGTACTCGGGAGGCAGAGAGGAGGATCGGCCATGAGTTCAAGGCCACCCTGAGACTCCAGAGTGAATTCCAAGTCAGCCTGCACTAGAGCCAGACCCTACCTCAAAAAAAAAAAGTGAAAAGCAGGTATTGAGGGGCCTGAGATGATGTGTTGTAGATAAATTGCCACACAACAGCAAGTCTATGCATGGTGAATGAAAATCTCAGTTAGCTTGGAGCATAAACTACTGGCATCAGATGAATTGTGGGTGGACATTGAGGTGGTACCCTAGGCATCTTTCTAATGCCCTACTTGTTTCATTTCTCATCTGTCTGTGGATGTAGTCACCAGACTCACAACAATCCTTGCTCAACACCAGATGCTTTGTGAGGCTCTTGATGCATGATTTGCCAAAACAAATAGATGAAGAACATGTGGTAGAATTTGGTGAACAAAATAAAATCTCCAGAGAAGTGATCTTTCGCTTGGCCCGGGAACAAGGAATAGAATGCCATGGAGAGCTAGCTCTGGGGCTTCTCTGGCCAAAGCCACTTACAGTGGGTCACACAGGCCTAATAGTAACATCTGTCCACCAGAGCCATCAAGGGGGGATCTACACCATTTCCCGTAGACATGCATTCATGCACCAGTGAACTGTGATAGAAAGCAATGCAAGTCCTTCTCATCTGACAACACTAATGCCAGGGTCACCATTTCCTCCGGCCAATCCAGAGAAACCCTTGAATCTTGTCCATCAACCTCTCCTGGGGAAGGAAAACAAATACATTTCATCTAATAAAGATCACAAGGCAGTGATTGGCTCCATTTTTTTCATTAAATGGGAAATTTGTGTGCAACCCTTGTGTATAATGACCCAGCATGCCTTAAATGCAAAATTATAGCGTTCACAAGTTCCACACATTCCACAACCAAATTCTGCATACTACAAACGGATAGTCTAACAGTATGCTCAGAAATAAAATGGATAAATAAACAGAGATTTTGACTAATAATTGATTTATGCATTGTGATGAAAAACATTGCAAATATCTTCTCTACCTTAGGACAGGATATTCGTTGTTGTTGTTGTTGTATTCCTTTCCTATGACCACAAAATATCTCTCAATTCACAACCTCTCCCTTCATTTGCTAGGTACCCAGACAGAGTCCCAGACTAAGAGCCAGAAACCATATCTTCTTTGCATCTTATAATCCATCATAACTACTTCTGAAGGGCTAGTTAATAAATCCATGCTTAGTGTTCTCATCCACAAAGCATGAACACAGGCAGCCTCTCCACTGAACTCTTAGACTGCTGGGAATACACTGGTATTCAATTTAAAAGGTTCAGGTCCAAGTTTGGGTTTGCTACTGACTGGAAAATGACTTTGGATAAATCACATAAACTTTCTGAGATAAACAGAACTCATCACAAAAGGCAGCCTCATTCCCCTGCCTCCTAAGTTTGTTCTCAGAGTTACATAGAACAAGCCAAAGTGCTTCATAAGACCCAGCTACTTACAGAAACACAAGGTATTATTAATTAGGATCAAATATGATCACAAAGAAGATCTGTTACCTTGAGTGTCTTGAGAAGCACACAGTAACTGGGGGTGGCATTGAATTTCTTATGTGGCCACCTGTAGGAGTTACCTTCTTGTTGCTGGGACAAACCATCTTACCAGAAGCAGCTTATGGGAGGAAAACATTTATTTCAGGCTTAGAATCTTGAGGGGGAGCTTCATCATGGTGGAGAAAAGTTTGGCAGCCAGCTCACCACTGCACATATTGGCATCAGGGATAATGCAGCAAGTGCAAGAAGACTCAGAACAGCCCATGAGCTAGACTAACCAACCTCCAGGTCAGCCCCTGGTGACTCCAGTCCTTCAGCAATGTTCTACCTCCTCAAGGCTCCACTGAGAACTAAGTAGGAGGCTTGGTTATAAACACTTGAGGCTACAGGGAGGATTTGACATCCAAACTACCACCCCACCCACGCTATATGTATTTTCCACAGCTGATCTTTAACTTCTTGAGCATGTTAAGGCTATCTTCTTCTTGGGGATACCTGGAGGGTCCTAAGCAACAGAGAGCCAGAGCATCCCCAGTGGCCTTGCATTGAATATGCCTTAGGAAGATGTGTGTGATGCAAAATCTCAGCAATGGCTAATGCCACCATGCTATGTAAGGTAGGGCAGATGGATGTGGAGCCCTCTTCCATAGGAGGCATACTGGAGCTTAATGTTTCATCTGATCATCCTTCTGTTCTAGCCAAGCAAGGCTAGGACTCAGGCCAAGATTTGTTTAGAGCAAAGCAAGTGGAGACCTCTGGATAAAGTGCCATGAAAGCCTGAGTACCAGAGTTTGGAACCCCAGACTCCATGTAAAAGCTGCAAGCCAGGATGGCCTTCTGCAATCTAGTGTGTGCATACGGGGAGATAGGGTAGAGACAGGAGAATTGCCCAGAAGCCTGCAGACCAGCCAGCCTGGCTAATACAATAGTTGGCAGCAAACAACCAGAGACCCTACCTCAAAAGAAGAGAAAGGAGAGAACCAACCTTAGAAGTGGTCCTCTGACCTCCAAGTACGTGTCATGCATGCATGCACCCACACTCTCTCACATCACACACATTTAAAAAAAAAATCAGGTGGGACTTTTCTAGGCTAATAACATAAGATAGATCAAAGTTTCAGTTCCTGAGCCCGAGTTCATTCGGCCTCCTCCAGGCATCGAAGCATCCCTCTTGCCCCTGGACGTGCACAAATGTCCCTGGCATCACCGCCATCCTGACTATGAGTAGTAAAAGTGGCTTTGACACGTTTGCCCTTTGGCCTTGGTTTGGAACAGTGTGTGTATGGCATCTGCTGCGCCTCATGCCAATCCAAAGCACAGGGACATGGCATGAAAGTTACAGCTGAAATCCCCCACAGTGACTTTTATTGCTTTGCTGTAGTAGTTCCTTCATCAAAGGTCAAGATTTACATGCTGACTTTGGTGCGACTCACATGACACACAAAAAAGAAAGAAAGAAATTAACACAAATACATTAATCATTTGCAAGAGAAATCTACAGCTTCCTTTTGAGAAATCTCTCTTGAGGCCTTTGCTTGATTTCATTGAAAGGGAGAAGAAAGAGTGACGTTTCAGTTCAGCTCCAGGCACCACCGGGGTCAAAAGGCAAGTCCCACAGAAGAACATCTGGTTGGCAAATGCAGAGGAACACAACACCTGCAAGCTGCTCGTGTGTTTACCCAGTAACTGGCTGTCCATTATCCACACAAAATATGTTCTGGGGCTCGAAATGGGTGGCTGGTGCCAAGAAAGTCTGGTGTGATAACACAGCCTGTTTATCTTGGAATCTCCCCATCCTAGCATGGGCGGCCTGCCCTGAGCCAAGCCAGCTTTGGAACATTTTTCTGCCTAGTGCCTCTTTACTGAAACCTCAATAAGTTTGGAGCTGGAAATTGGGAAAAGGACATTGGAGGATGAGATTGTGGAGAATGACTACTGGGCTTCAGGATTTGACTATGCTATTATTTATGCCTATGTGATGAGCTTCTGGCAGGGACTTTTCATTTCTTAGCCTCTGGAAGAAGTTGCATGTATCAAAAATGACACCAAAACAAGCCACTTGAACACCCACAAAGACAAGAAACTTTACCCGAGGGACTCAGAGTTCTTGGAAAGGAAGAAAAAGGCCTACTGCATGCAACTTGCCCTTGGCATCAGTGCTTGTTGGTCCCACTGACACAATTTTTTGTTGGTTCTTTGCAGCACTTTTGGCTGCATATAAAGTATCTGCCAAGGGGTCCTGGCTGGAAGTGGTGTGAGGGTATCCAGGGAGGTAGAGTCTCCATTTTAAGAAGGATCTTCGCACTGTTGAGAGTTGAGTGCAAATCCAACACAGAATCACTGAACCAAAAGTGCACCCACAATGAGAAGAGGTATGTGGAAAATCAACAGAGCTCATATGGATTTGAGCCCCAGCTTTCAACCAGACTCAGGGGTTAGCATTTTACAGGCCTTTTTTTTTTCATAGAATTCTCATACCAACTCAACTCTCCTGAGTCTATGAGCTAGTAAAAGGAGGGACTTGAAAGGTTGAGATAGGCGATTTGGAAGTGGAGAGCAATCTCCAGGTACATACTGAGACCCTATGAGAAAAATGAACAAAAAATAAAAACTAAAAAAAAAAAAAAAAAAAAAAAAAAAAAACTTTATTCTACACTTATATGTTTAAGATTACAGAGATTTTATTTTTTATTGTGACTACTTCTGAAGTACTTGAATTTTTCTAAAGAGATGCATTACTCCCTGCTCTATAATATTTGTTATATCATTTTAGTTGACAATATTTACAAATATTTACAGAATGTAGTATGATAATTCAGTACATATACATAATGTATAATGATCAAATCAAACTACCTAGTATTTCTAGATCCTCAAATATTTTTGCCATTGTGTTTTTGAGATGGGGCCTAGCTATGTGGCTCAGGCTGTCTTGGTACCAGTGTTCTTCCTACCTCAGCATCAGGAGTGCCAGGATTATAGGTATCCGTCAACATACTAGGTTCTAATATTTATTTTGATATGTTGAGAACTGTCAGACTCTTTCTCATTTTTTTTTCTTCATTTTGAACATCAGATTCACTGGAGTAACATTTACACCTAGAAAATTCTATGAATGTGTATGATTGGATAATTTTGGGCAAATAGATCAGTCATATAACAACCACAACAATCAAGGTATAGAACATTTCTATCACTGAGAAAAGTTCTCTCTGCCCTTTTATACTCTGTCTCCTGCCCCAACTCCCAAGCCTACTAACCACTGATGTGACGACATCTGTCCTTGTTTAGGCAATGTCAGGCTAGCATGTAAATAGAATGACACTGTAAGTATGTAGCATCTCACATCTGGCTTCTTTCACTTAGCAGTATGCTATCCAGACTCCTCTCCCTTGCTGATTTTTGGATTTTGCTGGTGAGTGAAATGATGATAGACAAGGCTTATCCACTCACCAATACTCCTTGTTTTCTACTTTTGTCAATTATACATAAAGCTGATACAAATGAAAACCAAGGAATTTTACATGATAACACAAAAATGATCTTTGTGGATGAAGATGGTTGGGGAGAAAGAGTGAGGGGAGAAAGTAGCACTAAGCATACATAAAACTTCAGGTGGGGGAGAAGAAATGAAGTCTAGAATGAAGGGATCTGGCTTGGGGTAAAGTCAGGAATAAAATGGCATGTTAACCAAAACAACAAACAAACAAACAAACAGGTAATTTAATTAGAACTCAAAACAGAATGAATGAATTCGGGGAAGAAGAGACTAATTGACTATTCAGTGTTCAAGTCACAGTGTATTCATCATCTCATTAAACTTCACACCCACCCTGTGATGTGCATAGAACTGCCTAAATAACAGATGAGAGTGCTAATGACACTTGTGTACAATCCCATGGGATTTAACTTAGGATAGCCTAAATTACAAAGCGTATGGCTGGAGAGGAGAACAGATAATCCTTTAAATGAAATAGAGCAACTACAGAAGCAGCATGCAGTCTATTTCTATGTTAACCTTCATTTGAAGATAGAATTCTGTAGCATTCTTCGACACAAAAATCACAGGTTTAGAGAACTGAAGATGAGCCTATTCACTTGAAAGACTTAATCTGAAGGTGGAATCATAAGTACAAATGTCAGAAAGGTACTTTTCACTTCTTAAAACACACACCAATCTCAACCTATTTAAAATTACTCCAAGAACTCACTCACAAGTGCACTTCATTTTTTATCCATGAATTCCCTAACATTACAATTCCTTTCTGAATTTGAGATTGCTGGGATGCAAGAGGAATGGGAATAGCAGGTGGGCCTGGAAGAGAAGGGATCATTAACTGTACAAGGCCCCACCTCAGGGTGTGATGTTGGAGGAAGCCACCAACCAAAATAAAACTGTACTGGAACATACCTTGGCTTGGGAGGACTTTAAGTCCTGTTCAGTGTGGTCTGTCAGCTGCATACTTGTCTCTCTGATCTCCTTTTTCCGCCAGGGAAATGTATTGAGATTCTGTCCACAATATGCAGAGCTCTGCACCAGGAATCTTCATACAACTAGCTTCTCAGTGAATATGATTAGCATCTATCTCCCACAGCTAAAAAGCTCCCAGAAACTTGGCAATTTAATAAAATAATAATAATTAATAATATAAATAATGTTGAGCTTATGTTTTGGTTGAACCTCCTGCTCACTGTGTGGCCTTGGCCAGTCAGGTGACCCACTAGTGCCCTGGTAAGTTTCACAAGCTGGAGAGTTGAATAAGAAGTAGGACCTCAATGGAAAACAGATGCAACAGCTGAGATGACAGTTTTATCTTGTTATAAATAAATTGGGGGCCCAAAGGGAGGAGGAGTGGTGAGTTGTTCTGAATATTCAAAAGCAGCTCCGCTCTAAGAAGCAAAGTATTTACTGGAAATATTTTCCATCTCTCCATCATGGCTGCTAGAGATAGATTTTCTGTGATCGGTCTGGCTGCCTGCTACCAAGACAGTGAGTGAGCAGAACCCATGACACCAGCAGGGTGAGAAGACCATCTGTAAGTGCTATTGGAGCACAGTTGGCCTCCTATAGACAGCTGGACCTTGGCCCCTGGGGTCAAGCTTATTAAAATATTATTTTATTTTTAATTTAAAAATATTCGTTTGAGAGAAAGAAAGAGGCAGACACACAGAGAGAATATGGGCCCCTATCTACCACAAATGAACTCCAGACTCACCTTGTGCATCTGGGTTTACATAGGTACTGGGAAATGAAACTCTGGTCCTTGTTCTTTGAAGACCAAGTGCCTTAAATATTGAACCAACTCTCCAGCCCCTTAACTTATTTTTATTTTGGCATGTTTGAGGAGGTAGAGGAAAAGGATGCATGGTGTAGTGTGTGTTGTGATGTGTAGTATATACATGTTTGTGTAAATATGCATGTTCTGTGCATATGTGTGTGGAGGCCAGAGAAGAATGTTGGGTCCCCTTTCCTCTTATTTGCCTGTTGCCTTGAGATGTAGTCTCTAGCTCAACTGAGAGCTGCATGTTCACCTTTGCTTTCTAGTCAACAAGCCCCAGTAATTCTCTGGGTTCTTCCCCTCCCCATCCCTGGAAGGAATGGGATTACAGATGTTCATGTCTATGCCCAGTTATTTATGTGAGTGTTGCAGAATCAAACTTGGGCAGTGTCAGGCCCTTCAGGCCTTCATTCTTGTACAACAGTGCTCATATCTGCTAAGCCATTTCTGTAGCCCAAAATTTACTTTCTTCTGGGCTTGAAGAAACCCCCAGTGACATATTCATGTCCCTTGCCAGTGTTTATCTTACACTGGCAATTAACACCTACTGTGTAGGACTTGTTTAAACTTCTGCATGGAAAGGACTTTTGTCCATTTTGGTCAACTGCTATCATCAGCAATGTCAGTGGCAGTCTCTTCTCGATAATAACTAACTTGTTTCTTCTGGTCTGTGGGATGTGCCACATGGAAGTACATAGCTAGCAAACAGGGCTGAGTTAGCAAACAATTGGGCCAGGAAATCTTTCCATAAGCAGTGTGTTTCTATACAGAGGCTCCCACAATGGCAGAATGAAATTAAAGGACACTCCTGACATCCTAGCAACGGATCTCCCAGAGGTCTTAAACCTGGGTTTCTAGGGCCAAGCTGGACCAAAGCTTCAGCTTTGTTCTTGTCTCCAGGCTCACTAACCTCCACCCCTTTTCAGGCATGATCTTTATAATACACATATTGGACCTTGTGGTTCTCCAAATACTGCTCATCACCTTCAGTATAAACCACAGCCTGTATAATGATCCCATTTGGCTGCCTTGATATCCATTTCCTGTCCTTCCCCCAAAATTCCCTGCTTACCAGCTACACACCCTTTCTATCACACTTGGCTGGACATAACATGTTCTTTCTGTCACCAGCAGCACTGATCACTGCTCTTCCCTGCCTCAAACACCTTTCTCAGTGGGTCAGAAACTTCTGGTACACATTGCCTGGCTTCAACGCCAGCTCCTTTCTGAAGCCTTTCCTGCTTGTGGCTCCCCTTCACCCACAAACAACTCTCAAGCATCGTGGACAAACCCTATGACACTGTGATCGCTTGAAAGTTAGTCTTTCCCACTACATAAGTGGGCTCTCAAGGACAGGAATAGAGAATTAGTTATATCCATGCCTAGTCCAGTGCTCGATGCACATGCAGATCCTCTGCGCTAGCGACAACAAAAAATCCACTGCATGCTCTCAGTTTCAGCAGTTCCCTGGTTATCATTTTCATAGACAAGTGGCTAATTAAAAGCTGCTCTAAGACTGAAAAATAGCTCATCTCTCTGAGGTTCCATTTGGTGTAGCATTTTGTGATTCTCTAATTCCTAGATATAGAATTAGGAGGTCGGGGATTTTTAACATAAAGGACTAAATCAAGCAGTTCCTCAAGACCTCCATGGAATGTTGATGGAAAATGCAAAGGTCTAGACAGAAGAGGAAGAAGGATAAAGTGGGACATAGCAAAAGGCATAAGAAAAACTACTGCACACAGCAGTCCAGGGGAATTTAAGGCCAGAAAAGGGGTGTGGATTCAATCTCCATGCCATCTCCAAGAGTGTTAGGGCCTCACAATGGATTCTGAAGAACCTCGAATGGCTCCCACCAGGGCAGAAGCCCTCTCTGTAGGAGCAGAAGTTGCATGCTCATCACCTACCTCATTGGTGGGCTCTCTATTGAGAATTGGCCCCTGTGGGCACTCTTGGAGCATGAGGTAATACTGTCAGGATTTCGTGAACCATACAAGTATCTACAAGATTCAAGACTCCAGTTTCTCATTCCTGAAAGTGTACATATTGCAACACATTCTTAGGTTGGTCTTTGTTTCATGACAAATAGCTGCTGAGGAGAGAACCACTTTCAAGCATTAATTTACTTAACTTGGGAAGCAATAACAATCCAATAACAACTAGATGAACTTTCCTCTTTCAAATGAAATACACTGAAGATAGGTTTTCTTTCAGCCCAGCCTCTGGCTCAGACTAAGGGAAGTTAGCTAGGGGTATTATTATTCAAAGCTCATCACTTTCTAGTAGAAACTTACTCTTGAAAAGAAAGATTGGCAAGTTCCTGATGGGAGAAGCTAACCATGGCAGCGTGTGGTCAAAAGAGGGAAGGGACCTTTGTTGCCCAAATCCCTAAGCCTCGCCCATTCCCTGCTTTCACTGCTGCCTCTCCAACCTCCTGCCACTAAATTACTGAAGCATTATCTTTCTCTGCCTCCGTGAATGTAAGCGTATCCATTGGGAAGCTCAGGTTGAAGCACACTTCTTAAACAATGGGTCCAAGGGTCATGTACAAAAAGACTGTGTGTGTTTCATTAGTCAAGCAGGATACAGCCCCAGCCCCCAGCCTGGAACACCTGGAACAGAGCAGGCTCTCAGGAAAAGCTTTCCAAAGAGAACTAGCCAGGATGTATGGGTTCTGTTGTGAATGAAGCTCACTTTGCTTCACAACCAAGTCAAGAAGAAAAATACTCTTCAAAATTCCTTGACAACTGTTACTTTCCAATTGACTGTGAAAAAGAATAAACTCCCATGCATGCAGGAAAGGGAGTGTACTTCCGAACATGGCCCCAGGCTTGGCAACCCTACTGGGAAAGCTGAAGCAATTCACAGAACACTCATGCTAGGCAACAAAGTAGAGAGAGGGTGACTAGTCCCTTAGTCACTTTACTCAAGACTGTAGTTCTGCTCGAGTTGCTTTTGACTCACTGACCTCTAGAAATCATATCACTGTGTTCTCAGAGCACTTTTAACTCCTTATTGACTTTTATAAGACCTTAACTTAAACCAAAATGTTCACTATTCACAAGCCTTCCTTTATCTTAGAATCATATGGCCTCCATGGGCCTTCGCATTCATTTCCCAAGTTTGTCATAACATCGTATCACAGAACTGGATGTCTGAAACAACAGAAATGCATTGTCTCATGGTTCTGGAGGCTGGAAGTCCAAACATCAAGATGACAGCGAGGCTGGCTCCTTGTGAGGGTGTAAGGCCAGGATCTAGCCCAGGCCTGTCTCCTTGGCCTGCAGATGGCTATTTTCTCCCTGGGTCTCTTCTCCTTATCTTTGGTTGTGTGTGTGTATGTGTGTGCATGTGTGACTGTGTGGATGTGGATGTGTGTCTCAAATTAACCCCCCCCTTTTTTTATAAAGATACCAATCAGATTGGATTAGAGCCATGTTAATTACTTCACCTTGATTTCCTATGACCAAATAAAGTCCTATTCTGAAATATTTGGAGATAGAACTCCAATATATTTAGCATAGCGGGACACAATTCTACCAGAAACATTTCTTCTGTAGAGTAACTTGAAGCACTCATACTATGGGGTAAGCATCATGGGCTGCATAGGGCAATTCATACCTCATTTACTAACCTGGGTATGAATACTTACCCCTAGGGTTCTCATGGAAAATCGTCAGCAGGAAGCCAGCTGAGGGGTTGAGCTGAGGTCGATGTTCAGAGAGGGATGCTAGAAAAGGACAGGTGTAGAGTTATCCAGCCAAAGGGTTGAAGCACACATTGTTTTAACAGGAAGCACCCATTTTACAAAGCTGAGTATATTCTCACTCTCATCAGCAGCAACTAACAATGTCAATTTGAACTATGAACCTGGAAGCAAATTCCCCTCAGCATCTCAGTGGGTTCAATCTGATCTCACTGGATCCATTCAAGAGGACAAAGAAACGTGGAACACATCAAATGACTTCACATGTGGCTGTTTTCTGACTGGCATTATATCCCTTCCTATGGGAAGACTGGGTGGAGGAGTTAGTGGAATATGCCAATAGGGAAGTAAAAGTTAAGAAAATAAGTCACTATCAAGCTGGTGTCTCCCAGCTAAATTGTCTTCTGGATCTGACAATGGCATGAGGACCAGAAGGGCTGACAGGACTCAACTATACACAACATGGGCTACTTTGGACGTGCTCTCTTGGGGAACTCCGTCAGAGTCATCTTTTCTCGGAAGTCTGCTGCATCCATGCGCAGTCGTTCTCTAGCAGGGGGCAAGCACACAGGTCAGGAGTAGCACAGCTCTGTGAGGAAAATGGCAGGGAGCAGGAAGTTATGCTCTTGAATGCCTCGGGGAGCAATGTGTGGGGGTCGCGTTCTTGTGAATCACAGTAGTAAGGAAGAGACAATGAACGAGATCCAGGTAGGGGTATGGCTCAGTGGTCGAGTACCCTTACCTTGCATGCACAGGGTCCTTCAGTTCAATCCCCCACACTGAAAAAAAAACCCAAGATTTTATGCATAATGAACTTTCAAAGACCACTCAAAAGACAATTAAAGTGGGTTTCTTCCAAAATATTAGTTTCTTGAAAAGCAGGGCAGTAGGAGAACACATTTACATTCTTTAAGAGTATATTTACGGGACAAAAATACATGTTTTAAACACTATCAATTGG